>NC_052165.1:9669347-9969347 GCF_902713615.1 Scyliorhinus canicula
ATTCTGAAATTTGGTCCATTACCTTTAAGCATTGCAACAAAAGAGCATTTCCCAGAGAGAAAAAAGTTAAATATTAACTGATTGAAATAAAGGTCACTTTGTGTAAATAGAGGCTACTTGATGGGGATTGATAAACTGCAGGTAATATTGCAAAAGAGTCAAATGTCTGCGAGAGTCATAAGTGACGAAGTTACAAGTTGGTTTCACAAATTAACCTGTACCCCTTCAGTCCTGTGAAGTATTTCATGATTAGCACAAATACGCATGTATTTCCTTTCTCTAAAATTCGAAAGAGTGGAAATTAAAGTGAAAGAAGAATTTGGGCCTTTTACAGGGTTTCAAGTGTCCCTGCGTGGCTTACCTGAATTTATACTGCAACACAGCTGAACTGGAATGCTGCTTTTTAAAGCTAATACATCTGCATTGTTGATTGTCATTTTGCTGAAAGCCTACATATACTCTCACGCATGAAGCCCATGGAATTAAGGAAGCAGTGACTGCATGGATATGACATTTGCTAAAGGACAGAAACAGAGTGTAGTGGTGAGTACTTGTTTTTCAGAGAGGAGGCCAAGCAACCATCTGGAGGTGTACATAGGCAAACCTTTTGAATGTGGCACGGCTAGTTGCAAAGGCTGTTAAAAGGTGTAGGGAGATCCTTGGCTTTATAGGGGCGTAGTGTGCACAGGCCACAAGGTTATGCTGAACCTTTACGAAACACGAGCCAGACCCCAGCTGGGGATTGTGGTCAATTCTGGGCACCCACCACATTTCAGGAAAGATGCCAAAGCTTTGGTAAAGTTGCAATGGGAGTTTTTACCAGAATGACACTTGGAATGAACCACAGCAGTTTATATGAAGCGAGAGAAGCTGGGATAGTTGTTTTTAGAGCAGAGGAGGTTAATGAAAGATTTAATAAAGGTGTTCAAGATCATGAATGATTTTGATAGGATAAGTAAGCAGGCATTGTTTTCAGTGGCAGAAGGGTTGGTAACCAGAGGACGCCTACCTTAAGGAGATTTGCGAAAGAACCGGAACTGATACGAGTTTTTAAAAAAACCTGAGGTAATTGTTATAATCTCAAATGTATAGCCTGGAAGGGTGGTAGAAGCAGATTGAATAATAACTTTCAAATGGCAATTGGATAATTATTTGCAGGGCTATGGGAAAAAAGCAGGGAGAAAGCGCTATCCCTTTTTGTCTTTCAAAAAAGCCTGCAGAGGCATAATGGACTAAACAGTCTGCTTCTGTGCTCTACTATTCGGTTAGCTCAGGTGGCTGGATGGCTGGTTCACGATGAGGAGGGACACCATTAGCGCAGGTTCGATTCCCGTACAGGCTGAGGTTATTCATGAAGGCCCCACCTTCTCAACCTTGCCGCTCCCCTGAGATATGGTGACCCTCAGGTTGAATCGCCCCTCTCTCTGGGACTGGGCCGATATTTGCGTCATTCTACAAAACTACGATTAAAGACCTTGTAAGGGCTGCACCACATCTCTGCCATTTCCAGAGTTATCTCAGCTGCTTTGGAAGCCCTAGAAGTCTCTCCACTCCTTACAAGGCAAACGACAGTCGGGATATGTATTCCCAAACCAGGAATTTCCACTCCTAAGGCTGGATGAAAGTCCAATTTTTCTGTTATGGTCAACACGCCGTGTGACTGGAGGCAAACCGGCTTCCACCAGAGAGAATATGGATGCCACCGGTAATCGGCCTGTAACTGCTTCAGCCAGGGTTTCGAGCTTGGGTTGGGAGTGTAGAGAATTCCCGACTTTGCGAACCAGAGCTTTAAAAATGGCTGTCAGAATGTTGGATTTTTGGGTGGGGGCAGGCTGGATTAGAAATTGGGGCGGGTGACACAGTAAGAACTGACATGTCCGCTGGGTGTGGTGGTGGGTTGGGTGGAAGGCCTGCCAAAGGCGGTCATGCCCTGTGTCCAAGGATTGAAAATGAAGAATGAAACATCCCGACAGCCCTCACCCCCGCCCACACACCCCACATCCCATCCATGGCCCCAGGCCAAGCTATTCCCTCCCACCCACCCCCTTGGCCCCTTCTTCCCCCATGCCACACTGAGCCCTCCACTCACCCCTATGGCCCTTCATGTGCCCATGCCATGCGATGCCTCCTGACCTCGTCCGTTCTTCAGGCCTCCCAAGATTGGGGAGGGGGTGAGACTCAATGGTGGAGCCAATCTGCTACATGCCAGGCTCCGCTGTTGGATTTCCGTCCCTCACTGCACAGGATGTCCAGCCCTCAAGAGCTGCCAGCCAATCAGATTGGCAGACAGTTCCGTCATTTCTGGCAGCGTCACGAGCACATTTGTGGCCATGGTTGGGAGTGCATGCAGGCCCAAAAAGAGGACTGATCAATCTAGATATGGGGCAGGGAGGGATTATGCGGTTTAGCGAGGGGATGGTTCGAGGGGGTGGTCAGGGGGGAATGGCATTTATGACACAGCTGGGTAGAAGAAAGTGGGAGTCCTATCTTAGGGCAGCTGCCTCTCTAATGCACAAAGGGCACATTTGAAGACGGTACACCCCCACTTCCCGCCCTTTTAAAAGGTTTCTCAAAACGATGATCTGCCCAACTGCTGTTTGCACCTTGATTTTTAAATATGACAGGTGGGCTGCCACTTTTGGCACACTCCCCCTACCCACATTATGAGGATGAACTGAAGGATGGTTGAGAAGGTGGTGTGGTGGGTTTACTTGCACCCTGCCAAAGACATGTCCGTGAGGACGCATAAAATGCAGCCCTAATTACAGATTTCACTCTTGGAAATAAAACTCATGCATAAGCCCATTTACCTCATTTATATTCCTTCACGTAAAAAAAGCCTTATAAGAACAAGTATTTAATTCAAGTGCATAATCCCTTATCACAACAACTATCAGAATTCACAGTGCCACATCAAAAAGAGTGAAATAGCAAACAATCTATTTTTTTAAAACTCCCAACTTTTTTTCAGATTCAAAGGGCAGGACTTTTAAATGCCTTGAGAACCTGACAGCTCCCTTTGACAGGTGCATTTGACAGGTCTTCTTGACACTTTTGATAGGTGTTCATGATGTTTTGACAGGCTCTATTGCCAGTTGCTACTGACAGTTGCGGCAGTTGTCTTTGACAGGCTTGTTGACAGATCCAATGAGCTTGATAGTTATTAGTTTATGCACCTTTTAATTATATTTAAGCCTACTTTTGACAACCCTAAAGGGAACCTTACCTCCCCCAAAGGCATTCTGGTATCAGATCCAAAGGGGTATTCTACCTATCGAAAGTGTACCCTGGCTATGAATATTGATCCACAAAGTTCGGATCTGGGACCAAATTCTTGTACCCTACCCTAGTCGGGAGTGCAGAGATGGGAGTGAAGAAGGGCTTCACAAACATTTGATGTTGAATGGGGTGTGCAGAGTATAATAGTAGTTGGGGAGGTTGACCCATGATGTGCCATCTGTCCCAAGGTTATCTAACAGTTGGACAACATTTAAACCTTCGACACTCAACTGAGAAGGCAATGTCGTCTCCTTGGGGCACAGTGACTTCATCGTTGATGAACAATCTCCCAAATGGGCGTTTCTGAAGGATTGCTTTCTAGCTGCGTCCAAATTTCCCAATCTGCATCTGAATTGCCCAACCTGTGCTGGACCACCTCCAACCCCACACTACTTCCCCCACAACCCCCAATCCGATCATCCCTCAGGTATCAAGAGGAGGAAGAGATGTCCAGGAGGCACCATCACTCATAATATCTCACAAATGGGGGGGGGCGGCAAGTCGCGCAGTGGTTAGGACTGACACTGCGGCGCTGAGGCCTCAGGTTCGAATCCCGGCCCTGGGTCACTGTCTCTGTGGAGTTTGCACATTCTCCCTGTGTCTGCGTGCGTTTCACCCCTAAAACCCAAAGATGTGCAGGTTAGGTGGATTGGCCATGCTAAATTGCCCCTTCATTGTAAAAAAATAATAATTGGGTACTCTAAATTAATATTTTTTAAAAATCTCACACATTGCCATTTCAGACACCAACACATTGCAGTTATGTAGCGCTGGTGTAGAATCAGTGGCACAAGGTGCAAGTCACTGCACCAGAGTGCAGGAGGTGTCAGAGATATCCACATTGGAGGAGGGAGGGAAGTAATGTCGATGCTCCAGTAGGCAGGAATGTGCAGCCTCAGGAGTGACCTTTTGGGGAACAGCTTTCAGATAATTAGCGTCAGTGTTCTTTGAGGCTGTTTGGACTGTAAATGAAGGAGTCCATCACTGTCCTGAGCTCCATGTTGCCCTGGGGGCTGAACCACAGGAGCCCTAACCATGAGAGATTAGCAAATCCCATGGAGAGACACATGCTGGAACACGTGGAGTTGTTGCAAAATCTTGGCCAGCAAAGGGTGAAAGCCGCCCTCAGTGACCTGGATCAGTCCGCTCAGAGGTCTATGGAATACATGAGGAGCTGTGTACCCTTAACAGGATGGTCACACTGTCGGCACTGCAGCCATCTCCATCAAAATCACCTGAAGACCAAACCAGGGCTGTGAAGGTCATTGATTTGGGTGGAGCTACCGAGAGCTCCTCAGCACCTTCATCTTCCAACACGAGCCCCCCGCCCAGCTCCAATGTCAGAGCAATTCTCTACTGCACATGTGCCAGTGAACATGGATCCCCTTGCAGAGATACAGAGGGCCGAATTTGAAGGATAGTCATTGGGTGTGTTCCTGCACAAGGCAGGCCACTGCATTAATATTTAGACAAAGAGGTGAGCAGCCTGCCTCCTCCTCCAAGGCAACATGGGGATGGCACGTCAAAGGAGTAGGTATGAGACAGCAAAGGCAGTATCTCGCCTGGAGCACTAATGTGTTCACTGTGGTCACACTTTACATATTGTACAATAGCACATTTCAGCACTTCAGTATATTTACTTAAACTTGTACATGACTTGGTGTGTGTCTGTATACTTGCGACCTCGGATGGTGATGACCAACACGAGGGGACATAGCTTTAAATTGAGGGGTGGGAGATATAGGACAGATGTCAGAGGCAGTTTCTTTACTCAGAGAGTAGTAGGGGTGTGGAACGCCCTGCCTGCAACAGTAGTAGACTCGCCAAATTTAAGGGCATTTAAGTGGTCACTGGATAGACATATGGATGAAAATGGAATAGTGTAGGTCAGATAGGCTTCAGATGGTTTCACAGGTCGGCGCAACATCGAGGGCCGAAGGGCCCGTACTGCGCTGTAATGTTCTATGTTCTATGTAAAATTATTAAGGTTGTTCTTGCTGGTGATAATGAAGGCAGCTTGCTGAGGTTCATTTCAAAATGTCATCAAGTGGATTAAGACTGCGTTGGGTAATCTGCTTTGTGGGGCGCTGTTTCCTTCTGTGCTCTATCACATACAATTCTGGTGTTCAGAGGCTCAGCACCCAGATACACCTGGTATCATTCGGTCTCCATCCAGGCTTGACATTAAGCAAGGCTGAAAGATCACAGTCCGTGAACAGATGTTGGGCAGTAGGTGGGTCTCAGGTATGAGTGCTGGATGCAAGCCATTCTTCTGCCCTGCAGTGTTACACACTGGCCTAGGTGTAGACAGCTTGAGAAGCCATGTATCGTGCGGGTAATCAGGTCGTCTGCTGTGCATTCTGTATTTGCATTCCAGATGTCACAGTATCACAATGCTTTGTGTGAGAAACAGGAGTACTTGAAAGTCAAGAATGTTGCACGTGGCAGCCACATCCGAAATTGGACCACTGGTCAGAATGGATGGTGCGCGGGTTCTTTCAAAGAGCTGTTATTGCAAAGTTGTGGGCTCACTATGCAGATGATGTTGTGACTGCTTGTATGCTGCAACAAATCAGCTTGTACAGGGTTTTAATCCTAATGTCACTCTGAGTATCATGGGCATAGTTTGATGGACAATTTGGTGGCATGGTCCCTCATTTACAGTCCTTGGCATTCATGTCAGAGGGCCAGGTTGTGAATGATCATGTGTGTTTGCAGTACAATGAGGTTTATGGTTATGGCCATGAGTCTTTCAACCATATGAATGTGATTGAGTCCATCTCATGGGCGGCACGGTAGCAGAGTGGTTAGCACTGTTGCTTCACAGCTCCAGGGCCCCAGGTTCGATTCCCGGCTTGGGTCACTGCCTGTGTGGGCTTCCAGTTGGACGCGCCAGGCCCAGCGGAAGCTGTCCGGTAAAAAGAGTTTCTCTATTGATGATGCGAATGAAGTCTGAGCCCCGGGCAAGGCAGGGTGGAAGTGACAATGCCATCAGATAGCGTAGCCAAAATGGCAGGAGTAAGTCATCGGATGAGGCGGCTGTTGCTGTTACTGCTGCAGCATTTGCAACAGTTGTTAAACAGACCCCCCCCCCCCCCAGCAAATGCTGCGGCTGTGCTTACGACAGTAATCCCAAATAAATGTTGAAGACAAGAAAGAAGCAAAATGACAGGAGTAATACCATTTAGATTGTGCAATCAAAATGGTGGAAATGAAATCGACGGATGTCGCTGCCACACTTGTCACAGTGGGTATCCTCTTTGAAGTCATGGCTGCTGAATTTGAAGAGCAATTCACCAGACACTTGTAAAGATAAGGTAAAGAGATGATGAGAACCCTAAAGCAATCGGTGGAGGTCACACTGACCCCATTAAAGGAGGCTTTGAGCAAGACAGCAGCTACAGTGCAGGAACCGGGGGAAGTGCTCAAGGGGATCTAATCGTTACGTAGCAAGGGTTCATTCCATCAATAAAGACCTGAAGA
Source organism: Scyliorhinus canicula (assembly GCF_902713615.1). Classification (NCBI taxonomy): domain Eukaryota; kingdom Metazoa; phylum Chordata; class Chondrichthyes; order Carcharhiniformes; family Scyliorhinidae; genus Scyliorhinus; species Scyliorhinus canicula. Next base: position 9,676,110 of record NC_052165.1, read on the forward strand.
TAAAGATGGAAGACTTGGAGAACCGGTCGAGACAGAACAATCTTCGGATTGTGGGGCTGCCGGTAGGGCTAGGAGCCAGTGACCAACAGAATACCTTTGCAGGATGTTTGTGAAGCTGTTGGGTGAGGAAGAGGAGGTTCGAGCTGGACAGGGCCCACTGATCACTTTGCTCGAAACCACAGGTGAACCAGCCAACAAGAGCAGTGATCGTTTGCTTCAGCAGGTATCAGGCTGAGGAACGAGTATTGCAATGGGCGAAGCGGAAACAGGAGGTGAGATGGGAAGGCAACACCATTCACATCTATCAAGATGTGCCAACTGAGCTGGAGACAAAATGTATGGCTTTCAACAAGACGAAAGCAGCACTCTAGAAGAGATTCGGAATGGTCTACCCGGCGAGGTTACGAGTGATATACAGGTCCAAGGATCTCTCTTTTAATTCTGCAGAGACGGAAGAGGCGTTTGTAAGGGCTGAAGGCCTGTAACTAGATTGAATGCTGCGTTGGGGTTCTGATATTATGGTTAGGTTGGATGGGTTTGGAGGTGACAGGTCGTTATGTTATAGTTATCCTCCCTCATATACGGTTTTGTTATTATTAACATATTTGGTTGTTTGCATTATATTAGGATTATATATAAATGTTTAGGAAAGAACTGGGGGTGGGGAATTTGCATGTTTAAGAAGGGAATTTAAATTTAAAAAAAAGTAGGGGAGAAGGGCAACGTGAAGTCCCTTATGTTTGAGACGTTAATAAAAAGCACTTTAACGGGTGCCACTTCGCTAGTAAGCTGAGGCTGGCTAGTGAATGGGAGCGTGGTGAGGGGAGAGGCTATGGTGGGTCAAACCTTCTAAAACAGCATTCGGCCAGAGGCGTGAATGAATGGGGAATAGGGGTAAGGATGAGGAAAGTAGTTTCAAGAGTAAATATCTGGGGGATTTATGTGGTGGGGTGGGGGAGGGGGTTGGGGAAAGCTGACTGACGGAGGTAAGGAATAAGGGTCGGGCCCACTCGGCGGGCGTAGCCAACGGTTATAGAAATGAGGTGAGGAATTGGAAATATTGTCAGGGGGGACAGACATGTCCCCCAGAAGGGTGGTGGTTGAACGGCTGGGGGCACGGTGAAGACCCCAGTCCGGTTGATGAAATGTAACGTAAGGGGACTGGGCAGTCCGGTGAAGATGACAAGAGTGCTCCCACATCTGAAGAGTTTGAAAGCCGACGTGGAGACTCATTTGAGGATAAAGGATCAGTTACGGCTCAAAAAAAGATGGGTTAGTCAGATGCTCCTAATAGCAGGGCCCGAGGGGTGGCAATATTGGGAAGCAAAAGGGTGAGGTTCCAGATAGAGCAAGTAATAGTAGATCAGGTACGTCATTGTCAGAGGTACGTCGGAGGGAAGATCGGTGGTACTGATCAGTCCTAAGCTGGGATGATGTAGGATTTATGAAAAGGCTGGTGGCAGCCATTCCAAGTCTCAATACACATCCGTTAGTTCTGGGTGGGGATTTATACACAGTGCTGAACCCGATGTTAGACCGTTCGAAGCCACGCACATTTAGTCCTGCAGGTGGGGCGAGTGTTTTAAAATAAATATTTTTATTCCCCTTTTTCACAAGTGTTGGCAACAATTATGAAGGAGATCGGGGTGGGGGGGGTGGGGATGTGGCGGGGGGGGAGGTTTGCGTCGACCCTTGGTGGTTTTTACACCTGGAGGGAATGGAATACTCCTTCTCTCCGGTACATGATGTATATTCAAGGATTGATTTTTTTTCATCATAGGGAAGCAGCCACTACTGTGAGGATAACAGATTAGTCCACCATCGTTATTTCCGACCATGCCCCATACTCGGTAGAAGTAGTCTTGGAGAAGGGCTCAAGAAGGGTGGATGGATGTGTGATTGTTTGTGGATTTGGGCTTTTGCAAAATGATGAGTGGATACATTAGCTTAACAATATGGGTAGGTCTCTCCCTCAATGGTTTGGGAAGTCCTCACGGCTGTAGTGCAGGTGGAAATGATCTCATACAAGGCCCAGATGGATAGGGAAGTGAGGGAGGAACACCAATGGCTAGTGCAAGACATTTTGGAGGTGAAATGTATAGTATCCAATTATATTTTTCCAATTAAGGGGCAATTTAGCTTGGCCATTGCACCTAACCTGCACATCTTTGAGCTGTGGGGGTGAAACACATACAGACACGGGGAGAATGTACAAACTCCACACGGACAGTGACCCGGGGCCGGGAGCGAACCCGGTCCTCAGCGCCGCAGGCAGCAGTGCTAACCACTGCGCCACCGTGCTGCTCCAGGTGAATGCCGAGAAACCATTGATTAGTGACGAGAAATTATTGATCAGTAGGAAGGTGCTTCAAATGAAGTTTGATTTACTATCAACTAGGAAAGCGGTATGCCAGTTAAGATAGGATAGAATGGTGGTGTATGAATATGGAGAAAAGGCGAGTCGGTTGTTGGCATGCCAACTTAGTCGTCAGGTGGCCACGATGAAGGTTATACAAGTCTGGGATGAAACGGGGAGGTTGTTGTCAGCACCGGAACAGGTGAATAAGATGTTCACGGAGTTTTAGAGGAATTTGTATAGATCAGAGACCCCGAGGGATGAGTGAGATACGCAACAGTTCTTTGAGGAATTGAAATTTCCTATGCTAGATGAAGAAGATAAGGCTGGACTGGAGAGGCTCATACAGGTCATGGAAATAGAGACTGCAACAGGGAAGATGGAGTTGGGGAAGGCAGCAGGGCGACTGAATTCCCAGTGGAGTTCCACAAGAAATCTATGGATAAACTGGCTTCACTGCTGGTAATGATGATTGAAGATGCAATGCAAATGGGGATGGGTGGGTGGGGGGGGGGGGCTGCTCCCAGAGACAATGGGGCAAGTTTCAAGTTCATTATTGTTGAAAAAAGGTAAGGATCCGATGGATTTTGGGTCAGATCGTCCGATATCCTTATTAACCTTAGAGGTTAAGATATTGGTGAAGGTGTTGGCTCTTAGATTACAGAAGAGCCTGCCGTGGATAGTGGGGGAAGACCAGATGGGATTCGTAAAGGGGAGGCGGTTAGCTTCGAATGTACGATGCCTGCTAAACGTGACTCTGTCAGAGGGGAAGGAGCAGGAGATGATAGTGACACTAGATAGAAGGCATTCGATAGAGTCGAATGGAAATATTTGCTTGCAATGTTGGAACAGTTTGGAATTGGGCCTAAATTTGCAGCATGCAGATCCGCAGGCAAGTGTAGGGATGAACGGAATGACCTCGGAGTGCTTTCGGCTATGGAGGGGAATGAGATTGGGGTGCCCCATGTCCTCTCCATCATTTACTTTAGCGATAGAACCCTTGGCCATTTCGCTGAGGAGCTCGAATAATGGGGTGGAGGGGTGGAGCACGCATCATTATACGCTGATTGTTTACTTTCATATATATCTGACCCAATACCTACGATTGGAGATATTATGGTGCTACTAAAAAGGTGTGGATCCTGCCCAAGCTATCAGTTCAACTTTGGAAGAAGTGAGTGCTTTTCAATGTCAATACCGACAAGGATAAAACATGGGAGAAATGCCGTTTCCGGCAATAACCAACCACTTTCAGTATTTGCAGGTACAAGTGGCTCGAGGCGGCACTCAGATCCGTGAATTAAATTTTACGAGCCGAACAGCAGGGGTTAAGGGAGACTTACAAAGAAAGGATTGTCTGCCCCTATCGCTTGCAGGCCGAGTGCAAGTGGTAAAAATGAACTTTCTACCACGGCTACTGTTTTAATTTCAGTGTCCCCTGGTCTTTTTAGCTCAAGTGTTTTTTGTGGGGATGGAACCATTGATCTCTTAATTTCTATGGGATGGGAAGGTCCCTACGATTTGTAAATCTTTGCTTCATAGATGCTGACAATTTGGTGGCCTAACCCTGCCGAGTCCTGTGCACTATTACCCGGCAGTGAACGTTGAGAAGGTTCAGTGCTGGGGTAGGGAACCGGATATAGTATGGGTGCTGATGGAGGGAGGGGCGAGTAAGGGGTCAGGGTTATGAGTGCTACACCCGTTGGCACCATGGAAATATTTGAAGAACCCAATTGTGGTGTCAACGCTGAAGATATGGCAGCAGCTTCGCAAACATTTTAAGTTCGGGGCAGGATTGAAACTGATCCCAGTTCGAGCAAACCAAGTGTTTGAACCGGCAAAAATAGACTCTGGGTTCCAGGAGTGGGAGGGAAAAGGTGTCATCATGTTGAAATACTTGTTTCTGGAAGGTTGTTTCCCAACATTTGAAGAATTGAGGAAAAAATATGGACTCCCGAGGAGGGAGACCTTTAGTTACATGCAGTTATAGGTTTTCATAAATCTCTATGATCCCAGTGTTATCCCTTCCTTCTTTGGCTTGAAGAGGTGTTGATGGTGTTGGGGTAGAGAGGGGAGTTACCTCAGCTACTTATGGGAAAATTATGGGAGCAGGATCAGAATCCCTGGATGGGGTGAAGGCCAATGGTCGGAAGTATCAGGAGAGAGATAGCATGCAGCGCACTACTACTATTCCTGATACCCTTTCTCGGGCATATAGCAGAGCTTCACAAGAACTGGAGGCACTTGAAGCACATCTTTAGAATGCCAATTGCCTGCTCAATGCTTCTGTGATGACGTGGCTGCTGTTGTAGTTGCACTCTGCATCTTCCTTCGGAAGGAGGTCATTATTCAAATTTGTGAGGGGGTACACCTGGTCCTCTAGAGGTCAACCATGAATCTGCGTTGGTGGTTGAAATAGCTTGAGGGAATTGGGAACAGCGTCGTATGAAGGAGATGTAGCAGTTGCCAGGGAACCTTGCACAGACATGAAGGAAGACCTTGTAGTGGTCACAAACCACCTGGAACAAAAACAGAGATTGCTGGTTAAATTCAGCTGGTCTGGTAGCATCTGTGGAGAGAGAAACAGAGTTGGATGTTTTGGGTCCATATGATCCTTCTACAGACTTACAAACCAACGAGACATGGACTGAGTAGAAGGATTTCTGGTTGGTAAATTTGTCTGCTTGTTCTGTTGGGGCCTTGATGGCAACATGGTGCAATCAGTGACATCCGGCATCTGAGGGAAACCTACTAATTGGCCAAAGGCTGTGGCCCTCTTGTGTCTGACACACCAAATCTCCAGGGAAATGAATGTGATTGGCCACATGAGCAAACAGCGTGTTAGTTACAGCCTTAATGCAGCTGTGTGCTGCTGACTGGGTTTTATCAGACAGGTCTCCAGATGATCCCTGGAAGGGTCATGAAGCATGGAGGTTGAGAGTCGTTACCTTCACAGACACTGGCGGGGCATCGGGGGTTGGATGGATCATGACTTGAGTTTCTGCCGCCCCTTGTGACATTCGTCTGTCACAACCTCACGCCTTAACCTCAGTCTCTTTGGGCAATGGTTCTCTGTCATGTTGAGGTAGGTTGTACACCCCTCCCAGAGGGTATAACCTGGTTGCCCTGTCTCTCCTCCTTCCTAGTCTGCAGGCATCTTTCTCCTGACCTCCGCCTCCTCTCTTGCTTTTCTCTGGTTACTCACAGTGCGGGCTTCTGTGGCCTCTATGTGCGAGCATGCCCTGTCCATTGTCGCACGCAGCGCTTTTCACCCTTCACCAGCACAACGTCATTCCTTGCAGCTGGGTGTATATGTCAGGAGGGGCAAAATGAATTGCCCTGCTGGACTAGGAGCCCCAAACTCCTACTCTCTTGTGCTCAGGGAAGAAATTTGGAATTTGCTTTGCGCTACATCTGGGACTGTGAATAGAATTTTAAAGAAAATTCATCAGGGGCACACTACCCATCCTGGTGATCAAAAGAAAAACACCGAGTTCAGACCAGGTCTACTTTGTGCACTTCAGGTTTCACACTCCTAGCCCACCAGATCTGACTAGAATGGAGGCAGCTCATTTAAATGGCTAGATGTCTCCATAAAATGCACCCCACCCCCCATTCCTGCCCCTGTGAAAATAGGAATCGCCATGCTCAGGGGTGTGACTTACAATTTTACGGGCAGACAGCATTGTCAGAGACCCCTCCCACCCAGGCTTTGCCTTCTTCCAGACCCTTCCATCAGGCAGAAGATACAGAAGTCTGAAGACTCGCACATCCAGACGTAGAAACAGCTTCTCCCCACTGCTACAAGACTCCTCAACGACTCCCCCTTGGACTGATCAGTTCCCTGTAAGAACACTATTCACGACACCCTATGCTGCTCTTGCTCATATATTTGCTTTGTTTGGCCCTTGTTCCGCACTGTAACCAAACACTATTTATTGATGTACTTTGCCGATTATTCTTTTTGTCTGCTGCGTATATATTGTGTACGTTCCCTTGGACGCAGAAAAATACCTTTCACTGTACTTCGGTACATGTGACAATCAATCAATCAGTCAATCAACCAATCAATCAATCCTGTTAGTTCGCCATTGTGTTGAAAATCTGGGCCCAGGTGAGACCCCAGGTGACAACTCAGGGGCAGCACGGTAGCATGGTGGTTAGCATAAATGCTTCACAGCTCCAGGGTTCCAGGTTTGATTCCCGGCTGGGTCACTGTCTGTGCGGAGTCTGCACGTCCTCCCCGTGTTTGCGTGGGTTTCCTCCGGGTGCTCCGGTTTCCTCCCACAGTCCAAAGATGTGCGGGTTAGGTGGATTGGCCATGCTAAATTGCCCGTAGTGTCCTAAAAAGTAAGGTTAAGGGGGGGTTGTTGGGTTACGGGTATAGGGTGGATACGTGGGTTTGAGTAGGGTGATCATTGCTCGGCACAACATCGAGGGCCGAAGGGCCTGTTCTGTGCTGTACTGTTCTATGTTCTATGTTCTAACTGGGGAGGTTTCTGTGTGTGAGCTGCTACTGTCTGTGTGAGCTACGAGATTAGTGTGAAAAGGAGAGGTGTATGAAAGAGGAGGAATATGTGTACGGTTGGTGTGTTTCTGTTGTGCCTCTATTCTGTAAAGGAGTTTGCTTCAATATTCAGCTTCTTGAACAGCAGAGTGTTGTTATGAGAGGCAGCAAAACGTAGAGAAGTGAATGTAGACTAAAGACATAAGTGAGAAAAGGATTAAGGAGGTTTTGATCAATAATGATTGCAGAAACCATAAAACTTAGCCATTTTAAGCAGAAGCTTTAAAACCTGTCTCTCAGTTGGAAGATAGTTTGACAAACTTTGCAATAAGCGAGCATAATAATGTGGCAACAAAGATATATTTAAGATCCCTTGTGAAAATTTGTTGTCAGAAAATATTTCTCCATGTCTAAATATTTTACAAATAAAGAATGCATGTAAAATAAAATAAAAAATCACAAGTGTAGCCTTTGCAAGTTAATATATCTTGCAATTCCTTGCACAGTGAGCAGCTGTGCACCATTCCTCTGAAGAAATGTACACATAATTGATTTACATGAATGATCTTTATTAGTGTCACAAGTAGGCTTACATTAATACTGCAAAGAAGTTACTGTGAAAAGCCTCTAGTCGCCACATTCTGGTGCCTGTTCGGGTACACAGAGGGAGAATTGAGAATGTCCAATTCACCCAACAAGTACATCCTTCGGCACTTGTGGGAGGTAACCGGAGCACCCGGAGGAAACCCATGCAGACACGGGGAGAACGTGCAGACTCTGCGCAGGCAGTGAACCAAGCCGGGAATTGAACCTGGGATCCAGTGCCAACCACTGTGCTACCGTGTAGTATACAATATTAGTTGTATACGGAAATATTGGTTGTACGCAAATTTCGTCAGTCATTTCGGAGTAAGACCCCCTGAAAGTCTCTGCCTCTCATTTACATTGCCCTCATAAAAAAACAGCTCCTGCGAAATGCCCGAATATTGCATTAGCACAGATTTACACTCGAAAGGTTATCAGCATAACTGAGAGTCCTGGACTATTAAAGATATAATCTTCATGATTTTATTTTTTTCAATTCATAAAAGAGACCTGTGCAATACTCAGCAAAGATGCTGTCAGAATCAGTGCACTTTAAATATTTTGGAGCCCCCCCCCCCCCCCAACGCATTTAGGGAAATGAAGCTGCTGGGATGTCCTTCCCAATAGGCCAAATCCCTGTCGCGCGTAATGGTTGAAGAGGGAGAGGGGCAGAAGCGACATGCGGCTCAAGGAAGGAGGCACAACGGCAGAAGGTGATGACAGTGGGAAGGCACTAAAACACTAACGTAATACCATGCAGCGTCATTCAAAAGTGAGATTACATCTGGTAGAAATATTAACCTTGGAGGGTACTTCTGAGTAATTCAGATCATGTTGGCAATAGCTTTCTAACACCAGTATTGAATGCACAGCAATCTCTGTTACTGTACACTGCAGTTGGAGCCATGTCCTTTTCAGTTACGTGTAGAAATGAAAGGCGAAACGAGAAATAACCAGGTGGTTTGGTTGTAACATGTTGGGTATCTCAGCTGGACAACTGTTATGTTCAACCCCAGATTTAACTGAGACTCACAATTCCTTCCTCTTGTGCACAAAATGCTGTGAAGCATCAGAGTGCTCGATTTCGCATTGCACACATACAGGTTTCCTGATTCTTACATCGAAAGCTCATTGAACACCCATATTCCCAATTCTTCAGGGCAGCACGGTGGCACAGTGGGTTAGCACTGCTGCCTCACAGTGCCGAGGTCCCAGGCTCGATCCCGGCCCTGGGTCACTGTCCGTGTGGAGTTTGCACATTCTCTCCGTGGTTGCGTGGGTCTCACCCCCACAACCCAAAGATGTGCAGGGTAGGTGAATTGGCCACGCTAAATTGCCCCTTAATTGGAAAAAATTAATTGGGTATTCTAAATTTATTTTAAAAAAATATTCCCCTTCCTAATTCCCCGCACGGGACCTACAGGGTGGGAATTGTTATCTTCCGCGTGATCCACACGGAGTATGAACTCTAATCAACCAAATGTATACATGGTCGGCCAGTAAGGGGGAAACCTGGGGGGAGGGGGGGGAGATGGCGTATATGAAATGAAATGAAAATCACTTATTGTCACAAGTAGGCTTCAAATGAAGTTACTGTGAAAAGCCCCTAGTCGCCACATTCTGGCACCTGTTCGGGGAGGCTGTTACGGGAATCGAACCGTGCTGCTGGCCTGCCTTGGTCTGCTTTCAAAGCCAGCGATTTAGCCCTGTGCTAAACAGCCCCTATATAACGCATTGTAAATAAATCTAATTTGGTATTTTTCTCGGTGCAGACTCCCAGTGTCCTTATTAAAGTGCACTCCCGTCCCTTCTGGTTCCGTAGCTAATAATTCCTGGAACCGGCCCCTAGTCTGTTTCCAGAGCCTCATAGCTTGAGAGACGCTACTCCACATCGAGCTCTACTGCACTTAATGACAGCCATTGGTGTGTTGGAAGGATTTGCAGATTGGCAGTCCACCTGTTCGACCGTGTCATGAACGCACCTTCCTTGGCCATCGTGTCCTGGGGTGGGGTTCGAGCCCGTAGCTTCTGGCTCAGAGGGAGGGGCCGCTACCCACTGCGCCACAGGCATTCACAATATTCATGACAGTTCAGCGCACTTACAGTTGACACACAAAATGTTACGCTGCATTTAGAACAATAGTGAGCTTCCTGTGAACAAGATCAGGCTAAAATTTAGTGTAAGTGCTATTCAACGCCAAATAAGTGAGGGTGCCTTCCTTTCATACTTTCCTTTTTATGGCTCTGGTCGATAAAACATTTTTAGGTTTGAATATCAAGAATTAAATCCCAGAAGGGTTCACAAATCAAACAAAGAGTTTGGGAGAAGTCAATGGTCAGAATTTGGAAAATGTGGACTGGACTTTGAAATGCACAACACTCGTGGGAAGGCATGATTGTGAGCGAAGGTTTTAAAGCATGTCTCCAAGGTGGAATTTGGAAACCCTCATATGACAATCATTTTGGGGGATTCTGGAGAAGAAATCCACAGGCACTAACTTGTTGTCGGAGTGGAGTGGGGATGTGACCATCGGCAATCGGTGCACCTGAGTGTCATTGAGACCATGATTGTGTTAATCTTAAAACCTGTCTGAAATTTTAAAGTAAAGGGGGAGTAAAGGAGCATTATATTACAATCCTATGACCTTTGTGGCAGCACATGGTAGCACAGTGATTAGCACAGTTGCTTCACAGCTCCAGGGTCTCAGGTTCGATTCCTGGCTTGGGTCTCTGAGTGTGCGGAGTCTGCATGTTCTCCCCCGTCTGCGTGGGTTTCCTTGGGTGCTCTGTTTTCTTCCCACGATCCAAAGACGTGTAGGTTCGATGGATTGGCCATGGTAAATTGTCCTTAGTGTCCAAAAAGGTGGGGTAGGGTTACGGGGGTAAGGTGGAGGTGTGGGCTTGGGTAAGGTGCTCTTTCCATGGGCCGGTGCAGACTCGATGAGCCGAATGGCCTCCTTCTGCACTGTAAATTCTATGATTCTGTAAATTCTCCGAATCCATTTTTTCCCCATATTTAATAAGTTTTTTTGTTGAAACTAATTCGAGGTCTTGTGACTCTGTTCCTCCACCTTTAATTAGAAAAGAAAGGAAAAGTAATTGGGCGGGATTCTCTGTCCTACCGTGGCTCCGCCGGCAGCAAGATTCTCCGTTTCACCAGCCGGCCGATGGGGACTCCCATTGCGGGCAGCCCCACGCCGTCAGGAAGTCCCCGGGTAAGTGGCAGGGGGGTGGTGAGGCAGGTGAATGGCACTCGGTGAATTACTCATTCAGAGAGCTGGTGACAAATGTTGTCCTCCTGTACTCTAACAATTCTGAGAAGCCTGTGGCCAGTGTAAAATTCAGCCCATGGAGTGGTAGAAGTAGCTATCCATTTGATCTAAATATGAGGCAAGGGAAAGTAGAAAGGTGAAAAGAACTAATTTGAGTGGGAACAAGCTTGTGAAGCATAGATAGCATGGATCAATTGGGCTGAATGCCCATTTCTTTAGATTGTATGTAATTGTGTATACATAATTGTATACACGTATAAAAATAATTGTATAGGCTAATTATTAATTGTGCAGCAAAAGAATTTGGTCGTTATGAATATTGGAGGGCTTAAGAAAGACATCAGGGTTGTGGCAACTGTGCTGTACCAGGACAGGCTAATGTTGAAAGTACTGGATTAATTTTTTTTAATGATGGTCTATATTTTGGGACAATGTAATGCCAAAAGACAGCCAACGCATTTCTACGGCAAGGCCCGAGGATTTCCATTTTGAAATAGTGAAAAGAGAGCATTCCTATTCCCTGCATGCCCTGAATCTTTTTTTCTTATTAGATACACAAAAAAGGCAACAATTTTCATTTCTTGACGAGCGTACCGCATGGCAATGTAACTTTTGTATTAAAATGTGTTGACTGTGGAAGTGGAAAGCACCATTTTGTTTTTAAACTTTTATTGCAAGTTTTGCATTGACACATTCTGCAGACACCATTAAAAGGGGAACTGGCGGAACAATATTGTAAATCAATCCACCCAAAGGTTTAAAGATTGAGAACGAAGGGATGATAAGTTAAAGAAATCGTAAATCATTTTGAAGTAATAATCCCAGCTAGGCAAAGGTTTCTCCTCACCATCCACTGCATGATTCTTGCCTCGGTTATATTTTCAAAACTGTTAACACTGTGAATTTATTTGTACCAATCCACACATGTGTTTAAAGGTGTCAAAAAGCCTTATTGCGTTTCAGGGAGAAATGATGCCTGTGTTACAAAGAAAGTGATTAAAACGATTTGTTAATTCGATTTTGGGGAAAAAAAGCGCCTTTTCTCATTTATACCTGTCGACAGTTTCAGAGCTTCAAAGAAATTTAACACCCGTCAGAAACTGACTTGGGCTGTTTTGTTACCTTTAGTCTTTTCTTCCTAAAAATATATTGTGATTCTTTGCCTTGCTTTCCCCCAATATCTAGACTACTTGTACTTAAGACATTTTGTTATGTTATCAGTAGATATATGTTGTCCGTCTCATAAAGTGACCTTGAAATTTGATTGTGCCGTGGCAGTTTTTGGGAGAGGCAGGAAATGGGTGCGAAGGATACACTGTGACATGTGCTTGCTCAGTCTGCATCAGAGGTAAGGCACCCAGGGTTCCCATCTGGTTCACATGTTAATTCTTCCACCACAGAGAGTTGAACAGTCTCTGAGCTTTTGATAACAGGCACAATATCTTGGCAACGCCTGGATCCCAGCTTGGCTGTTAGCAACTATCAAGAACGAGTTTTACAACACCAGGTTAAAGTCCAACCGGTTTGTTTCAAATCACTAGCTTTCAGAGCATTGCTCATTACTCAAGTGAATGAAGAGATAGGTTCCAGAAACATCTGGAACCTACCACTTCATTCACCTGAGGAAGGAGCAGTACTCCGAAACCTAAAGTGATTTGAAACTAAGGACTTTAACCCGGTGTTGTAAAACTTCTTACTGTGCTCACCCCAGTCCAACTCCGGCATCCCCACATCAAGAACAGGTTTGATTATGGAGCAACAGCAGCTAGCAAGGCTGGAACTTTCAAAGCACCGTGGGGGTCAGGGGCGGGACAGGCAGGATTTGAAAAATTGTGGTGCCAAAGGTTGGCCAGAGATCCCAGCGGCTTCAGGACAGTTTCAAATATTGAAAGGGCCATCAGTTGGGAGAGAGCGGGGGAAATACCCAACTGGAGATGGTTGATGCTTCTATTTGGACACTGAGCTTGTCTCCTAGCTAATTAGGCCACTTTACATTGGAACCGGGTTGTAAGGCCAATGTAAGGTTAGGACCCGGAATTCCTCTGGGTGCTGAATTCCTGCCCTACCATTGAAAATCCAGCTCCAGGTGTCCAGACTCAAGGAAGAAGTGTGCAAATTACATTATTTGTGTTTTGAGGACTAAAAGGGGTTTAAACATTTTTTCTAAGCGTAGTACTGGATGCAGGTGGTGCTAAATTAGTATACCAATTTTCATATGGTATGTGTTTTGCGAAATAACTCCACTCGCAACAGGAAACCTGCTAATTTTAGGTTATCTGATGAAATATGAATAGAAACAGATTACTTATCAGTGTGTTTTCTTGATCTGCAGAATTAAGTAACCAGTACCTATTGTGAGCACATAATTTACTTGGGTGTCTGTTCCTCTGTTCCTTACAATGGCAAAGCTAAACCATAATGTGTAAGCATACTTTCTCTGGCTCAGTGGAAAAAGGAAGGTTAAAAAAGGCTTGTGCATTACAGCGCACAGAAGGCGGCATTTTATTGTTAGTCACATTTGTCCTTTTGCCAGTTTCACATGCGCCTCTTAATTGCATCCTGATTTTACAGGTAGAATCAGCTTTGCGCAATAATTATAGTATTGATAAAAATTCCATGCATTTTTATCGCACCTTGCATGGCCTCAGGGCATCCAAAGTGCTTTAGAGCCAATTAATTGTTCTTAAAAGATGGTGGGCTGGATTTGCCATTTCAGCGGCTAAGTGGAGCATGTGTGGTCTTTTACAACCAAGGAATCGGTGTGAAACCCTCACTGATTCTGGGACCGGTGAGGGGCTAGCACCGGTGGCGAGTGAAACTCTTGCTTCCCGTGTCGAAAACGGCCGGAGAATGGCCGGGACCCGGGCCGCGCATTCGCACGGCTGACGACCTGCAGCGGTCGCGCCGTGCAACAGGGCGCCGGCCGTGCGTGAATACAACCCACCATCCGTGAACCCACAGCCCACCCCCTGGCCAAACCCTCCCCCAGTCTTTGCAGAAGCCTCCCAGCCAGCAGCACGGATCCCAGTTGAGTGTGATGACGCTGGACAGAGTCCACAGCCACCACGACCGGTTCACGATTTGTGTGCCCACACGTTGTCCATGCCGTTGGGAGCTCGGCCCATCAGGGGAGGAGCATCGCGGGTGGGCTGGCCGATAACGCGATGATGCAAGTTTGGAGGTGGCGGAGCAAGGCTAACCAGAGTCAAACCGGCACCGGCCCCAATTTCGGCGTCGGAGCCCATCCTCCGCCTGATCACCAAACACGATTTCGGCGTCGGGTAATGGAGAGTCCCGCCCAGTGGTTTTTAAAAAAATTTTTGGGAAATGCACCAGCCATATTGTGTTCGGCAAGTTCAATACAGAGCAATCAGACAAATAACATATTAAACTGTTTTAGAGATATTGGTTGAATGTTGTCGCAGATTTTGAGAAACTCATCTTCAGACAGTGATAGGAGCTTAGTTTAATGTCTCAGCTTAAAAGGTGTTACCTCCAACAGCACTCTTTCTACACCACCCAGTCAGCTAAAGATATGCTGAAATTCTGGAGTGAGACTTAAATCATGACATTCTGACTCATATGCGAGGGCACAGGAACATGGCAATTAGAAGCAGAAGTAGGTAATTCAGCCCCTCGAGCCTGCTCTGCCACTCAATCAGATCATGGCTAATCTCTTCCTGGTCTCAAATCCACCTCTCTACTTGCTCCCCATTATCCCTTTAACCTGTTTTTTAAAAAACAGAAATGTATCTATCTCCTTCTTGAACCAGTTAATGACTCTGACTCCACCACACAATGGGGCAGCGAGTTCCACAAATTCACCACCTTCTGCGAGAAGTGGTTCCTCCTCATCTCAGTTCTAAATCTACCGCCCCTCAACCTAGACTCTCATTCTAGATTACACAACAATGGGGACCATATGGTCTACATTTATCAATCCCATTTAGTATTTTTTTTAAAATAAATTTAGAGTACCCAATTATTATTTTTCCAATTTAGGGGCAATTTAGCGTGCCTAAATTGACACGGGGAGAATGTGCAAACTCCAGACGGACAGTGACCCAAGGCGGGGATTTGAACCCGGGTCCTCAGCGCTGTAATCCCAGTGCTAACCACTGCGCCACCATGCCGCCCTCCCATTGAGTATTTTATACACCTCGATCAGATGCCCCCCTCATCCTTCTAAACTCCAGCGAGTATAAGTCGAAACTGAACTAAGGATGACAGATAAGTTTATTCTGCTACTTTTACAGTTCACTGCAATGTGTTTGACTGTCTGAACTTGCTTGAAAAAGGCAATGTCTCAATTTGTGTAAGTTTCAATATAGGCTGACCACATGAAAGCCTGCTTTTAAAAGCTCATGCAGCACCTTATTCGTTGGTAATCATGCCTTTCATACAGCACCTTTTTTTTACCATAATGGGGTTTTCCCGTGTCTAGCTAATTTTTAAATGAAAATAAATATCTAAGCATATGAAAAAGGGAAAAAAATGACTAACAGGTGCGTCAAATCTGTCTGGACATAGTGTAACATCATCATCCAAGTCCTTTCCAAAGGACAGACACACAATCCCCTTGCAGCTTCCTGGGAGCAGCAAAGCAGGTAAATAATCAAAGCCAATTTAGGAATTACTCTCCAACAACCAAGGTTATTGTCACGCCCAGTGAAGGCATGTCCCATTCACGCCTTTAAACGTGGACTGCATTCAGTTGAATTTCCAGAGCTGTCTTTTATTTTAAAAAGCGGACATTAATTAACAAGATGATTAAGATGACTGCTGGAGATCAAATAGTTTTAGTGATTTCTGCCTCCAGCCTCAGAAAAGTTCCTGATCGAATCTGCACGGATTCACACCTAGGGCGGGATTCTCCCTTCTGGGGACTAAGTCCTCACGCCCGCCGGAAAACAGGCGAGAATCACTCTGGACTTTTTCCTTGAAGGTCCGGGGTGATTCTCCGTTTTACAGGGGGCTAGCAGAGCCTCGCCGTGTGTCCCGCAGCTCTGGCTGCTGGTGGGACCTGCTAGCCAGTCCGTGTGGCCATGCATGCGCACGCCGACAGCAAGCGGGTCTGCTCATGTGTGTGGCGGCCCATCTCAGCACGGGCACCGACGACATGGCGGAGCCACACAGTGGGCCCGTGCGGAGGAAGGTAGGTCCCTCCCAGATTGCGATGGCCCACCGATCGGTGGCCCCCGATCACGGGCCTGGCCACCACTGAGGCCCCCCCAGAGTCAGATAGCTCTGCCTCCCACCAGAACCGCCACTGTGGTCGCGGATCCCAGCTCCCGCCGGGTGGTACCACATGTAAACCACGCCGGCGGGAGTTCAGCCAGTCGACCACGAAGAATTGCTGCAGGGGCCTTTCCAACAGCCCCCGACCGGCGGTGCGTCGACCGCACGCACGGGATTGCCATTGCACCGATTTCCGTCGTGAACAGCTATTCTCCAGCCCCGCACTGGGGCGATTCCGGCACAGAGGGTCAGAGAATCCCGTCCCCCCCATGTTTGTCATTTACTCAATGTAAATAGACTTATAGATTCATATTGGCAAGTCTTAAGCTTTTGGGATCAGTTAAACACAAATAGGTGTGAATGTCCACTATCCATCTCCCATTGTGTAGCAATGGATTAGGACTTCGAAACCATTCTGGTGCATAACGGCGGTTGATCATGTGAATAGAACTATCTTCAGGATAAATTCAGTATTGCAAGAACCAGGAAGAAACTGGTCAGTCTGCAAAGAACACCCACTGCAAAATACCAGCTACAGAACAAGGCTGTAACACCTATACTTGTTTAAACCTGGTGAATGCTAGCATCTTAAAAGTCTCCTGGTTTGATTCCTATTCCAAGTCCACTTGTACGGAAACTTGTTCAGAAAAACTTCAAGTGACTAATTTTGTAACATGCTGAACATCCATATCTTTGAAGGAACACCACAATAATACCTGCTTTACAACTCCAGCAGTTGAAACCACCTAAACTACCTGTTTAAAGTGAAAATGTCACCTTTAACTGGCTAATGGCAACTGCTTTTCCTGCGACCAGCCAAATGCGTGAACTATAAACTATTCTTTTGTTTATGAATTGTAAATGTGCGATATCTTTTTGAACTGTTTCTTTCTTGAGTGTGTGGGTGCCAGAGAGTGACATAGGGTGGATTTTTCCCTCCCATTTTTGGGAGGCAGGATCGGGGTGTGGGTGAAGGAAATCCCACCTGAGTCCCAAAACAAGTTTTCCTCCAGAGGGATATAGAACAGTACAGCACAGAACAGGCCCTTCGGCCCTCGATGTTGTGCCGAGCAATGATCTCCCTACTCAAACCCACGTATCCACCCTATACCCGTAACCCAACAACCCCCCCCTTAACCTTACTTTTTAGGACACTACGGGCAATTTAGCATGACCAATCCACCTAACCCGCACATCTTTGGACTGTGGGAGGAAACCGGAGCACCCGGAGGAAACCCACGCACACACGGGGAGGACGTGCAGACTCCACACAGACAGTGACCCAGCCGGGAATCGAACCTGGGACCCTGGAGCTGTGAAGCATTTATGCTAACCACCATGCTACCGTGCTGCCCCTTTCTGGTACTGATTCCCCATTTGGATGTATTGAAATATAATTATCAGGCCTTTAAGCCCGATAGAGATCCCGCCTCACGCCCGTTTGACTGCCCATCAATGTTAGAGTGTGTGTATGCCAGCATGAATCACGAAACGTCCCCCATGATGTGCAACGAGCAAGCAGAACCTGCTGGAGTACAGAGGAGTGCAACCCCAGGAAGAGTATCAAGCCTGGAGAGCCCCCTGACACTTCCCCTGGTACCATCAAAGTAGGGGGAGAGGGGGTGGGGTGGAATTCCCTGGTGGAAGTGGGGGGAGTTCCGTGAGGGTTAGGGGGATTCTGTTTTTCATTCTTTCAATCGAGCGCCCTTAAAAACTAAGTTGCTGATATGACATTGTGCAGTTAGCTTTTTTTGAATGCAAGTACCTAAACATACAGCTGAGCACTCTGCCTAAAATGAGAGAATTGTGCCAAATGTGTTTAGAGTTTCGGGATGAATGCATGAATAAATACTCCTCCATTTAAACCCACAAACGCTTGCTGTTGGTTATCCCACTTGACCATCCATTCAGGGGTTAAGTCATGCAAAATCATGACAAATAGTAAGGGAAGGAAATTGGGGCTCAGTTCTTTCTCGTCCCTGTACATAACACTGTCTGGTTACTTCCAAGCAACCACTGTACCTGGCTACAGAGCTGCACGCTCAAAACTAGTAAGTGGAAAATAACCTGGGGGGTTATTGAAGCCGTTAACAGTACCACATGGTTTTTGAAAATGAATACTGTATTGGAATGAATTTCCATGACAATCAAATGTAAATGTTTATGTTTACAAACCTAATAAATGTAAATTTAGCTAAATAGAAGGGATCGAGTGACAATTGTCTGCTGGCTGCATGGCATGGCCTAGCAGTTTTGATTTAGGTTTTTTTGTATGGAAGGGCACACAAGAAAGACTAAGCAATCCAGATTTTGTGCAAAGGTTCAATCGAAAACTTACATTTATACAGTGCCCGTCACTACCTTAGATCGTCCCGAAGCGCTTTACAACAAATGAAGTCCTTTTGAAGTGTTGTCACTGTTGGAACTCAATGGTATAATAAATTGGTAGATGTGGGAAATAAATGCATTGACACTGCTGAAATCATGGATGCTCTTCTGTAGATACAGTCATAGCATGATATTGAAGCAGAGAGTGACATTGTGAGATCTTTTTGTTGTATATAAGCTGGAAGTACTGATATACACATTGTGTTCCTGTCCCCATGGAGACCAATAACTTTTTAAAAAGTCGTTTCAAATCCAATGGCTGATTGAAAAGATCACGCAACAAGATTTCAAGTTTTAAGACTTTTACTGTAGTAAGCAGACTAAAAGCAAAGGAGTAACACTATTTTCTGGACAGTTTACACTTGAAATTGCAGAAAAGATTGCCCTGTGTGAATTTTAACGTAGCCAATAATCCCACACCATTGTAATACTTTATTCTGTCCCTTAAATGGATACTTTATTCTCCAGGAGCCAATCCAAATCTATTTTCTGCTCCCCATGACATGCTTCCTATTGCTTTTCCCAGTCGGCTAACTATTAATCCCAGGGCTGACTTTCACAGAGATGGTTGCCCTGGAGATTCCTCCTTCAAACCAAAGGTAGGCAAATATTCCAGCCTCATTTAAATCCTCACTAAATTGGTCTGTTCAATCTGAGTGCTAGCCGCCACCCACCTTCTGCGTGGTGAATATAAAGACAGCATTTTCTCTACTTCAGGTGCTGCACTAGCTGCCTCTATCCCTCTGCTCTTTCTCTCACACTGCTTCATGCCGACTAATCTGGGTCAGGTGCAGCGATATCTTACGGTGTTTGCTCCCCAATATTGACGTTTTCTTTCCAAAGCCCAGGCTATGGCAACGTTAATCACATGGGTAGAAATGCACATTAGTTATTCTCTCGATTCACCAAGTCCATTCTACCTTGGAATTTAGCAGACAGCTTAATACCAACGATAAAACTTGACATTCCTAATATCTCCCTGTTAGACCTGGAGACCAACAGTCTACCCAGAGCCAACACAGATGTGCTTGCTATTGTTTACAAATGCGATCATCTTGCACCTTCTTCACAGTAAAACACCCTGCTCCTCCCACCTCAGAAACTTTGTATTTGTAACAACTCGGTGTCGGAGATGGCGAGACACCTCCATTTCGACTCAAAACGTTAGCTCCCTTCTCTCTCCACAGACGTGTCAGACCTGCTGAGATTGTCCAGTATTTTCTGATTTTGTTTCAGATTCCAGCAGCCGCAGCAATTTGTTTTTACCTTTTCCTTTTCTCTTGATTGATAGGTTGAGGCTATTTCAAAGAAGGAATCAGCTTTGTTTCTTTTTATAGCTCTTCACAATCCATTACCATTGAAGTGGTTCCTCTTTTGAGCAGGTGTTCTTTCTAACCACAGTTTTTTTAAAAGAGGCTTCTTTTTTTGTTCTGTAGAGCTTCTTGAAATGGGGAGGAGGTGTGGGGGGGGGGATGAGGCCAAAATGATGCATTGAAGGGGGGATTGAGGGTGGGGGGCCTGAAGTGGGTGACTGAGGGGGAGATCCTGAATGGAGGGACTGAAAGGTCTGGGGGTGGGGGAGTCGGGGCATTTGGCAAGCCCCTCACAGAGTGTCGCTCACTTGAGGAGGTGGAGGGGGTGCATGCCGTGTTATTCAGAGATCAGGGCTGGGATACTCCCCTACCCAGCGGGGCGGGGGGTCCCGGCGTGTTGGAGTGGCGTGAACCACTCCGGCGTCGGGCCGCCCCAAAGGTGCGGAAGTCTCCACACCTTTAGGGGCCAAGCACTCACATTGAGGGGCTCGGCCCGCGCCGGAGCGGTTGGCGCTCCGCCGGCTGGCGTGAACTGCCTTTGGCGCCATGCCAGCCAGGGCCGAAAGGATTTCGCCAGCCGGCGTAAGTCTGCGCATGAGATGGAGTGTCAGCGGCTGCTGACGTCATCCCGGCGCACGCGCAGGGGAGGGAGTCTCTTCCGCCCCTGCCATGGTGAAGACCATGGCGAAGGCGGAAAAAAAAAAGTGCCCCCATGGCACAGCCCGCCCGCCGATCGGTAGGCCCCGATCGCGGGCCAGGCCACCGTGGGGGCACCCCCTGGGGTCAGATTGGCCCGCGCCCCACCCCAGGACCCCGGCACCCACTGCCAATCCCGCCGGTCAGGTAGGTGTTTTGATTTGCGCCGGCGGGAGAGGCTTGACAGCGGCGGGACTTCGGCCCATCGTGGGCCGGAAAATCGCCGGGGGGGGGGGGGGGGGGGGGGGGGGGGGGGGGGGGGGGGGGGGTGGGGGGGGCGCCGACCGGCACGGCGCGATTCCCGCCCCCGCCGAATCTCGGGTGGCGGAGAATTCGGGACACGGCGGAGGCGGGATTGATGCCGGCCCCCGGCGATTCTCCGACCCGGCCCGCTTCCCATCTCTGAGAAGCGGGACGTGTCAGCGACTTTACATCCCACCACTCTCAAGGCCAGTGCAACAGCCACCCCCCTCCACACAACGTTTCAAACTGCAGTTGAATCCCACCTCAGCAGTGCTGACAGTAGCAGCAGGCAACACAGCGGTTTCCCCGCTGGGGGCAGTACTTAGATCCATATTTACACCATCTCTTTTGTAATATTTACAGACATTTTAATCTTGTGAGTTAGACAGAAAGGCCCTGTATGATATTGAGGCAGTGTAACATGACAAGTATATAAACCAGTTGCACCAATAAACTATTCTTTCCTTCTGTTCAAATTTACAGTCATTGAACTTTCAAATATACAGTTTCTCCTGGCACCCCATCCTGACTAACTGGTAATTTTCTTAAGCACACCTTATATTGTCACTCACTCACCTTGTATTGTAACTTTATTTTACACTTTCTTTCCAATCCTGGCTCTGGTTCCCCTTTTTGTTTCCCACGATTTTTTTTCCAAAATCTCACCTGTTTTCTTAACAATTTCCCCAAATTCTGAACTCATGTAATTGCAGGAAATTCACTAATATGTGTCAGAGCGATTGTAATGAATCAAGATGTATTTGGGTACAGTGACCCATTGATCTATTGGTTATGAGCAAGGAAAATTATGTACGTAACATGTATGTGTTTCCTTGATCTGTTATGCTGACTCTTTGCTTTCTGCCCCAATTACAAAGACCCTGGGCTAAAATATTCAGGAAATTCCACATCCATGTCTACTTAAAATTACAACACTAGGGAGGAGCAATGCAAACTGAAAAAAACATTGGAATTTTGAAAACGTCCAGCGCAAAAGGGGAGCCATTCAGTCCGCCTGTCTGTGTCAGCCAAAGAAAAACAGCTATCCAACCTAGAGGTAGAGATTTCCAAAGATTAATGATCCTCTGAGAGACAGAATTCTTTCTCTTCTTTCTATTAAGTGGGAGATCATTCATTCTGAAACTGTGCCCCCTAGTTCTAGATTCCATGACGGGGACAAACGTTCTTTCAGCATCTCCACTGTCAAGCCCCCTGAAACTTTTGAATGTTTCCATCAGATTTCTTCTCATTTGTTTACATTCCAGTGAGTTTAGGGCAAACTCTCCTCATAAGTTAACAAGTCAACCTTCTCTGAACAGCCTCCAACACGAGTATAGCCCTCCTTAAATGAGGAGATGAGAACTGTACACAGTACCGGAGGTGAGGACTCACCAACGTCCTGTACATTTTTAATAAGACTACTTTTATACTCCATTCACTTAGCAACAAAGAACAATATTACCATTCGTCTTCATAATTAATTGTCGCACGTATCTGCTGATATTTTTTTGATTCATGGAAGAGGATACCTAGATCCCTCTGTACTGGAACGTACTGTAGACTCTTTTCAATTCAATAATATTCTCCTTTTCTAATCTTCATATAAAAAGTGGGTAACTGCAGGTTTTCACAGCATTATTTGCCAGTTTTTTCCCCACTCATTTAACCAATCTATAACCTTATGCAGACCTTTTGTGTCCTCCTTTCTGATATATTTTTGTATTTCAGCAAATTGGATTACAATGCACTTAAGTCACTTATTCCAAATCAATAAGATAGACTGTAAGTGGTTGAGCACCCCCCCCCCCCCCCCCCCCCCCCCCCCGCCCGCCCCGGCACACGAACACACACACACACCTGGAGGTACCTGGCCACAATTCGCTCGCCCTGAACCCTCCACTCACCTGAGCTTCCCTGGGAGGTCTGCTCACCTGGTGCACACCTGGTGCACTTCTGTTTCCTGTAAGTTAGCCAAATCCTTATCCGTGCTGTTATGTTGCTCAAACCTTTATGTGACACCTTTTCGGAAATTCAAAAAAGAACGCTAATAACTTTGCCAAATGATTTCTCGTTGACAAAACCACATTGAAGCTGCTTGATTACATTGTGATTTTCGAAATGCCCTGCTATCTCTCTGCTTAGAGAAATAGGTCCTTCCTATCCATTCTATCTCTCTCATCATAGAACATAGATCATAGATCATAAAATTTACAGTGCAGAAGGAGGCCGTTCGGCCCATCGAGTCTGCACTGGCCCTTGGAAAGAGCACCCTACTTAACTAAACACTCCCACCCTAATATTTTTGGACACTAGGGGCAGTTTATCATGGCCAATCCACCTAATTTGCACATCTTTGGACTGTGGGAGGAAACCGGAGCACCCGATGGAAACCCACGCAGACACAGGGTGGATGTGCGGAGTCCGCACAGACAGTGACCCGGCCAGGAATCGAACCTGGGACGCTGGAGCTGTGAAGCAAAGCAACTGTGCTAAATACTGTGCTGCCTACATAATTGTATGCACCTCAATAAAATCTCCTTTCTGCCTCCTCTGTTTGAAAGCAAACCTCAGCCCATCCAACCTTTCCTTTTCGCTACATTTTCCCAGTCATGACAGCATTTTAGCACAGCCTCCTTGTAATCCTGCATGTCTTCTAAACAACCTCATCAACCTGCCCTACTACCTTCAGGCATGCACACCCAAGGTGGCTCTGTTTCTCTAGCTTTTCATTATATTATGAATATAATTAATATAAATTAACTTTTCAGTTTAGTGCCAATTGTCTGGTATTTTTCAGATCTCCCACTCTTGTCGATGAACAAACATGTAAATCACACAAGTTGCGTCTTGCCATTGAAGACAGCAACAGTTGTTCTTACAGCTTCCAACTATACATTTATCTTCTCCCACAGAGAATCAATTTAAATTTCTAAGAAATCCACATAAAAGAAGCATATTGCAATTTTGGAAATATTGTATTCTAACTTACAGCTCTCATGCAAGGCATGTTGACAGCTAACAAGTTGCTTTTAGACAATGAAGTCCCCCATTTGAAGGTTACTTGCGACAAATGCATGCACAAGAAAGTCGAGCAACAACAATTGATCAGAGGAAGTTAATTAAAAAGGTTTAACGCCTTGATTCACACTTTATTTGTACAATTTAAGCAATGCAATGCATATTACCGCATAATTAAATCATAAAGAACCCCTTTTCAATTGAAAATTTAGTTCTAATTTGTGAATTCACTTACCCTGCTATTGTGCACATGTACATCTATCAATGTGTAGCTTTAAAATTTACAAATTATATTCTTTATTGTATACTAATATATATTATCGGGGCTGCACGATGGCACAGAGGTCAGCACTACTGCCTCACAGCACCATGGACCCTGGTTTAATTCTGACCTTGGGTTACTGTCTGTGTGGAGTTTGCACTTTCTCCCCGTGTCTACGTGGGTTTCCTCCAGGTGCTCCAGTTTCCTCCCACAGTCCAAAGATGTGCAGGTTAGGTGGATTGGTCATGTTAAATTGCCCCATAGTGTCCAAAGTATGGGTGGCATGGTGGCACAGTGTTTAGCACTGTTGCTTCACAGCACCAGGGTCCCAGGTTGGATTCCCGGCTTGGGTCACTGCCTGTGCGGAGTCTGCACTTTGTCCCTATGTCTGCGTGGGTTTCCCCCGGGTGCTCCGGTTTCCGGCCAGAAAAAAAAATCAAAAATGAAAATTGCTTATTGTCACAAGTAGACTTTAAATGAAGTTACTGTGAAAAGCCCCTAGTCGTGCCACATTCCGGCGCCTGTTTGGGGAGGCTGGTACGGGAATTGAACCGTGCTGCTGGCCTGCCTTGGTCTGCTTTAAAATCCAGCTATTTAGCCCTGTGCTAAACCAGCCCCTATGTGGGGACGAGGGGCTTTTCACAGTAACTTCATTTCAGTGTTAATGTAAGCCTACTTGTGTCACCAACAAAGATTATTATTAAAGATGTGCAGGTGAGGTTGTGGGGTTACAGATATAGGGCGGGGAAATGAGAGGGTTCTCTTTGGAGGGTCCGTGCAGACTCGATGGGCCGAATAGTCTCCTTCTGCTCTGTAGTGATTCTATGATTATTGAGAAAGAAAGGAAGCGTAATTGAACATATTGTGGTGCATTAATGAACGACTTATCTTATATTATTTAAAATAAATATAATTTTCAATTTTTGCAAAATCTTATATCTGTTTTCAGATTTCCTCAGATTGTTTTGTTCATTTCTACTGATGGTTTTTGCCAATTTGGCTCCATATTCGATTTGCATTAAATTTCAGATTGTTAATAGTTTGTGTATCGAAGTGTATTGTTATTTTCCAGTAGCTGCCCCAGTTTTATTTTTAATTTGTAGAAACCTTGTGTTAAATTCCCTGAGCTGCGTGCCAGTTAAGTGAATCAGAACCCAAATGCAGTGTCTCGTGTGCGTTTTGTTGGAGAGGCAGAGCTGAGGATTTCTTGCAGGTTTTGATTTGAAAGAATTTTTGGATGTGACGCTGTGGCATAATTATATTGTTCTACAGTCAACGCTTCAAGTCTGATCCATGTGGGATTGACCATGTTGGGTAAAGAACTAACTATTCCACAGAATTTTCAACATATGCTGAGGAGCTAGAAATTGGCACACTGTATTTTGCAATATTGCAAATAGATGTCAGATAACATTTTACAAAATGAAAAATGCTGACACGCTGTAATTAGAACCCTGCTCAAGAGAAGCAGTTTTTCAAACAATGGATTCTTTTACAAAGTAAATTAATTTGAATTTAAACTTTGTTTCCTGATTTGTTCAAGAACCATAATTTCAGGATTACGGGTTTATTTTGATGTGGTGTGTTTTGTTCAATATGTGCTCAGGTATAATAGCTATTTAAAAGGGTAATGTCTTATTACTCATCCCTTTGAACATCTGTCTATTTCATTTTAATTGTCAGAGTGTAGTTTATTAGGGTCTGCTTGCAAATGGTTGACAAAATGGTTGTTTTTGTACATTTCTTTCCATGATAATTTAAAAGGTATGAAGCATTGGGTGGGATTAACCGGCTGTTTACCGAGAAGGGGCAGCACGGTAGCACAGTGATCAGCACTGTTGCTCCACAGCGCCAGGGTCCCAGGTTCGATTCCCAGCTTGGGTCACTGTCTGTGCGGAGTCTGCATGTTCTCCCCGTGTTTTTGTGGGTTTCCTCCGGGTGCTCCGATTTCCTCCCTCAATCCCGAAAGACTTGCTTGTGAGGTGAATTGGATTTTCGGAATTCTCCCTCTATGTACCCGAACAGGCGCCAGAACGCGGCGACGAGGGGATTTCACAGTAACTTCATTGCAGCGTTAATGTAAGCCTACTTGTGACAATAAAGATTGTTTTTAAAAAAAAATCATTCAAAAAAATAAATTCTAGTCCCATGCTGGTGCGGGGTTTTCCCGGCGATGAGGGGCGCTGTCACTGGGAAATCCCATTGACAGCGGTGTGGTTGGTAGATCCCGTTTGCGGGCCCCCTCCGCTGCCGATAATCGCGCGGCGGGGAGTCGGTAAATCCTGCCCATTGTTTGTTGTCAATTCTTGGAATACTGTATGCAAGTTGATAATTGTGTTACATCAGATTGGATTGAGATGTTAACATTGTTTTGTCACCAATCAACTTTTATAACAGTCTCCAATGGAAAATGCAAACGAACTGTTCACTTTGTGCTGAGAAAAACAGAGGGCACAGATTGTTACGTCTTGTGATTGTGCGTGGTAACTGGTCGATTTTCTTCCGTAAATGATCCCTGATGAAACTGTACACAAGCAAGTTGTTTTTAAGTATTGGTTTTGAAGTGAGGAGGGCAGCACAATGACGTACCTGTGAAACCAAGGAGACCTGAAGCTGGATTTTAATAAAATCAGGTCAGCTGTGGAGGCCTTGGAAATGGTCAATCGGACCCGGCGTCCTGCCCCCATTTCGAGCAGATCCTATTTTTGTTTGCAGGGGGAGGAGGTAGAGTGTGAATCTGAGATTTAGGCTCACTTTTATAAATGTCTTTTGGGCCCGCTAGCCATCACCAACCGATGCCACTTCCATAGCTTCTCACCCAGCATTTACTACAGGTCGACCTTAGAAGCCATGTGGAGATCATAGAATTATAGAATCATAGAACATCCAGTACAGAAGGAGGCTATTTGGTCCACCGAATCTGCACCGACCCTTCGAATGAGCACTCTACCATGTGTACTCCCCCGGCCTACCCCCGTAACTCCATAACCTAACCTGCACATCCTTGAACACTAAGGGGCAATTTAGCATGGCCAATTCACCTAACCTGCACATCTTTGGACTGTGGGAGGAAACCGGAGCACTCGGAGGAAACCCACGCACACACGGGGAGGACGTGCAAACTCCACACAGACAGTCCATTAAGACAGCAACCCAAAGCCGTAATTAAACCTTAGCCCCTGGCGCTGTGAGGCAGCAGTGCTAACCACTGTGCCACCGTTCCACCCTGACTGACAAAAAAAAGAATAACAATCCAAAAGAGCTCTCACTCATTCACATCTGATACTGGAAAAGCTCCCATTCATGAAAATCATTCAGAGATTTTTAATTCCCTCAAGTGTTAAATCTGTTATAGAAACAAACTTCCAATCTCCAGCCCCACCAAAAACAACTAATCTTTCAGTAGCTTCTTTGTGGTAAACCACTGTCGTATCTCTATTAGAGGATGTATGGTAGAACCTGTACTACAGGTACTTTGGTAGTCCCTGCCTGCTGGCTCCGCCCAGTAGGCGGAGTATACATATGTGTGTCCTCCATGCGGCAGCCATTTCGCCAGCTGCTGTGGGAGGCCACACATCTTAGAGTAATAAAGCCTCAGTTGTACCCAACTCAAGTCTTTGTGCAATTGATCGTGCATCATTCTTAAAACTGCCAATCCGAATGTGAACCCAGACACCCCCGCCAGCCCCCCCCCCCGACCCCTCGCAGAGATAAGCGCTTTTAGAGGTTTTGAAACACAGCTGAACCTTTGTAATAGGTGAAGCTGTAATGCCCAGCACTCACGCATCTCTGTGATTGCCTCTGAACTGTCTGCAGAGATGGCAGGCCCATCTTAATAATACCCCTGCACCCCAGACCATATATCGTGCAGGGTTTGTTTGCATGTAGGTTGGACTGCTGAGTCAGGAGATTTTCTGACTTGAGATTTGCACGTCCATGGTGAAAACCTCGCCCCAACTTCAACATACATTTGTGGTACAATATGAAATAAATGTATCGTGGTGATTACATGGTTTTGTGTCATTTTTCTTGCTGTAATTCTTTTTCACTTAAAACACGTTTTGTGAAGTTTGAGTTCACCTCATCATCCAGTATCGTATTCTGGATCACTTTGTCTAATTTGCAAAATGCAAAACTTTTTCAGTTGCTATTTGTGCAGTTTACACTGTGTCCTTCGCAGAAAGGAAAGCTCGGTGTGAGTTACAAACAACTGAGAGGGATGTTGCGCAGAAGACCTAATAGACTGTAAGTAGGGAGGGAGGCTGGAGCCGCAGTTAAAGTTTTTAAGTGTACTTTGAAGAAGGGGTGTGTGGCTCAGTGAAGTGAATTTGGGAAAGAGCTCCGAAGTTCAGCAGCAGAATGATGAAGAATCAGCTTGTTTTGGAGGAGGGATGAGTGCATGGTGGGACATATGGTTACAAAATATCTGCAGATGAGGAAAAAGGATTCAGCAACTCCAAATTATATGTGCGTGGGTCATTAAGTTATTTTCTATTGCCTCCCCTTATCCCATACCTTTGTGTTTCTCAAATTCATATTGTCATGAGCTTTCGCGTGGTGCATCTCGGGAATCTCATGAATCTGTCATTGTTGAGTGCAACACATTCATACCGAGGTGCAGTGTATCACAGGCTATCCAATCTTCCTTGTAACTTTTTGTTTCGTTCCTTACTTATCTCATACCTTTTTTTACTATTTCTCCTTTTCTGTGCCACTCTTTCAATTTTGTTGTCTTGCGATGTTCTTGACTTTGCTCATTTGCTGTTGCCTGCCTCAGCCCAAAACATGTGAAAGTTATCGGGAAGTTCACTCAACACAGCGATTATTTGCATTGTTTTTAAATATTGCTTTTAATATTAGCCAACTGAGAACCAGCAAAGTCAATATAAACGTATGTTTTTTTGCAATACCAATCCCGCTGTATGTTTCTTTTTACTGAATACACAAGTTTGGAACTATTAGAGCGAAACTGATGCAAATGAAAAGGAACAAAAATATTGAATTGCGTCAGACTTCACTTGATAAAATATGGTTTTGCCGTTTCTTTCAAAGGCATAATTTAAAAAATTTACTAATAAAAGTACAGATGTGTCTTAAATTATGTACAAGTTCAAAGGTACTTTAGAGTAATCATTCATTTAATTCTGCCTCTTTGTACAAAATCAATATAATTTGTAAGCCAGCAAGAAAGTTTGGTTTGCATTTATAAAAACACTGGAAGCCTTTTAATGGGAATAGCTCAAGATTATTAAATGTTCCCTATCCTAATTGTTTTCATTATGAAAACACTGTATAGTGTGCTGAGCAAGGAGTGAATCAATGGCTAATCGAATCTTCTCTTTAAACACACATCCCTTTGATCAGAATGGCTATTAACTGTACATCCTTATTTGTAATTTACGGAATGTTCCAATTCATTTGGTGCCATCATCGGTTGTACTTTGTCTTTTAGTGCTGGTGGATATTTGTTTTTAATACTAATGCTGTGCCTGTAAGGAAAGAAAGTTAACATTTTGCCATAATGGTCTTATTACAGTTGGTGACATTGAAAAATAGGTTGGGCATAGAGTGAAACCTAAATACCTAAACTTCTGTTCCTTGCACCTGTCAAAAGCTAAAGTTTATTTATATCCCCTTTTTGACCTCCCTACGCAGTATTGCCTCAGTATAAAAGCGGGTGGTGGAACAGCTTTCTTAATCTGCTCAATTTTGTTTTCACTAAGAGGTTACGCAAGAGCATCTAAATTTCCCTCCAATGCCCCTTTCTGCGGGAAACCAATCCCCATACAACGGCGCAGAAACAAAACGTGAAAAATAATTTATGGTGAGTGCGAGCTTGCGAGTGCTTCCTAAAATTAAGGAGACAAATGCTGAAGGACCAGAAACGTGGGGCTTAATTCCACATGTTCCTGGTGGGTCTGTTTCCCGTTGGAGGGGTTGGGGGGGGAGAGGGGGGGCGGTGCACATAAAAGAGGGCAGATGCCATCCCAACACCTTCTGGCCCACCCCAGAGCTCTCCGCCATAATACGGGGAATGGGCAGGCGGTAAAATTGACAGCCCAACCGCCATATTTAAATGAATAATCAACCGTCAATTAGGCATGTTATCAAACCAGTTAACCCTGATTATGCACTGCCCACACCAGAAAGTATTAACGTGGACAGCCGGGTGGGAGCGTCGATTGAAAAGAAAACTCAGATACTTAAAGGATGGGAAGGAAGGAGCGGCTGCTCTTCAGGGGCTGCCCATTGCCAATTTCTGGGAGGCCTCCCTTTGGTCGAAACCCACCCCTTTCCTTTCTACCCACCTCCTTCTTTAAACCCACGCACTTCTGCACACGCGCCCCTCTCCCTAACCCATCCAAACCCTTGGAGGGCGAGACCCCGGACTTACCTGCTTTGTGGATCCATGAACCTTGATCTTCTGCTTCTCCTGTTGTCCTGCACCCACCACTGACACTTTCTGGTGCTGCTGGGACCAATCGAGTTGCCAGCCAATCAGATTGGCCAGCGGCTCCAAAGGGTGAGCCTACCACCCCAATGAGGGGAGGCAGTCCCAGTCTACCCTCACTGACCCACCCCAGCGCACTTTGTAACATTGCAACATTGCCCTCCAGTGACCCCATAGCGGGGTATGCTCAATTGGGGGGGGGGGGGGGGTGCAGTGCCCCAATGCCCACAAGGATGGATGGAGGAGGTGGTAGGGGAGGCCTCATTCAGATAAACTGTGGAGACTTGAAGAAGAAATCCCCACCGTCCTGAAGCTTTTGTCGAGCTGGGCTGGTATATTCATAAAGCAGGAAAAAAAAATTGGCATTTTCACATGGGAGTGAATTCAACGTTCAATAATAAGTCAAATTACAGCAGAAAAGCATTTTTGAAGTATAATTATAAAAGCTTTGCAGCACCACTTTTCATCATATGTTGTGCTGTTTGTAAAATGTACTTTAAACTATTGAAAATGTATGTAAAACCATAGTCTACTGTGATGTAATCGTATGCTGTCCCACGCCCTACTTAAAGATGCTATCCTTCTTTGTCAGGAAGCACAAGTAACGTAGCACATGTCTCCACTGATACTGTCAATACATTTAGAAAATGCAGGAGTAGATTGTGTGACATGCGGAGGGATCGCTGTTTAGTTGTCCCTTGACACAGATGGCCTAAAAGAGACTGAAAATGTTTGCCCTGGGGACGACATGAGTGCAGTAATCTACCACTGTAGCTATTGCTTTCGACATTTTGAATCAAGACAACAGTCTACCTGAACATCTGTTCCAACCTACTACATGTGCGACTGTATTACTTTTCTCCAAATTACCATTCCTTCCTCCAAATCAATTTCTGGGAGAGTTGATTTCATGTTTTCTTTTCAACATTTGATGCCGACATTACAACGGCCGAACCATGGCCTGAATATATACTCGTTCATAATGCCACAGAAATTCCATAGTAGTGAAATGATCAAAAACGTCTTCGATACTGTTATTTGAAAACAAATAATTAAAACAGCCATTCGTATGGGGTTTATTTTTTTTCTATTGCACATTATTCGCTAAAATTTATTTATTTAACATTTAGAGTCCCCAGTTAATTTTTCTTCCAATTGAGCAGCAAATTAGCGAGTCCAATCTATCTAACCTGCACATCTTTGGGTTGTGGCGCCGAAACCCACGGAGAACGTGCAATCTCCACTCGGACAGTGACCCAGAGCCGGGATCGAATCTGGGACCTCGGCGCCATGAGGCAGGAAGGCTAACCCACTGCGCCACCGTGCTGCCCCATTATTCACTAAAATGATTGAATTGACTGCTCCATTTTAAGTTAATGGAGCTAATGTTAAATCAAATTTGTGGATATTGGGCGCCATTTCCCTACTGTGATGTGCACGGAGCCGATCCTGTTCCACCCGGAGCATCGTGGGAGAGTCCGAAAATGGGCAAAACTGCGCACTAGTCACCCGGCCCGTGGTGTCCGGCGTGATCTGGATCATTCCCTGGATTATTGGTGATTTGGGTAATGATATTTAAATGAGCCATTAGTAGCATCTGACTATGCGCTGCCGGGTGGAGGCTGCATTCTCTCGGGAGTCACCGCTCGCACCAGCAAGGACTTATCAGGCCTTATCCGGGCACCAATTAGTCCTGGTTTCCAGAAGCGGAGACCAAGCATAATGGCCACTTTGTGGGGGGGGGGAGGTCTCAGAGACCATTGGAGCCTCCTGGGTGGACGATGACAGGGCCTGCCATGCTGGCACCATGAAAGTGCCACCCTGGCAGGGACACCATGATGGCAGTGTCAGGTTGGCCAGGGGTAGTGCCTGGGCAGAGCCATGCCCAGGAAAGAGGGGTGTTAAGGGGAGGGTGTGATGGACCGGGTGGGGAGGGTGGTGGGGTGGTATGCAGGTGCAGCATGAAAGTTGGGAGGGGGGGGTGAAGGTGAGGCCCTAAACACCGTGGGCCCTCCAGTGACCCGCATAGCGGGGCATGCTCAATTTGGGGGTGGA
Organism: Scyliorhinus canicula; assembly: GCF_902713615.1. NCBI lineage: Eukaryota > Metazoa > Chordata > Chondrichthyes > Carcharhiniformes > Scyliorhinidae > Scyliorhinus > Scyliorhinus canicula. Next base: position 9,708,494 of record NC_052165.1, read on the forward strand.
GGGGTGAGGTGCCCCAATTCCCACAAGGATGGATGGAGGAGGTGGTGGGGGAGGCCTCAAGCTAACCTTTATTGATGGGGAGACGCAGATTGCCCCTCAAGGATGGAGGGTTGGGGGTGTTGCACATCTTTGCAGGAGCCTTGCATTCTCCATGGGTGGGGGTGGGGGGGGGGGGGGGGGGGGGGGGGATAGGGAACCCTCAATCTCACTCTGAGATTGGAGGCACCCTTTCAAAATGGTGTCCCGATCTCTGAGGAGCCGGTCTGCCTGGCGAGTTTAATTCCGCGCAGCAGAAACATTTCTGACTGTGAGATTGACCAGTGAGAAACTCCCCAAAGAAATGACAAAGTGTGTATGAATCCAGGTTTGGATTTCACCCAGAAAGCCGGTGCGGGACACACCCCCGTCAAACCTGCCCAAAATTACGCTTAGATTGTGGGTGAATTGCACCCACAGGCCCAGACTTTATGGTCAGAGGTGAAGAAGAAATAGCACATGCCATTCACTATGATGCCAGCTGCCAACATCGTTTTCATCAGGTTTCGAGTGGTCTGATCCAGCATGGCGCCCCCTACAGGGGATCTGTGGTATATGTGAGCGGGACAATAAGCAGCGAGGCTCTTCAGCCAATCTGATTGAAGAATTCTTACTGAGGCAAAGAAAGGCCAGTATTTGATGGTTGATGGATAAATTCACTGTGAAGGGTTGTACAAAGCTTTCTTCAGGTTGGATCTTAATCTGAACGTTGTTAGTTTATCTCCGCTGGGTGGCAGTGAGAAAACATTACAATTTACCTTGATATAAGTAGGTTCAGAAGAGGAATAATTGGCCTGAGTTCATACTCTTATTTTCTATTCCTGTCAACCCTCTGCTTGAAATGCACTTGTGCGACTGTGAGGAACCTGCCCACAATTCAAGAGCCAGTCCACATCCACTGATTTGAATCTCACATGAAGAAAGAGTATTTAAGTGAAGTATTGGATGGCTGCTATTCTTTGTACCTCTGGAACCATAACACTAATTTGAATTGCTGGTGGTATCATGGTAGTTTGTTGGGGGTGGTGATTTTGCACAAAAAAAGTAAAGTTGCCATAGTCCCAGATGACCATAGGCTGCTTTCCCCTTTGAGGGGGAGAGCTGACTGGTGGTGATTTAACCCGAGGATCACCACACCTCAGGCGAGGGGCCAGGTTGAGAAGGCGGGGCCTTCATGAATAACCTTAGCCGACATTTGAATTGAACCCACACTGCTGGCATCGCTCTGCATTATGAACCTGCTGGCTAGCCAAATGAATTAAACTGGCCTCCAAAAAACGTTACTGGGCGGAATTCTCCATCAGCTGATACCGGAATCGGGAAATGTGATTGGGCGGAGATTTGGCTCCGATTCGTGGCAGGCGCCGATTTCATACCAAATCGCAAATCTCCGTCGCCTCGACAGTGCGTCAATGCATTCCAGAACACATGTCTGGTAAACGCTGTTGGAATATCATTAACAGGCCCGACCTGGTATTCTTCGGGGCCTCTGCGATTTTCTGCCCCCAATGGGCTGAATTCCCGACGGTGAGGTTCATTTGTGCTTTTAAAAATCGTGAAACAGGCGCCATGACTGCTGAGGGAGAGAGAGGGGGTACGGAAAGTGTCCAATATCATCATAGTTTGCTGACAGCTGTGCCACTGGCTGGGGGAGGGGGCTTCTGCCAGGGCCGGGAGGGAGTAGCGGGGTGTGGCCAGGAATGGGCTGTGGGGTCGGGGTGGACAGGCACGGAGCACCATTGCCGCAGCCGGCAAGGCAGCAATGCAGCTGTGCACGCCTCTGACTGCCCAACATAGGGCCACAGGTTGTATAGGTGTCCCAGCAGGCCATCCCTTGGGTGCCCTCTGGCCCCAGCCAAGCCCTCAACCGTAAGGGCGCGCTCCAGCACAACTAGTACCATCTTGTTGGCTGGGATGGTGTATGTGTGGAGAGTGAAGTGTGTATATTTGGCTGCTACCTGTCAGCCTCCTGAGTGTCATTCGCGAGTCCGGCACTGTTTCTCTCATTGGAATCGATTGCTTCCATGTGGCGCCGGTTCTAGGCCCTTAACAATCGCTGAATCGGTCCAGGTGCGGCGCCAGTTTTGCTGTTGCAGAAGTCCACGAGTCCTGCCCCCGGCCTCTCAGGAACGGACAATCCAGCCAACTATCTTTTCAATTGTACATTTTGTTTTAAAAGTATGTTTTGAAGAAAAAAAAAATTCAAATGCTTCTCCCTTTCCGTGGTCTGTATCTCTGTACCGTTGCATCGTCCTATCAGATTTATCTGGCACATGATGAGGACTTTAACAGTCCTATTATGTCTAGCAGCAGGGCAGTGATCTTAAATCAATTCCTCGCAATATCTGGCTTACTGTAGTGCAGTTTATAAAGAAGATAATGTTGTCATTGTAAATATAGTGCACACAGTAATTGCTCTGACAGATGCAAGATCCCATCATCCTTCATAAAAGACGCTGCTGTATTTTATTTTAACCATTGCGTTTTTGACACAGGTAAAGGCATAGGGAAATTGGAGTGCAGCTGAGAGAGCCTGTCGAAATTTTAAAAGAAATAATTGGTTTCTGAGTCACAAAGTGAATTCCTAACTACTGTCTGAGTTCCAAATCTAATTAAGTCAAATCTGGTCTGATTAGGCTCATTGTTTTTGAAGTTATTTACATCTACACATTCTTTTTGTCTCTGGTTGGAACTGCATCAATTAATCCAAAGTACTTTTGATTAATTGTGAAGGATGCTTTGTTTTTATCACTTATTGTGCCAACTTGGACATCAAAGGAAAGAGAAACATGTAAACCAAACTGATGTTTTATATTCTTCACTTATTTCACTGAGCTCTTTGAACGGTCTGGAAAAGTTTGTAACTTTTATTTGTTTTAAACAAATAGTGCAACATTAGGTATTTTTTTACTATGCTTTTGGTAGATTCTGCCCTCGTGACAAACAATTCACACTTCAACCTGAAATACTGAAGGCTTTTGTCCATCAGGAAAAAATGTGATATGATAGAAATTCAGAGATCAAAGAAGGAAAGATTCTCGCTTAAACAGCGCTTTTCATGACCACTGGATGTCTCAGAATGCTTTACAGACAATGAGGCGAGTTTTGAAGTCTCGTCACTGTTGCAGGAAGCGTGGCAGCCGGTTTGCACAAAGCAAGATCCCACATTGTATTTAATAAGTGAATAACATTATGTTTCCAATTTGTTAGGGAAGCTCTTTGCTGGCAAGCACGAGTAAAGAGTTTTCATGAAGAGTTCACATTGTTTCTATTGGTGGCACCTTGAGGAAGAATAGGACTCTCAGGCTCAAAGGAGATGCTCAAGATTTGAACTAACTTACCAGAAGTAAGTCACAATCTGGGGCTGGTTTAGCAGAGTGGGCTTGTAATGCAGAACAAGACCAGCAGAGCAGGTTCAGTTCCTGGACCGGCCTCCCCGAACAGGCGCCGGAATGTGGTAATGAGGGACTTTTCACAGTAACTTCATTGAAGCCTACTTGTGACAATAAGTGACTATTTTAATCACGTTGGCAAGTTCAGAGACAGGTTCGATGCCAAAGTACAGCTGAAATCAATGAAAACGCAAAAGGTAGAGAGCATTTAAAAAAAAAACTAATTAATTCAAGGGATGTGGGCGTCGCTGGATAGCTCAGCATTTAGTGTTCATCCCTAATTGGCCTTGATAAGGTGGTGGTGAGCTGCCTTCTTGAACCGCTGAGGTCCCTGTGGTGTAGGTACACCCACAGTGCTGTTAGGGAGGGAGTTCCAAGATTTTGACCGAGCGAAGGAACAATGATATTTCCAAGGCAGGGTGGTAAGCAACTTGGAGGGAAACGTTCAAGTGGTGATGCTGCCAATGTGTCTGCTGCTTCTGCCATCTAGTCGGTTGTGGTCATGGGTTTGGAAGTTGCTGCCTTTGTGAGTTCCTGCAGAGGATCTTGGAGATGGTACACACTGCTGCCACTGTATGTCGGTGATGGAGGGTGGTGGATGGGGTGCCAATCAAGCTTTGTGCTGGGTGGTGTTAAGCTTCCTGAGTGTTGTTGGAGCTGCAGCAGGCAAGGGGGAGGGTACTCATACTCCTGACGTGTAACTTGCAGATGGCGGACAGGCTTTGGGGAGTCTATAATTTTAGTGTATTAGAAATAATTAGACTGCCAAGGAGCAGCACAAAGATATGAGGAGAGATTTCCAGTACAAGATCAAAACAGCTGAGTGCAGACTCAATGCATGCATGCACAGCATTGGAGCAAAAAGAGAATTAAGAACTTGAATTAATTGCGATAATTCATTGTCCGTTTAAGACAGAGATGAGGCAAAATTCTTTCTTTCAGATGGTCATTGGGACTCTCTTCTTTAAAAGGTGGTGGATGCAGAGCCTTGGAATATTTTTAAGGCAGATGTGGATAGGTGCTAAACAAGGGGATTCTGGGCTATCGGGGGTAGGGGGACATAGATGTGACGTTACTATCAGACATGATCTTATTAAATTGCGGAGCAGTCTCGAGGTACTCGAGGAAGCACCAACTCCTTTTTCCTATGTTTGGTTGACAACCTGGCAGTATTGGTAGAAGTGACCACCACACATTCTTTCTGGAGAGAAAGTCCCATCTCCACATTGAAGATACCCCCCCCCCCCCCCCCCCCCCCCCATGTTGTGTGGCACTACCACTGTGTTAAATGGGATAGACTTTGAATCGATCTAGCAACTCAAGACTGGGCATCCATGAGGCTCTGTGGACCATCAGCAGCAGCAGAATTGTACTCAAGCACAATCTGCAACCTCATGGCCCGGATTATCTCCCGCTCCACCATTACACCAAGCCATGGGATCAACCCTGGTTTAATGAAGAGTGCAGGAGAGCTTGCCAGGAGCAAATTCAGGCATTCTGAAAAATGAGAGTGTCAACCTGATAAGGTACAACACAGGACTACTTGTGTGTCAAACAGCATAAGCAGCAAGTAATAGACAGAGCTAAGCGATTCCACAATGAATGCATCAGATCTAAGCTCTGTAGTCCTGCCACATCTAGCCGTGAATGGTGGTAGACAATTAAACAACTCACTGGAGGAGGAGGCTCCACAAATATCCCTATCCCCAATGATGGAGGAGCCCAGCACATTTGTGCAAAAGCCAAGGCTGAGTCATTCACAAAAATCTAAAGGCAGAAGTGCTGAGTGGATGATCCATCTTGGTCCCCTCCAGAGATCCCCAGCAACAGATGTCAGCCTTCAGCCAATACAATTTATTCCACATAATATCAGAAACGGCTGAAGGCACTGGATACTGTAAAGACTATGGACCCTGACAATAATCCGACAATAGTACTGAAGACTTGTGCTGCAGAACTTGCCAAGCTGTTCCAGTGCAGCTACAACACTGGCATCTACCCGACAATGTGGAAAATTGCCCAGGTGTGTCCTGTACACAAGAAACAGGACAAATCCAACCCAGCCAATTAGTATCCTATCAGTCTACTCTCCATCATCATCATAATAATAATCTTTATTGTCGCAAGTCAGCTTACATTTTCACTGCAATGAAGTTACTGTGAAAGCCCCTAATCGCCACATTCCGGCGCCTGTTCGGGTACACAGAGAGCGAATTCGGAATATCCAATTCACCTGATAGCACGTCTTTCAGGACTTGTGGGAGGAAATTGGAGCACCCGGAGGAAACCCACGCAGACACAGGGAGAACGTTCAGACTCCACACAGACAGTGACCCAAGCCGAGAATCAAACCTTGGACCCTGGAGCTACCCACGGTTCTACCATGCTGGCCAGCAAAGTGATGGAAGAAGTCATCAACACTGCCATCAAGCGGCACTTACTCAGCAATGACCTGCTCCCGGATGCTTAGTTTGGGTTCCGTCAGGGTCACTCAGCTCCTCAGCAGGGTCAGAAGTGGGCATGTTTGCAGATGATTGCACAATGTTCAGCACCATTTGTGACTACTCAGATAATAAAGCAGTCCATGTCCAAATGCAGCAAGACATGGACAATATCCAGACTTGAGCTGAAGTGGCAAGTTATTTACGTGCCACACATGGGCCAGGCAATGACCATCTCCTACAAGAGAGGATCTAACCATCGCCCATTGACAGCCAATAGCATTACCATCACTGAATCTCCCACAATCAACATCCTGGGGATGACCATTGATCAGAAACTGAACTGGACTAGCCATATTACTACTATGGCTACCAGGGCAGGTCAAAGGCTAGGAATCCTACGGTGAGTAACTCACCTCCTGACCCCCTCAAAGCCTGTCCACCATCAACAAAGCACAAATCAGCAGTGTAGTGGAATACTCCCCACTTGCCTGGATGAGTGCAGCTCCAACAACACTCAGGAAGCTCACCACTATCCAGGACAAAGCAGCCCGCTTGATTGCTCCTCCTTCCACAAACATTCAAACCCTCCACCACCGATGAACAGTGGCAGCCATGTGTACAATCTACAAGATGCACTGCAGTACCTCACCAACGTTCCTTAAACAGCCACCTTCCAAATCGACACTGCTACGATCTAGAAGAACAAAAGCAGCAGGTACCTGGGAACCGCACCACCTGGAGGTTCCCCTACAAGTCACTCACAACCCTGACTTGGAAATGTACCATCGTTCCTTCACTGTCACTGGGTCAATATCCTAGAACTCCCTCCCTAACAGCACAGTGTGTGTACCAACACCCCAAGGACTGCAGCTGTTCAGGAAGGCAACTCACCACCACCTAGGCAACTAGGGATGGGCAATAAATGCTGGCCTAACCAGCGACGGCCTCATCCCGTAAATTAATTTTAAAAAAATTCCCGAGTGAAACCAACCCTTGATGAGTTGGCCATTTTGCTGCATTTCGAAAACAAGGAGCTGGCAAATGGATGGATAAGTGAATGTTTCACATTATTCAATGAGCAGGCAGCAGATCGGCCTATGTAATCACATTTTGCTTTTTTACTTTAATGAAAGTGTGATGCATTGTCAGTTTGGCGGGATAACTGGCCATCTGCACCCTGGTGACCTTCAACCTTTGGGGCTCATTTGAAAAAGGAAACATGAGCTTCCCAGCTGCCAATGATTCAGCTTGGAACAGGACAGAACAATGGTACTCATAGGCCTTAAGGTCTGCCATAGTGTTCCACTGCCAATGGTGTCCATGCTTCCAATGAAGCAAAGATGTTTTGAACAATGTCTGGCACTGCAGGTCATGCAATTGATCATTGATCCCTTCTACTGCTATGGCAAATCTGGATGCCAGAAACAAGTAAGAATACCTTGAGCCAACTATTTATATGATTCAAATAAGAGGAAATATATATCACAGAGTCATAGAATCCCTACAGTACAAAAGGAGACCATTCGGCCCATCGATTCTATTGAGTCCCGTACCTAGGGTCACTCCCCCGCCCCATCCGTGTAACCCCATAATCCCACCTAACCATTGGACATGAAGGAGCAATTTAGCATGACCAATCCACCTATGTGACTGTGGGAGGAAACCGGAGCACCTGGAGGAACCCAAGCAGACACGGGGAGAATGTGCACACTCAGCACAGGGAGTGTCCGAGGCCAGAATTGAACCCAGGCCCCGAGAACTGTGAGGCAGCAGTGCTAAACACTGTGCCACCATGCCGCCCATTCATGATGACATATATGCCTTATGTATAGGCTCTTATATAACATAAACGGGCAGATGCAATGCATACTTGGACATCATCAGGTGGGAGTTCTCATCGAAGCCACTCACTATCCCAGGGGTGGGCAAACTTTTCCGTGCAAGGGCCACATTCAGAAATTCACAACTTTAAAGGGCTGCATAGTATATTAAGTAAAATAATTACTTCACCCGGTTATGATTCTGGGCGCCTCATATAGAACATAGAACTGTACAGCACAGAACAGGCCCCTCGGCCCTCGACGTTGTGCCGAGCAATGATCACCCTACTCAAGTCAACGTATCCACCCTATACCAGTAAGTAACCCAACAGCCCCCCCCCCCCCCATTAACCTTAAAAAAATAATTAAAAATTAAAAAAAAAAAGTTTTTAAAAAAAATGTTTTTTTTTAATGACTTGGTGGGCCGCATAAAGACCTTTGGCGGGCCGCATGCGGCCCGCGGGCCGTAGTTTGCCCACCCCTGCACTATCCTGACCTGGAAATATATCTCCGTTCCTTCACCAGCGATGCTCGCATCTCAACAATGAATAATTGAGTGGAGACACAAAGCAATTATTATCTAAAATAAGTCTTGGACATTACAGGGGAGATTGAGTACTGTCGTTAGGCATTACTGACTTTGCAGTGACTCCACATGCAGATAATCCAGTGCTACAATTACAGATCATTATACTGAATGAGTGGCCAGCCACAGGGTAGAGTCTGATGTTAGTATGACCAGGTACACTGTACTCTATAAAGTGTCGGATCACTCTTATTTATGGATGCTGGGAGGGGTAGATTTGTCCCTAGCCAAAGTGTAGCATGGGCAACCGTCCTGGTTGGGGGGTTTAACATATGCACAATTTGATGTTCCATTAGACGGTGCTTGAAATAGTGAGGCGAATGTGGCCAAATGAATACTGAGTGGGCCAGGGCTGGAAGAAATGGCCAATGCAATGCTGCTCAACTGGCTGCAATGGATAGTGGTTGCATTGTGCATGGGGAGAGGCTTCACCTCTCTGAGAGAGCAGAGCAACAGACTGACTGTCCGGAGGAAGGAAAGTCACAATAAGAATTCTTCAGACAGCCGAACTGTGTGAAATGCCAAAACCTCAGCCGCAGAATTCCATTGGTTGCCTTTGGGAAGTCGAGGCATGCAAAATTCAGAAGGGTTCAACATATTTTCACATATGAGGAGACACATGGTACACACCGACCTAACAATGATTTCTGAGCTATTTAATCCTGTGAACATGTAATTGGTTAATCAGGGACAACGCGTCATAATTGTTCGATGCTCAACTCTTCTGACACAGGAGAGTGTCGAGTGCCTCACCTGATCAAGGATCCATAAAATCCCTAAAGTGCAGAAGTAGGCCATTCGGCCCATCCAGTCTGCACCGACCATCTGAAAGAGCAATTTACCGAGGCCCCCTTCCCCGCCCTAACCCCGTAACCTAACCTGGACATCTTCGGGCACTGAGGGGAAATCCACCTAACCCACACATCTTTGGACTATGGCAGGAAACCGGAGCACCCGGAAGAAAGCCACGCACACACGGCGAGAATGTGCAAACTCCACACAGACAGTCGTCCATGGCCGGAATCGAACCCGGGTCCCTGGCGCTGTGAGGCAGCAGTGCTAACCACTGTGCTGCCCAAGGACATTTAATCCAAGGGGAAAATAGGCAATGGATGCCAATCTTGCAGTGTCTAAAGAAATACACCAGATCACAAGAGGCATAAGGTGCAGGAGATGTTAAGTGGATGGGGAATATATCTTCCAAGCAGAATTTGAAGTGGAATACTGAGACTGGACAGACTTTTCAACATTGCTTTGGGCAGTTCACACACAACAGTAAAAATGGTTCTCACCAGCATACATAATTGATGCAAAATCAAGAACCATCATTCTGATTGAAGGTTTGTGACCGATACAAGGCTCCATCATGGGTTGTATCATAAAATGTTGCTATATTTTATATTTTTATGGATTTTCAGTTCGGCTAGGAAGCCACAATGTTATATTCACAACAATGTTTTGAAAATAAGTTAATTGGTTTCAGTCAAATATTTTATCAGCGAGTCTAATGGTTTATTAAAGTTTAATTTACAACCATACCTTTGAAAACTAAAATGAAATGGAACAATTGAAATTAGTTGTGATGGATACCTTTGTTTAACAACGTCTGCCATTGTGCAATGTAGTACATCAAAAGCAAAGAGGCACACAGCCAGGCTGTGCCATTATACATGTTGAGTGTGATGTTGGCTTTTTCGAAGTGCTAATATTTGGGAACATTTATTGTTTCAAAACATTCTTTAGTAAAGTTAGCCAATGTGTTCTTGTTTATTCGTTGTTTTACTTTTCTTCCTTTTTGTTCAGAGTGAACAATTTCGAGTTTTGCCTAAGTGGAGGGCAGATTCCTGAGCTCTTCCCCATAGAGGGTTTGGTGGGGTATTTAACTAGGTGCTAGTGGCTAGTGGGGACCTCACCACGCTGTTGCCGTGCCTCATTTTTTCATTCTTTGAAGGGATGCGGGCGCGCCGGCATTCGTTGCCCATCCCCCATTGCCCTTGAACTGGTGGTTAACCCGAGATGCATCAATTCTATTCCACATAGATAGATCATAGAATTTATAGTGCAGAAGGAGGCCATTAGGCCCATCGAGTCCGTACCAGCTCTTGGAAAGAGCACCCTACCCAATCCCATACTCCCCCCTCCCCCCCTCCCCCCCCTCCCCTCCCTCCCCCATCCCCATAACCCACTAACCCCACCCAACACTAAGGACAATTTTGGACCCTAAGGGCAATTTAGCCTGGCCAATCCACCTAACCTCCACATCTTTGGACTGTGGGAGGAAACCGGAGCACCCGAACGAAACCCATGCACACACGGGGAGAACGTGCAGACTCCGCACAGTGACCCAAAGCCGGAATCGAACCTGGGACCCTGGAGCTGTGAAGCAATAATGCTAGCCACTAAGCTACCGTGCTGCCCACGGTATTTAGTACCAACCAATGACAAATTTAACCACCAACGCAACTAACCCTGTGTTTCTAATTGTAAAGTTTAAGTAGCAAAAATAGGAAGGCAGATTATTATTTGAATGGGTGTAAATTGAGAGAGGTGATAGTCAGCGAGACCTTGGTGTCCTCGTGCATAGTCGCTGAAAGTAAGCACGCAGGTACAGTAGGCAGTAAAGAAGGCAAATGGCATGTTGGCCTCCATAGTGAGAGGATTTAAGTATATGAATAGAGATGTTTGATTGCAATTGTATAGGGTACTGGTGAGGCCACACCAGGAGTGTGCAGTTTTGGTGTCCTTATCGGAGGAAGGCTGTCCTTGAGTTGGAGGTTTACCAGGCTGATTCCTGGGATGGCTGGACTGTCATACTCAACATGTATAATGTCATGTGAGGAGAGACTAAGTTGATAATGATTCTATTCATTGAAGTTTAGAAGAGTGAGAGAGGATCTCGCAGAAACTTACAAAGTTCTAACAGGATTAGACAGGGTAGATTCTGAGGTGAGGAGAAATTCCTTCACCCAGAAAGTGGTGGATCTGTGGAATTCGCTACCACAGAAAGTAGATGAGGCCAAAATGTTGTGTAATTTTAAGAAGGTATTAGATATAGCTCTTGGGGCTGAAGGGACCCATGATTATGGTGGGAAGGCAGGATCACGGTATTGAACTTGATGATCAGCCATGATCATAATGAATGGCGCAGCAGGCTCGAAGGGCTGAATGGCCTCCTCCTGCATCTATTTTCTCTGTTTCAATGTTTTTCAGGCTTATATTAAATAAAGTCATCCTGCATTAATGACTTCATATTTTACTGTAATATATCCTTAAAAGCTGTATTTGAGGACTTAAATCTGTTATCCATTTTTGCTGTGATGGTTTGGACTGCTTTCTGCAACTAACAATTAAAGATAATGTTAAAAATAAACTGTTGTGCTTAAAAGGAATAAAGAATAATGGCTCAAACAATGCATATGGTGACACACACAGCTACATTAGGCCAACAAAGCTAATACACTTGACCACTCAACAAATATTTTGCAATGTTCTATAAACAGACTCTAAAAGCTTGTTGACCAGATCAGTGCTGTTTTCATTATTTCGGCTACAGTTCTAAACATGACTTTAATGAATGTATCACACAATGGCAGCTGCACATGTCAGTAAACAGTAAATAATGATTTTTAAATGGAATATATCTGCGTAAAGCAAGCTCGCTAAGCTGGTAAGCATTAAATGCAAAAAGTGAAGTCAGAAAGTTGCATGAGTATTAGTAGGAGTACAATTTGTACAGAAGTATAATATGCAGTAAGGCATGTTTAATTCACAATTGCAGCTGCAAAGGATAGCATGAATTGCTGGGTGTATTTAATGCTGGATTATAGCAATTTGAAACATGTCAAACACATGGCTAACGCCTCATGCTTCACTCATTCTTGCGTAAACCTGCATTGCCACCATCCATTATACCCTTGGTAACAACACAATTTTGCAAGTAAATATTGTAACACTAAGTAACCTTCGAATTCAAGTTGTTTCGGAAGGGGAAAATTCAATCTTGTGCATATAGTACTCCTGTCACTTTTGTAGATGGTCTGAAAGCTCTAAGATTAATTACAACGATAGAGACTTTGAAATGTAAAATATAGTAGTTATCTTTGAGGAGATATATAGCAACGTATGTATGATTGTCACATAATGCATTTTTGCTTTAATTGGAGAAGAGTCTTTACGTGTTAAAAAAACATAATTTTATAATGTGCCCTGGCCTACAGCTTGTGCCTAAAGGTTACGAAGATATGACCTTTCAATCAAAAATGAATATTCTTTCCTGTCTGAGTCATGGTACATGTGTGATCGTGAAATAACTTGAGTGAAATAATCAAGTTTTTTTAACATACATTATTGTTCAGTACAAATACTGCTGTCTCCATAAAACTGTTAATTAAGTATTCTGATCTATGCAGAAGAGTTTGATTTATAAGGGTTATATGTGTACACCACCTTAATGTTTAGAAAAATGGTGTAGTAAACCGTTAATATGGAAGCAACGGTGGAAATGGGATTAGTTATTATTATTGGGGGTGGGTAATTTTAGTCTTTGGGTGGGATTTCTAAGTTCGGTTGGGTGCTTTTTAATTGTTTCCTTTTGTGCTGTATTGTACTGTTTGATATCTGTTTTCTGGGCCGTTTGATTTTAATGTCATTTTTATTATGAATGAAAAATTTTAAGTTGAAAAATATATATTGAGAGGAAATATCAGCAGAACATCAGAAAGATTATGGTAGGGTAGCACGATGGCGCAGTGGTTAGCACTGCTGCCTCACGGTGCCGAGGTCCCAGGTTCGATCCCAGTTCTGGGTCACTGTCCGTGTGGAGTTTGCACATTCTCCTCGTGTTTGCGTGGGTTTCGCCCCCACAACCCAAAGATGTGCAGGATAGGTGAACTGGCCACGCTAAATTGCCCCTTAATTGGAAAAATGAATTGGATACGCTAAATTTATTTTTAAAAAAGGAAGATGATGCAAAATGATATATTGAAATGCAGAATTCCACTAAATATGCCTGTTAAAGAAGCAACGTCTTTGCAAAAATAGATTCTGACAAACTTTTTTTGTTTACAAATGCACCATCCGATGACATGTCACACCAAATTGCATTATCAAGTCATCTCTGCATTAAGTCAGACGATGATGTGATAAAACTGACAAACAGCCCTTCTCCCTTCTCAATAAGGGAAAATTTTCATGAAGACCATGACTACGTACCTAATGAATAATGGAAACAACTAAAGTGTCAGTTATGCCATGTTTTGTGTGCACACACATATGTTGAACGGTTTAAATAATTGTTGATAGATTTATCATTGCACTGTCGTCAGCAAAATGAGTAGGATTGGCCACTGTAGTCATGGACTTGAGCACAGTAAACTTATCGAGCATCTCAAGGACTTTTCTTCCTGTTCTTTGAATAGAGTCAAGACAGGGCTTGAATATTTTGTCAATAAATAAGAAAAGATTGCAAATAAATTAAAATATCACTTTAAACATCGCTAAAATATCAAGATTAAAATATAAACAGTAATGATTTTATTAGAATTTATGTATGATTTCTACTTTGCTAACTTTCGACTTCAAAGGTGAAATTAACATTGCTGAGTTTTAAAAAGATGTTTACTTTTTCAATATATAATAAATAATTCTTCTTTAGAGAAGGGCAAAGGAAGTTTTCCCTCAGCAATAATCATCATTTTGCTGGCAATTAAGGCACACATTTCCCCTCACTATTAAACTCCTACTGCTAAATTAGTTTAATCAATCACATTTTCTCGGTCCTGTTTTGGAGAAGTCTGTGACGGAATCTAATTGTAACAAGAGCAGGGGAAAGGATTTGCATGAACTAAAGTTAAGAGGAGCATGCTGTTGCCAGTTTGGGGACACCAATGGCCGGAAACGAGGACACATTGAGGTTCACGAAAAAGTTTTAAGTTTTGAGATTGAGGGGTCAAAATTGGTCTTGGACAGTAGCATAAAACAGGCAATTGCCGCCCCGCCAACCCACAATTTTCTCTTCCACTTTCAACCCTTAAGACACCTCTGCTCGTGGAATATACAAATGTATGCAGATGGGATAATGTGGCATTGTCATTTTCTCTGTATACATTGACCATTTTTATTAAGCTAAAATATGTGATTTTACTGTTTTATTAATGTGAAAAAGATACCTTGCATGTGATAGTAAAAATGCACAGTCAGAATTTTGTCTTCCCTACTTGTTTGGCAACTTGATTTCCATTGAATGACAGTTGTTGACAGGTGATACACTCTGGCAGATTTTTTTTCTCCTCCCGAGGTGGCAAGGAGAAAAATAATTTGTCTATATTTGAATGTATGTTTTCAGTGCTTCGAAAAGGATGGTTTTGTGGGTGGTAATGGGGCTGGCTAATTTTCCAATGGATTTGTTTTCCTCAGTGTAACATTGTGCTTTCCAACTGATGACAATGGGGCTGTTAATAAGTTAGAGCCATCGAGGTTTGCAGCACAGAGGGAGGGCAAATTAGCCCATCGGGTTAGTGTTGGTTCTTTGCCTTAGCAATTCAAAACTCTTACTGCTGATTTGCATTCTCCCCGTAGCCCTCTAGCTTCTTGTGCTTGCAATGTTCATCCCTCGTAATAGTCTCTGTGCTGCAGGTACCCCAAGTTACTTCCTTTGTTGGCATATTGTGGTTGTTGGTTGAAGGTGTGGACAAATGCCTTGTTTCAATTTGTCTTGTTTTAATTCTCGTATGGTGATATGACCAAATATAAAGTGTTGACTGATTTCCTTTTTAACGTGGTCTTGGAGTCCTGCTCTCAGCCGAGCTTGGTCACCACACCCTGTACTTCACTGCAATTGGGATATCTTTTTCTCTCCAGTTAGCAGGACATATTACACATTTTAGATGTACCAAGAGACTGATTGGCCCAAACCCTAACATCCATTATTCCCGGTGTTGGAAGATGTAATTGAATGAGCCCATGGGAGAGACATTGGGCTCGTTAGTGCTGTTTTGTTGAGTGCTGTGAGTGTGCTTTGAGTACCAAAATGGCATCCACAGTGCTTGTGCAGACTTGCGGAGTAAATAGGGCCAGAAGCTATATTGGTTCAGCATCTGTAAAGCACACGGACTGAACCTCCATGGAAAGTGTGCAATGCAGACACATTATGCCAATCAACGTGCAACATTTATTTGATACTAACGGTGTCATTTTGGAGATGCAGCCAATGCCCGCTCATAAGCTCGCACTGCTGCACACGCATTCTGTAAGAGGAAAGACGGCATGCCAACATTACATAGAATTGTTTTAGTCGCTGAATAATTTTGTCCTTGTTAGTGCAACATTTTTACAAGTCTTTGCTGCTTCCTATACATGGTTGAAGTTGCAAAGGCCTGCAGGCAGTGGTATGGCAGGTTCTGAAGAACTTTGCCTTTTTTGCGGACAAATCAAATCTTCCCAGATATGGTTGCACTAGTAGGTTGCATTGAACATATTTTTCAGTTTTTTGCAGTTTGCTGTCCACTGTTGGGTAAATGAAGTTGCTGAGTCTCTTTATTTCAAGCGAGCTAACTACATTTCACTCTCTCTTACCAGGGACAAGCAGGTGGAGCAGACTTGTAGTTTTGCTAGAATTGCAGGCTTCCCACAGACCTTAACTGTTTGCACAATGTGGATTTGGATTTGTTTATTGTCACATGTACCGAGGTACTGTGAAACGTATTTTTCTGCGTGCAGATCAAACAGATCATTTAGTACATGAAAAGAAAATACGTAAAAGGGCAAGACAAGGTACACAATGTAAATACATAGACACCGGTATCGGGTGAAACGTACAGGAGTGTAATATTAATCAGGTCAGTCCATAAGAGGGCCGTTTCGGAGTCTGGTAACAGCTGTTTTTGAATCTGTTCGTGTGTGTTCTCAGACTTTTGTATCTCCTGCCTGATGGAAGAAGTTGGAAGAGTGAGTAAGCCGGGTGGGAGGGGTCTTTGATTATGCTGCCCGCTTTCCCCAAGCAGCGGGAGATGGAGATTGAGTCAATGGATGGGAGGCAGGATTGCATGATTGTCTGGGCTGTGTTCACGACTCTCAGAAGTTACTTGTGGTCTTGGGTCAAGCAGTTGCCATACCAGGCTGTGATGCAGCCACGTAGGATGCTTTCTATGGTGCACCTGTAAAGGTTGGTAAGGGTTAATATGGACATGCCGAATTTCCTTAGTTTCCTGAGGACGTATAAGTGATGTTGTGCTTTCGTGGTGGTAGCATTGATGTGGGTGGACCAGGACAGATTTTTGGTGATGTGCACACCCAGGAATTTGAAGCTATCAACCATCTCCACCTCGGCCCCGTTGATGCAGACAGGGTTGTGTACGATACTTTGCTTCCTGAAGTCAATGACCAGCTATTTAGTTTTGCTGGCATTGAGGGAGAGATTGTTGTCATTACACCACTCCACTAGGTTCTCTATCTCCCTCCTGTATTCTGACTCCATATGTCAACCAGACCCTATACGAGAGCCAAAAGAGTTTCCATTTCCTTAACATCCCACTAGTGTGTGAGCACGAGCAGTAACTCAGTCAGTTTGAAGCCGGGTACCCTGGTAGCAGTCATACCTCCTGCTCTGCCAGCTGCATTTGAGGCAACTTAGCAAAGCACAGGATGGCTACTGAGCAACAAGGACTATCTGGTGACAACATGGCTCATGACGCAGTTACATGATCCATGCACAGATGTGCAGTGTGTATAAAATTAAAGCTGTAAACCGCACAAATTTGATGCTTCCATTGCTTGACCTAATCTGGAAGAACACGACAATACTTGGCTGGGCACGTGTGGCAATTTCTGGGGGCTGGGAGCATGCTGCACAACCTCATCATTAAAAAGGTGACACCTCTTTCCATCAGCTATACAGTAACCAGCTGCTGAACAGGACCACGAGAAAGAGAACAAAAGCACGCGGAGGAGTCAGAGGCAGGAAGGAAGCAATTTGGAGAGCCCCTTTATGCTTGGACTGTGCTGGAAGTACTGATCTGAATACGATACCGTAGCTACAACCCCAATTTCCCATCCACCAACAATCCCACAGATTATCTTCCCTCTGTGTCATAATAATAATAATCTTTTTATTGTCTCGAGTAGGCTTACATTAACACTGCAATGAAGTTACTGTGAAAAGCCCCTAGTCGCCACATTCCGGCGCCTGTTCGGGTTCACGGAGGGAGAATTCAGAATGTCCAAATTACCTAAAAGCATGTCACAGCTCCAGGGTCCCAGGCTCGATTCCCGGCTTGGGTCACTGTCTGTGCAGAGTCTGCACTTTCTCCCCATGTCTGCGTGGTTCCTCCGGGTGCTCCGGTTTCCTCCCACAGTCCAAAGATGTGCAGGTTACGTGGATTGGCCACGCTAAATTGCCCTGAGTGTCCAAAAACGTTAGGTGGGATTACTGGGTTACGGGGATAGGGTGGAGGTGTGGGCGCTCTTTCCAAGGGCCGCTGCAGACCCGATGGGCTGAATGGCCTCTTTCTGCACTGTAAATTCTATGATTGCTTCTGAAGAACAGAAGGCTATGGGTCAAGTGCTGGAAAATGGGAATAGAATAATTAGGTGGTTGTTTTTGATCAGTGCAGATGCGATGGGCCGAAGGGTAATTTCTGTGCTGTGGACCGCACTGGCTCTATAACAGCCCAAGTAGGAATAAAAGGGTTTTTAGTTTGGCAGGCTGTACTAGTGGGTCACAAGGATTAGTAAAATCTATATTAATGACATAGAGGAAGGGATAAAATGTACCTGGTCCGACATTGCTGATGATACGAAGCTAAGTCGAAAAGGAAGCTGTGAGGGAGACACAAAGTGCTCGATCGAACGGCCTCGTCGCACCTGACTCAGAGACGCAATGAGACCATTAAATCTTGCCTCGCACGATCTAACGACATCTTCCGAGACATCACAATCTGGATCTTGCTGGCTTTGCCAAGGCCCCCGGGTGCCAGGTTGCCTGCGCCAGGGATTTTGCGCGGGGTTGCCTTGCCCTTATGAGCTGGGGTGAAGTGGGAGTTCGAAGACCCCTTAACAGATACATTAGGTTGTTGGGGGGGGGGGGGGGGGGGTGTTTGAAGATGGCGGTGGGGCGGTCGAGAGATCGGGGTGGCATTTCAAAATGGCACCCTGATCCCTTCCTGCCTTGACGAGTTGAGCCCAGCCGTGCAGGAAGTGAGGTAAGTGCGGCCTTGGCGTGCCTTTCCTCCCCGAGGCAAAGAGAGCCCCGTTTGATAGTGGGATTGTTCCCGGCAACGGAGACTCTGTTTTGGGGTGATCAGTCACACACAAAGAGTTTGCCAAGGGATAGACATAAAATGACTTGGCAAGGAGGTCGTAAATGGAGACGGGTGAAAATGTGAAGTGTGCAGCAAGATTGGAGAACATAACTTTTTTCAAAACTGTAGAGAAACTATTGAATGTGGGTACCCTTATCCCCAAACCACATAAAGTTACATACAAGACGATAGTGAATGGTATATTCATTCACGCTCACAGGGTCAAAATCTTGAAACTCCTTTCCGAACAGCACTGTGGATGTACCAAGACCACATTGACTGAATGTTCAAGCAGATAGTTCACCACCATCTTTTGAATGTCAATTAGGGATGGGCAATAAATGTTGGCTAAGCCAATGATTCGTACATCCCATGAACTAATTTTTTTTAAAGAATGTTCTTTAAAGCTGGAGTATAAGATTGAGCAAATCTTGTTTCAAATGTATAGCTTTGTTGAGACCACACCTGGGGTAGTGAGTACAGTTCTGGACACAATACCGAAGGAATAATTATACTTCGGGTGGTTGCAACAAAGGTTCCCCAGATTAATTCACAAGGTGAGAGAATTGTCTGATAAGAGGTGTTTGAGTAGAATGGACCTATGCTCTCTGGAGTTTAGAAGAATGAAAAATGATCTGAATGAAACATAGCTGATTCTGAGAGGGCTTGAGAGCGTAAACATTGAGATGCTGTTTCCCCTGGTTCAGTTTGAGAAGCACTGGTCTAGAGTGTTCATAGTCCCAAGTTAAGGAGTTGGCCCTTAGGACTGAAATGAGGAGACATTTCATCACTCAGCGGGTTGGAACCTTTGGAATTTTCTGCCCAATGGGCTGTGGTTGCTCAGCTGTTGAGTATAATCAAGGCTGAGATCAATAGATCTTTTGGCTGTAAGGGATTTGAGGGATTGGGTGGAAAAGTGTTGAGATTGAAGATCTTATTGAATGGTGGAGCAGGTTTGAGGGCCCACATGGCTTATTTCTTACATTTCAAACATCCCAAAAAAAAAAATTATATTGCAAAAAAACTGAATAAATCATCCTTGTGCATTTCCTTAGAGCCTGTTTTGAAAATGAAATGAAAATGAAAATTGCTTATTGTCACGAGTAGGCTTCAATGGTTACTGTGAAAAGCCCCTCGTCGCCACATTCTGGCGCCTGTTCAGGGAGGCTGGTATGGGAATTGAACTGCTGCTGGCCTGTCTTGATATGCTTTAAAAGCCAGCTATTTAGCCCAGTGTGCTAAACCAGCCCCTATTTTTATGTGTCTTTTCGCCTGTTCTCGTGCTCCACACAATGTTATCCAGCATACTGTAGATTGGCTCGTGGATGACTGTTGTCTTGCAGTGCAGGAGACTGCACATGATCTTGGACTTAGATACATAGAAGATAGGAGTAGAAGGAGGCCTTTTGGCCCTTCAAGCCTGCTCTGCCATTTATCATGACCATGGCTGATCATCCAACTCAATAGCTTAATCCTGCTTTCTCCCCATAACCTATGATCCCATTCAACCCAAGTATAGACACATAGAAAGCTGACTGGGCGGGAGCAGTCTGGGCCAGTTGCTTGACGGGCAACAGCAAGGGAACTAATGGAGTTGGAGAATTAATGCTGTCATTCTTAGAGCAGGCAGTAGGTTTGTACTCCAGAGAGCCATTGCCAGCCCCTTGGTATGGCATCTCGCTAATGCTGGTATTGTGTCCAGGAGAAGATTCCTGGGCTGTGACACTTCAAGCCCCTTTGCACATTGCAATCCACACCACATGGTGGCAACAATCTGAGCTTTCAGTTTGTCACTGGTGCTGGGGGCTGCTGTGACATTGGCCATCATGGTTGGCTGACATGTTAGAAAGAATGAGTTCCAGACTGTGCACAAAGCTCTGAGCCGCAAGGGTGAGTTGGCATTGGCCCTCTGGCACCAGTCCTGCCTATTAGCCCCCCCCCCCCCCCCCGCCAGCACAATGCCGTGACATGCCCCAGCACACCCTGACACCCCCCCCCCCCCATGCCTCCCCACCCCAAGGCATAACATGTGCAGGTGATAGGTGTTAGGGCAAACTCAGCAGGCAGGCAGGTGAGGGCGGGGCCTGCAAATGGGCAGCCGCCTCGAGCCTCTATCGACAATGTTGCTGCCAGCTTCTCCAATGTCTGGCCGCCTGGCCTGCCAAGGTCACCGTTTGGTCCAAGATATCATCCATAATGTAATATCCGTGAGGAATTGGAGAAGGTGCCAGATTGACAATCAGTTATGACGTACCCTCGGGTCCCCCAAGCATCCTCCACTCTCTCATCCCCTGCCAACACTCAGGGTACCATCTAGCACGTCTTTGACACACACCACTGTCCGCAAAGATGGCCTCCTGGGCACCAGACCCCAGACCCGCTAATAACGTCAGCTGGACTGGGCACTGGTTCCCTCCCTGGTTCACACACCCACTCTCTGGTCATGGGAATATCCTCAGTGCTGAGGCCCAGTTCTTGGGTGTTCTAATGTTGCCTGCTACCCCTGTGGTGTTGATGCTTCTGGAGTTTAGGTTACTGTAGTTAGATCTTGTTAACCTTATCACTAGTATCAAAGTTAAAGTAAAGAACTCATGCAATTATTGTTATAGTTACTCACTAAACCTTTTGTTACTACTGGATGAGTTCGAGTCTTCTTCATCGAGATTCAGATGACCTCTTCATTTGCCAAGGATTGAGTAGCACATGTTACCTCCCACACAGGTAACAAAACAAAAGTGACCATCGCTATATTACCATGGACGGGGCTCTGTCACGGGGGGTGTTCAGTGGGACAGACATCTGCCCCCATTATGGGTATAGACGATCCCCGTTCCGGGGCGACACCCCCAACAATGCCCCCTCTGCCCCATTCGTGCACTGGGGCAGCGCTGTCGGTGCCGGTGGCTGACTGCCCGATTTGAAGACGGCTGCTCACCTCCTTGGATCCCCACAGCAGCCAGTTCACAGCGATATGTTTTCAAATAGGTGTAAACAGCACTGGCATGGCCGCTCACTGATAGGCGGTTAGATCGCCGGAGGCCGATCGATAGTGGTCCTTCCCTTTAATGGGATGGAGATTTGTCTGAATTGATGATTATTGGCTCCTTGCCACGTCGCGAAGGCATCCGGATCTTGTCAACGGGAGCGAGCCGGTCAGATCGCAAACCGATCGGCACCTGGTGTGGTTCCTGATTTTGGCCTCTCCCGCTATCTCACCGGCCCACTCGATTATGTGCCCAGTGTGATATGGCCAGTAGATCGCACCCCATTGTAACTGAGCGATGCGGTCGAGTAATTTGAGTAGGGGCTGAGGCTACTGGTGCAGCTGGTTGGAAGTGGCATTTGAAGATGCATTCACTGCCCGTGACCACTTAACTGAGGTCATTAAATTCTGGCAGCTCTGAATTTAAGCCCTTGGGGATTGATTGCAGACATTGTCCTTCATAGTTATTTGTTCCAGTTGGCTTTGGGCCGTGTAAGTGGAGTACCAAATACAATTGCATCCCCTGCCTCCGTCCTCCTGTCCCAACCACTGTAGATACAGGGCTTCTCCCCTTCTTTCTGCCTCCTCCACCAAGGCCTACAGAAACACATGCAAAAGCCTTGCGGCCTTCTCATCACTTGTTGCCCAGCTTTTCCACGTCAGATCCTCTTTAGGCGTGGCTCCCTGCACCAGCCTCAAAGGACCCCTTTAAGAGCTGCAGGCTATCTTTAAGCAGTGCTGGCAAACTGTTTAGCCACTTAACGATAATGGGCCCCTGCCGAATCACTCGGCCAAGGAACCATAAGGTTTAGATACAGAGTTCATCCAAATGCTCATGCAACATGTTTGAATACCTTAGCCAGGATTTAAACCTACAAGCCTGCTTGGTTCACAAGTGGAGGTTCTCATGTTTTTCTAGTTTGAACAAAAAAGGAATGCAAAGAAACAAAAATAATAGTTGCTATGAGAAGCATTAAACCCTGAAGTTTTAGACAGTGAGAAAAAAAAATGTAGATCCAAGAACATGAATTTATTACAATGGAAACTTGAAATAATTTCATGTCCAAAGAAGATTATTAAAAATAAACAGGAACATTGACAATAGTAAACCTAAACATCTCAGCTAAGTTATCACTTAAGCAGAATAAAGTTTCACTCAAACGTACACATTTCCTCAAACCTACAATATCAAAGTATATAATCCTCCTAAGAACATGAATGAATGTCCCGCAGATTTTTTTTTCAAAATGATCTGATTGACCATATAATTTAGGAGTTCACTGCTGTTTGAAAGTGAAGTCTTGCGACTCCTTCATGTGTTGTACAATAGCAAAGCGATTATTAGGGTGTGAGGGAGTTAAGTGAATGTGCTTTGAACAGCAGAGAACTCCCTCAACAAATATTTATACATTTTGTGTAAATTGCTGCTGCGTTCAAAAGGAACTCCCTCTCTCCCAGACCATCAATACTCCAAAAAAAAATCATCCCGTCTTAAATGTCAATTTCTAAACAAACTGGTAGTCACCGAAAGAGATATTTTCTAATTGGCGAATCAAGCAATAAGTGTCATCTTGTTGTATGGCTCCAGATGTGGCAGATTGTTCACCGAGATGTGTTGCTTCCCATCAGAAAGCACTGTATGTGCAATCAATGGTGTTGTAGTTTTGCTGTATTATCGTAAAGTGGCAGTACCTTGTGTAAGGAGATAGCATTGTTGACTCTGCAATTATTTTCCCAATGATTCCTTCAGTGACTTTTTTTTCCAGAAAGAACTGTGTCCTGTGGCTAACCCACAGCTAAACTAATCCAGCTTTCCTTCCCTTCTAAATCTTTTAAAAAAATACTTTACCTATTCAATGTGCAATGGATGTGAGTGATCATTAGTGATGGGGTTTGAAAATATGCTTGCTTTCTTCTTTTCTTGTAAGGGCTCGTCAACACCATGTGTCACATTTTCCATTCCTATTATCTTTTTGGTTAATGTTCAATAAGAAGTGCAACCTGGACTGTTTGTTCGTAAACACATCTGGTTCAGTGGTTGTTTACTGTAGCTATAGCGGCTGTCAGCTTTTGTGTAACTACTTGCATATTTATTTTATTTGTATCCAGTACGTTCTCACGTACACCTGGCAAGTGGTGGAAAATGAAGCTTCTGTTGTGTTCAGGAGCATCCACCTTTTGTTGTGTAAATATTTTTTAAAAATTCAATTTGTGTGATTTGAGGATTTTTATCTGTGGTTTTGTATGCCAGAATTATAGCACGCGATAATGCAAGTAATATTATTTGATTCTTATTTTATTGGCCTGGTAATCAGAATTAACAGAGCACATTATCGTTTATGCATTTTGAGTGTGAACTCAATTTGATCTGACTAGCTGAAGGGGAATGTAATCTAGAATGTCTTGTCTGGGTGCTTCAGATGACAGTGGACTTGATTTTTTTTTTAAAGGCGAAGGGGAGCTTGTTTTTGTGTTTGCAGTGTTGTGTGATAACTCAAGTGTTAGGGCCTTTGGGGAAAATTGGTGACCTCAAGAGTCAGCAGAGTGTAGATCCTAGATCTTCAGGTTGCAGTTTGTGAGGTCATTGTGGCTATTTTATTTACTGTAAGGATTTCAACTGATCTTAGCAGGACACCTCCTTGCTAGCCTCAAAATACAGTACAGTTATGCAGTGAAAATGATAAAACATTTATTACAGGAGAGAAAGTGATATGCATAATTTATGCTGTTTTTAGCACAATCATTAGTGATATTCTTGATAGATTTTATTTCCAGCTTTCATATCTAATACATGCCTGGAAAATTAATTTTATATCTTTCATTTATTTGCCTATGTTAAAATTGAGTTTTAAGTCATCTTCAAGTGAACAGTTTGATTGCTGCTCATGCATGGGCTTAATTACTTCCGACGAAGGACAGTATTAAATGTTTTAAATGTCACAAAAATAAATGAATATCAGCCAGTAGATTTAAAACTAGGCAATATCTGTGATGTTTTCAGCAAGGGCATTTCTCTTCAAATGCCTTTGAGGCAAAATTTTATTTAGTCGCCCAAAAAAGGAAGCCCTTTGCACTATTTATCACAGGCTGATACTGCGTGATTTGTAACTCACTTACAAAATTTTAATTTAGTATGATTAGCTGTGCATCATTAAACAACAGTCTTTCATAAAGAATGCTGTAAAATACTGACAGAATCAAGATACTGAATATTTTAAATAAGCTACAGTCATTCACAGTTGTCGAAGCTGGATAATACTGGATAATACATGAAATAGAGTGTTTGAATTTGTGCTTTTAATGTGAGATTTTTTTTTAATGCAAGACTAAAAAACATGTAGATTGTTTAGATTCTATTTTAATCGTGTAATGCCCGACGATTGGATGTAGTTTGCAGTTCAGAAGAAAAAAAGACCAAGGTTATGTGAGCTTAAAATTCAGAAACATAAAATGTGTCACATACACTTTAAGGAAAAAAAAACAACTAGGCAGTTCTTTGAGACGTTTATTTGTTGGAAGACTGTACCACGTTATTCACTTCTGTTCTGGGACTGCCTCTGTAATTGGCAGAATGGGACCATCTTGATAATGGAAGTGTAAAGGTGTAACGAGAGTGTTAATTGATGCTTCTTAATCACTTTTAGGTATTAAGTCATGATGCAAGAATCCGCGACCGAGACAATAAGCAACAGTTCAATGAATCAAAATGGAATGAGCACTCTAAGCAGCCAATTAGATGCTGGCAGCAGAGATGGAAGATCAAGTGGTGACACTAGTGGTGAAATAAGCACAGTAGAACTACTGCATCTGCAACAACAGCAGGTAAGTTTTGTTTTCCTTAAGACGTTCTTCTTTCGTTTTCATCACATCTTTCGTATTGTCTGATGCAAAAGCTATCTTTTGAGACAGTAAGATATGTTCTGAACGCTCCTGGTGATTTTAAGCTTTAGTGTTGAAAACAAATTTCACATTAATTATTCTCCATTATGCAGACATTCTTGTTGTCTGAGAGCATTGGATTTTAATGATATGATCTAATAATAATGCATTATTGCTGATAAATATCTACCTACTTAATTTTAAATAAAGTAATGCTAATCAGCTTTATTATTTATAAGTCTTCTTGTCTTGCACACTTCAGTTGTAATATCTTATTTTCCACCAGAGGGCCACATTATTTGATTTCTCACCTATTTTAAACATAAACTGAACGTGTTTGTCATGAAGGATGAGACTCGAGATGAGGGAACATTGATTTGATTTTAAATTGATGAATTGGGTTGATTTTAACCCTGGATTCTGTGAAGCGGGAAGATGGACAAATGCGGAAAGCACTCGCCAGCCCAATTTTCAGGCCTAGGGTATTTTAACTCTTGGATATCACTTGGAACCTGCCAGCCCACTTCCTGCCTATTCTGGGCAGGATTAGGGGTAGCGGAGTAAATATCAACTGGGCCAGCTTGCAGTTAAGTGAAGGGCTGGAGTTTTGTGAGGTTCCCTCGGGAAGGAGTGAGAGGGAGGGGGGGGGGGGGGGGTGTTGTGGGGGCGAGTCTGAGGGGGAGGCCACAACTTACCTCACGAGCCTCGAGGAAAACTTCTGTTCCTATTGGCCCCACCAAGGAAATTCTTGGTCATAATCATTGAGGGTCCCTTTTGTCTGCCGAACGGCTTTTGAGTTGTTTTGAGCTGAGCAGGAAAGCCTTTGCGGCCTCTCTGCTCAGGTCCCGAATTGAAATGCTGTCCAGGTACATTAAGACTGTCACATTCAAAATTTCATCAGATCCCCTCCTGCTTTAGGTGGGCACTTTTACCACCACCTCTGGAAAACTGCAAGTTAAAATTATGGGGAAGGCTGAGTTCAAAGCGAGAAGGTAATCAACTTGGTTTTAATTCCCTGAATTACACTGGGCTGGCAGGGTTGCAATCAATCCCAGCATGTGCTATGATGGCTGTAAAAATAAAAGATCCTTAGCTTTAATCCGTTTTCGAAAACTAACCAAAATTATTACTGAAAGTAAACAATCACAGGAATTAACTGTGTAAGTCGTAACCTATTTACGCACAGCGGCTCCGTATTATTAGATTTTTTACACTCTCATTAAATTTTTCTAAAAGTATAATTTTAGGGAAAATAGAACACACCGTTGCCATCAAAGCTTCATAGGGCAACATGTAAAAAGTATTTTTGTTGCAATGTTGTTGATCCTAGATTCAGAATAAACAATAGATGGGTTATTGTTGGACACTGGCAGATCAACAGTAGTAAAGCATTGGTGCCAGAATGTTAGGAAAAGGTTGCTTTCCTTTGTTGAGATATAAAAAGTGATTGCTTGAATTAAAAAAATAATATTTATAGGTTCAAAAAGAAAAAATATAACTTTGATGTTCAAGTATACAGTAGGTAGTCCCACCATTACAATAGTATCGATTGGATAAACACATTTACAGTTCAAACCTACCCAATTTTCCATTTTGATTCACTAAATGTTTATGCAGAGATTGAGAAAAATACGTTTTTGTATTTTGACAAATTGTTCATAGCTTTTTATCATGTTCTAATTGACTAATTTGAAACTGAGTTGTAACAGACATATGCAATCGATCAGATTAGGTTGGGTTAAGTTAGACTTCAATGGAGCATTTTGGAAATTTTAGCTGATATTTTTTTCCCCTTGTAGCAATCATCAATTATTGTTGTAAAGATCTTAATTCAATCTGTGTTAGGAACATTTCATCTCATGATATTTATACCAGTTAAGCTGACAAACTCAAGTATAAAGGCTTTCTACTGTTTTTTCTCTAAGATTCCAAGAATGTGTTAAAAAAGTAAAGTATTTGTCTATAATTTATTCAAAACGAGATATCATTAATATTGATCACATGAATTCCACTTTTGGCCTCACTGTATTTTTTAACATAATGCTTTTTATTCTGAAATGCCTATTTGTTATTGTGGTTCTAGCCACTGCTGATAACAAAAGGCATATGGCATTGAAAAGGATTTGTTTATAGAAATAACACATCCTTAAATGGATGGGGGAGAACTTTGATTTAATTTGCTGCACTGTGTGTTTCTAAAGGAAGAGATCAAGAGGGCATGATTCACAGCTAAGGTGAGGGTATACACTTAAAACTAACTGGTTAATATTTAGACTTGTTAATGTACAGAAACGATTGTCTCCTACTGAATATGGACAAATAATTGATTTGACAGGTGTAGATGACACTACCTTGGCACAAAAGGATGAACATGTTATGTGTACATTCTGAACGTAAAGGTGACACAATAATTGGCTGAGCGCGATGGCTGGATGACCTTTTTTGACTTCTACAATTTGATGAACTCGTTGGTTTTGAAAAAAACTGTCTAATGTGTAAACCTGATAGGGCAATCAAAGTACCCAAATTCAAGCTCTTTCATCTGTTAATCTAATTACAACCATTCCAGAGAATTAGACAACCTTTAATTCAAATCAAATATCATTCCTATTTGGTTACAATCTAGGAGAATGAAATAGAAGAGCCTCCACTCGTTTGAAAGGTTAGTGCTATTGAGAAAGAGAAGAGGTACATTTGTGTCACTTGAAGATAATTTGGCACATGATGTGAAGGTATTAGCCTTAATGCCTGAAAGAAAACCGTCAGTAAGTAATGGGAAAAACTCTATTTCAAGGAAAACAATGAAACCTTTACTTAATGCACTTTCCTTGTTTCATCTCTTAAGCGTTTCAAAATGCCACTTTGTCAGCAGATTTATGTAGCTTTCCTGGAGGTTGGGGAGATGCACAGCTATAACATGAAACACAGCCAGGTTTGATGAGCTTGCACATGCGTGTTACCTGAATTAGTTGTAAAATATTTACAGAGCAGTCTAGAATCACTTTGAACCAAAGTATTTGTGTTCACATATGAACAGTGATCACGACCTTGAGAAAATAATATAAAGGACCCTGGTTATCAGTTAAGACAGCTAGGTTAAAACAGAAATGTATCTCCTTCTTAATGCCCTTCATATGGTGCCTACACCCACCACCTGAGAGGCATTCAACATTCTGACAGGACCACTGTTTTGCATTGTTCAGACTTGAGAAGAAACTTGTATCTGCTTTCCATCAGCCTAAAACTCTTTAGATCTCTTTTTTTCCTGCTCCTTATAAGGTGCAGAGAATATAATTGCGTATCTGTGAAATTTAAATGTAGTTAGGAGTCTCCCCAATACTAGAGCCTTAACCATTAAATGTGACAACAGCAACAATTTATAAATACTTTATGTTCCCCAATTTTATCACACAAATTGCTGATTTTCTATTAATTTGACAAAATTGTGAAAATGTTTTTTGTCTTCAAAACGTGTATTTTTCAGCATTAAAAATTTTCTTTCATGCTGCTGAAAATAAACTGGCATGCACGTGAAAACGAAAAAGAATCTTCCACAAACGATTTGGGGAGCCATCAAAATAATTCCCACACAAAAAGTGTACAGATGTACAAAAATGCCAGGCAGACACACGAAAAGACGGGTTGGTTTATCATTCCTTATGCCTCACATCACGATACCATGTACCTTCCCAGCTACCATGTAATAGCGAAAAACCAAATCTAAAGTCCAAGGCTAATTTTGGGGATAAATATTTTAAAAAAACTCTCCATCTTCGTTGGGTAATCAATTCTGATCTTGAAGGTCATGTTGACCAAGGTATTTGGTACCCACCTCTTGTATGATGCAGTCATTGTCCCAGCTAGACTCTGATCCATTTCTTACTTCAAGGTAAACAACACCGAGAGCACTGTAGCCTCGAAACGGCACAGGCGTAAGGCTGTTTCCTTAATGTTCTGGATATTGCAATCGACAGGTCAAGCACAACAAATTAAAATTGTAGGGAACATTGAACATTAGCCAGCAACTTTGGTTCTCTTGAAGCTCAGAGGAGCACACATTTTTCTGTCATCTCCATAATAATAAATGAAAGTTTATTTGCTGAGCTTGTGTCTGTCTGGACCCTCCGATGATACAGGGAAGAGTGTGCAAGGCACAAGCACTGGAGTGTTGTTCTAAATGACAATGGATACCTGTGGTCTTCATTTGCATATTGGACTTGAACATTTGCATATCAGCTGATACACGGCGGCACTCCAGTCATTCAGTGGTAGGTCCCAAGGAAGATACAGGGCATCTGAACCCTGTCTCTACTGGGCTGGGGGGCTTCAAAATCTCCACCAATCAAAAAACCGTCGCAACATTTTAACCGCATGCTGACAGTCTCAAAATTTTCTGATTAGCCAACAGAAAGTTCCAGCAATAGTGAAGACTGTATGATAGGACGTGGTGGTGTTACTGCCTCGTTTAAAACAAATGTACTTTTTGCAACGAGTCTGATGAATTGCTGAAATGGATATCTGACTTTGAGGAAGCAAACATCAGATCATTATAAATGGATATTTCTTGTCTTTCTGCAATATCTACATAGAGGTCAATTTGAAAATTATGCTTGATCTCGTTCTGTTTTACATCTTCATTAATGATCTGATGGGTATCAGCAAAAGTAACATTGTTCTCCTTGCTGATGACACCGCTCTCTGGAGAGCAGTTTAGTTCTCATCTGAAATCAAGTAGAATCTGAATCACTGCAGGTGGATGTAGACAAAATTAGACAGTGGCTGGATAAATGGTGTATATCTTCAGTGCTGACAAGATCCAAGTAATAGCTCTATCAAGAAAGATTGACCATAATGTTGCCTATCCATCTACACTGTATAGGATAGCAACCTCTCTTTAGTTATAAAGATTCACCTGCTTGAAATTGCAATTACACGGGATCAAAAACAAGCAGGTAGCTGGAAAAAAGGATCATTACAGCTTTAATCATGAGCCCTCTTTGGCAACTTGAACAGTTCAGTGAATCTATCTGCACCAGATGATGGTATATGGTAAACCAGTTTGCAAAGCAGCAAATAAATCCATTTTTTCTCTTGAAGGTGATAGGTTCAGACTGCGGACTTGGTCAATATGGTCAATCCCTTGTCAGTTAACTGTGTCCAAAGCTGAAGCGATGTGGTGGGCCATGTCTTTCATACAATCATGACCGAGTAGGCACCTCAAGTTTGCTTGCGTTTAAGGCAAACCTCTCTGTTTACACCTGGGACAGGCAAGCTGTGTCAAGTGCAAATTAACCTTCTTGTCATGAAATCCTACCCAGTGATTAACGACATTTTAACACTGCTCCACTTTCATGCCAGTGGAAAATAGCTGCACCTGCTGATGGTAGGTTTGGGTATTCACATGAGCATTTCCTTGATGAGCTCAGTGGCAGAGCCATTGGAGTGGCGATTGGCCTGACTCAGAAAATGGGCGTCATCTGCTGGGGCGCATGGAAATTGGAGTGGAGCTTTTAAAATCTAGCTCCAACTAGCTGGACAGGTAAGTAATGAACGCTGTTTTGCTCACTTTGTCTGTTGTCAACTTGTCTGCATGTCTAAACAATGTCGTTGTGCCACATTTCAAGAATGTTTAACTCCGGATGAGTTGGCTCAGGGACAGCCAAAGCATAACACGGAACCAAAGAAGAAAATGTCACAATTTGTCACGTGTGGAGCTTTTAAATCCTTCTGGATGAAATAGTGCAAAGAAGGGGCAGTATCCTGGATGTCTATACTAAGAAGTCTTACAACACCAGGTTAAAGTCCAAAGGGTTTGTTTGGAATCACGAGCTTTCGGAGTCACCTGATGAAGCAGCTACACTCCGAAAGCAAGTAATAATAATAATAATCGCTTATTGTCACATGTCGGCTTCAATGAAGTTACTGTGAAAAGCCCCTAGTTGCCACATTCCAGCGCCTGTTCGGGGAGGCCGGTACCGGTATTGAACCCGCGCTGCTGGCATTGTTTCTGCATTACAAGCCAGCTGTTTATCCCACTGTGCTAAACCAAACAAACCTTTAACCTGGTGTTGTAAAGCTTCTTAATGTGCCCGCCCTAGTCCAATGCTGGCATCTCCACATCCTGGGCATCTATGACCAGAAACCTTCCAAAAATATTACCCATGGCGTAGGGAAGGAGGTGTCTCAAGCATAGAGTGTTAGATATTTTATCTCCAGAATTGCAGATCAGTATCAATGCCGCTCATTATTGAGAAACTGATCGGAGCAGTCAAAGTAAGAAAAATGTCTCTCGTTTCGTCTTCCTTCGATACCCTGAACACCAGTGCTCTTCACACACTTGAAGGAATTACCAAACGTTATCCTTCGAAATGCACTCTGGTTTGGGGTGTTGGTGAGGCAGTCAGTCAGAATCTTACATTGTTGCTTCCAACCACACTAACAGCAATCACTGCTTTGCATTGCACTAAAGCATGCTCCAATTCGACAGAACAGCATCTAAACCTCTCACTTCCGCTTTCCCATCATACAAGGCACATACCTCTGAGTTGCTCGCCTTCACCTCATTTACTCATTTTTGTTGCAGGAATGAAAGAGGTTGGTCACAAGAAAGGAAACACTGCTCTTACCAGGGTAGAAGGTTACCAGGGACAATTTGAGAGACATTTTTACCTGAATAGATGAGTGGATTTAGGAGCAGGCGGAAAGAATTAAAATTTTTGGCAGCAACCTATTGATTTTCAGCTTTAATTTCAGTGCATTCAGCTACCTGGGGGTGGGGGGTGTGTGTTTCCAATCATCACACAGTATACAAAAGGCAATTGGCTGCCGTTCTAAGTGTTTTTTCTTTGAAATTGAATGGTGAGGGTTTTCCAGATTTCCTGGAGCTTACCAGTGAAAGTTAAGTAAGAGGACATTAAGAATTGAAAGACTGAACAAACAACAGGCCAAATATTCTGGAAGTAGACAGGCATCACAACTACCGTCCTGCCTATGTGCCGAAGAATTTGTTCTTGGAGATCATTTCTACTACTTTGGAGTTTTGTCTGATCAACATTTAGCATCTGTAAAACATCATTGCAGCAGGGGTACAGCTTTGCCTTGGACCTCAGGTAAGACCCCGCTGCTCGATAGGAGAAAGGTACTGAAAGGTGCTGCAACTTACAGGAGGCAATAGTGCGAAGACTGGATTTAGTCAGAGGGTCAGCTTCCTGGACATGTCCAGGGATGAGTGCCTCAAAAGGCTCAGGGTATCGTGTAAGGTAGCCGCTGACATTTACACAGGAAGAAGACGTCATGTAAAGTGGAGTAGGTGGGTATGCTGTAAGAGTAGTCATTACCCTTAATTTCTTCGCCTCTTACTCCATCCAGAGATCGGCAGGAGGCATTTGCAGAACTTTGCAAGCTGCTGCCCACTAATGCGTCAACCAGGTGAACAGTACCGTGCATGTCAGGACCTGGAATTATGTGCAATTTTCAACCAGCAAGTCCAGTCAGAATGACTGTTTGACTCTGATTGGTATTCACTGGTCCAGTGAGTCATCGATAGTGCACGTGTGTTAGCCCAGCCCCAGATCACTAAAGTCTTTGTTCACAATAAAGGCTGCTTATCCATCAATGGGCAGCTCATTTTAAACTGCAAAATACAAAGAACAAAGAAAAGTACAGCACAGGAACAGGCCCTTCGGCCCTCCATGCTGCCCATCAAAACTAAAATCTTCCACACTTCCGGGGTCTATATCCCTCTATTCCCATCCTATTCATGTATTTGTCAAGATGCCCCTTAAACGTCACTATTGTCCCTGCTTCCACCACCTCCTCCGGTAGCGAGTTCCAGGCACCCACTACCCTCGGTGTAAAAAAACTCCTCCAAACATTGTCCCTCGCACCTTAAACCTATGCCCCCTAGTAATTGACCCCTCTACCCTGGGAAAAAGTCTCTGACTATCCACTCTGTCTATGCCCCTCATAATTTTGTAGACCTCTATCAGGTCGCCCCTCAACTTCCGTTGTTCCAGTGAGAACAAACCAAGTTTATTCAACCTCTCCTCATAGCTTATGTCCTCCATACCAGGCAACATCTTGGTAAATCTCTTCTGCACTCTCTGTAATGCCTCCACATCCTTCTGGTAGTGTGATGACCAAAATTGAACGCTATACTCCAAGTGTGGCCGAACTAAGTTTCTATACAGCTGCAACATGACTTGCCAATGATGGTCATCTTCCATGTTTATGAAAGATTCCTATGGAGTTCCCATGATGATACTTCGATCCTGTAGCAGTCCATGGTGCTCAGGAGTAATTCAGTCAAAACCACCTGACTACCAAAGCTATCACCGATCCTCGGGCACCCTCCAGTATGCGCTGGTCCAGCTATTCCAGAACAATAAATGGTTGGTGAGCCTTGTGATCGGTAAGGACAGGAGCTCCAGGAAGAGGAAGGCATTGAACACTCTGGGCAAAATTCTCTATTTGGGAGTATTGACGCCGGGACTGAACTACATGCGTTTCACACTCTCGTTGGGGGCACAATTCGGTAAGCGCGTCAGGATATGCGCATGGGTCAGCTCTCTGCTGGCACGAATTCCGAGAGATTCCCGGTCCAGCGGGAGTTCTAACCACTGGGGCTGGGGATAGCGCCAAGGAGGCTGGCAACTGGAGCTGTTTTTAACCGCTCCACTTACCACACTCTCACTGCAGCCACCAGAATCGGTGCCGGGCTCGTCCCTCAATTTCGGTTAGACACCAGACTCTCCACCCGATCGCAACTCGCGTTCCCGGCGTCGCGAGGTGGAGAATTCAACCCTCTGTTTCCTCCGAGAAAAAGGAGGAGAAACATGTAGCTGGACAAGGATCAGGGAATTGATTCAGCCAGGGCTCCAGCAGCGGCACACACGCCTGTCTAATTTTGGCACGCTTCAGCTAGGGTGAAAGAGTGAACTCATCTGGGCTGCCAAAATCTGGCCTCCAATCTCCCAGTATAGAACAAAACTACAATCAACAAAGCGTCCCGGTATAAACACCCATTCCTTATCGTTAAGTCTCCTCTTACTATTTATTCCAAGTGAGAAGTTGGTTGCCAGGTCGCAGGCAGGTAGCAGGCATAAAATGGACAATATGTAAAATGATTCAAATAAACAGCTTTGCTCTGACAGAAAAATTAAGCTGAAACCTAACAATCTAGCGCCGAGTTAACCATCCCATGCACTTACCATTGTGTAATTCCAATTCTTTACTGTGGATGCTGCAACTCTGAAATAAAAACAGAAAATGCTGAAAAAACACATTTTGAAGAAGAGACATATTGGACTTGAAAGAATGGAGGCGATTCTCCGAGCCCCGCGCTGGGCCTGAGAATCGCCACAACCGCGCCACGACACCGGCGCGCGATTCTCCGAGCCCTGCGCTGGGCCTGAGAATCGCCACAACCACGCCACGACGCCAGCGCGTGATTCTCGTGGTGCGGAGAATTGCCGCCATTTCTGCTGGCGCGTTTGGCGCGGCGCCGGCCGTTGGAATCGGCGGGGCTGCCAATTCTCCGGCCCGGATGGGCCGAGCGGCCATGCCAATACGACAGAGTCCCACTGGCGCCGTTCACCCCGGTCGCTGTCGGTGGGAACTCTGCGAGAACGGTCGGGGGATGGCCTGTGGGGGGGGGAGAGGGGCTCCTTCACCGGGGGGGGGGGGGGGGGGGGGGGGGGGGGGGGGGGGGGGGGGGGCTCCGATGGGATCTGGCCCGCGATCAGGGCATACCGATCGGCGGACCGGCCTCTCCCCCTCCCTGGGCCTACTTTCTGGCATGACCGGCCCCTGAACACTGACTCCATGTTGAGTCGGGACCGGTGCGGTAAAGAAGTACCCCGCGCATGCGCGGGTTGGCGCGGTGCCCATTTAGTGCCACGAAAGGAGGCTGGAGCAGCGTGAACTGCTCCAGCCCCATGCTGGCCCTGCCAGAATCAGTCGTACCCGGTCCTGGTTTGTGCCGTTGTGAAACACGACGGCGTTCACGACGGCGCGAACACTTGGGCTCCATATTGGAGAAACGCCCCCATTAACTCTCGCCGGGATTCTCCCCTCCCCCCCCCCCTCCCGCCCCCCTGCAAGCGCTGTGTTTGGCGGCAGCGGCAATGGCAGCCCTCCATTTGCCGGCACCAGGTTCCTCCAGCCCCGCCACTATTGTTCACACCCACAGCTGCCGGGTCGCTCTTGCAATCCTGTGCTTCCAGCAAAGATAGGTTCGGACTGTTTATAACTCTCCTCCTTGAGAAGCTCTTGGCTGATTTGATATGGATTTTGGAGCCTTGGAGGGCTTCACCAAAGGCTGCCCCGTCAGAACAGGAGCCAGAAGCTGGGACACTGATTGAGTGGAGCAGACGGTGGGTGAGACGTGGAAGTGCATTGAGCACAGTCCTCCCTTCCATGTCCCTTTTCTGCATCTTCACTCTCAATGTTTTGCCTGGACTCCTGTGCTAACATTAAGCTGGAGAACACTCTGCTGCACATGAGTGGTGAAGCGCTAAGACTTGGTAATGATGGCATTGTGAGTATGCAAACTATTGGTGAGGGATGCATACATTCGACTGCCATGTCTGCTGCTCCAGGCCCTTCTTTACATTCACCTGAGGAAGGAGCTGCGCTCCGAAAGCTAGTGTTTGAAACAAACCTGTTAGACTTTAACCTGGTGTTGTAAGACTTCTTACTGTGCTCACCCCAGTCCAACGCCGGCATCTCCCCATCATGGCTTCTTTACATGGACATAGGTATCGGTGCAAAGGTCACTGTCGTCACGGCACTTACGGTTGAGATGAACTTCTCCTGGCGCTCTTCGAGCAAGTGCAGTGTGACAGGAAAGGCTGAATCACCTCACTCATTTTCTGTTATTGCTCCAGAATGTTCCTCTTCATCAACTGTCCCAGAGGCTCAACATCTGCATCCGACTGAGTGGAGTTTGGAAAGTCTAGCCCCATTGCTGACACTGTCTCCACCACCTGCTCCCGCTCACTCTCCCACATGAGAATTCAACTAACAGTTCCAACTGAGTTGTGTCTCTATCTGAGCTCGTTGACAGTACGCGTCAGCCCTGGGTCGTGGCCTCCGATAAGGAGTTTCCGTTAGCATGCACCACCTCCTGTAGGACTCTTGAGAGCCTGTGGGTGTTGGACTACAGGCTGATAAGATGCTAAATCATCAGCATGCACACCAAGCGAACTTGAGTGAGTTTTGTGTTTCTAATGGTCGATTCTGTCACTAAGTTTTGGGAAACACATCTCTCGGTCTCGAAAGGCCAGGTGCATGAAGACGCAGTTTATTTGCACCATTCATCCGCAGCTGTAAGGATAGAAATGGCTGAAGGGCACTGCTTGGTTTTCTGTACGATATGTTATAATTATTATGAAGAAAACTTTGTGAAAGCGACGGCACCCTGGAGTGCCTTCAAGCATAAGCTTTGTCTACGTTCCCTTGCGCCAAGTCTCAGTGTTAGACTATCTGATCTGCTTTCTGACTCCCAGCATAGATACTTTCAGCTGAGGACAATTAGATGCCATTCATGAGGATGTGGCACGAGCTGATTCCACAGAGCCCAAGAGAGCTAGAAGCTCGGGGAGAATAGGGAGTGGGTGACGAGGAGGCCATCCATTGCTTCAGGGTCATGGCACCCAGGACGCACTCACTGGAGAGGAAGGATGCCTGAGAAATGGTGTATCTTTGTGTAGGTTCGGAGGTCAATCTCCGACAATGTACTGCGACTGATCGATGTGACTCATGCCTGTAATTGGCTCTCGCTCATGTTTAATTATGTAACCTATGGTATGCTGACCATATCCATCCCAATCAGAACATTCCTGCTTGGCCCAAAACTGGACCTTGAACTTTGTTGTCCTTATTTGCATGTAGACCTGCTGTACCTGGTTTAACATAGACATTGAACATACAGTGCAGAAGGAGGCCATTCGGCCCATCGAGTCTGAATCGAATCACTTAAGCCCTCATTTCCACCCTATCCCTGTAACCCAATAATCCCTCCTAACCTTTTTTGGCCACTAAGGGAAATTTATCATGGCCAATCCATCTAACCTGCACGTCTTTGAACTGTGGGAGGAAGCCGCAGCACCCGGAGGAAACCCACACAGACACGGGGAGAACGTGCAGATTCCACACAGACAGTGACCCAGAGGGGAATCGAACCTGGGACGCTGGCACTGTGAATCCACAGTGTTAGCCACGTGTGCTACCCAAGTTCTCTCCCTCATAGCAGTGAATTTGGTTCTGTTATTTGTGGGATAGGTCAAAGGTTTTTTTTTAAATATATTTTTTTTAATTTAGCGTTCCCAATTCATTTTTTCCAATTAAGGGGCAATTTAGCATGGCCAATCCACCTATCCCGCACATCTTTGGGTTGTGGGGGCGAAACTCATGCAAACACAGGGAGAGTGTGCAAACTCCACACGGACAGTGACCCAGAGCCGGGGTTGAACTTGGGACCTCGGCGCTGAGAGGCAGCAGGGCTAACCCACTGCGCCACCGTGCTGCCTAGGGATCGGCTAAAGGTAATTGCAAGGGGCAAGGGAGTAATTGTCAAGGCAATAATGAGCCTGAAAATGCTCATGACTGCCCAGGTGGATTTCCATCTCTTTACGTTCCAGATTCCAATGTAATTTCCATCATTGTATCATCTGTAAACAGTTACAACTTTGCTGGCTACTTCTTCATGAAGACTGTGCCCCTTTTAATATAATCAGCATCCGGGTGCTCCGGTTTCCTCCCACAGTCCAAAGATGTGCGGGTTAGGTGGATTGGCCATGCTAAATTGCCCGTAGTGTCCTAAAAAGTAAGGTTAAAGGGGGGGTTGTTGGGTTATGGGTATAGGGTGTACATGGGTTTGAGTAGGGTGATCATTGCTCGGCACAACATTGAGGGCCGAAGGGCCTGTTCTGTGCTGTACTGTTCTATGTTCTGTGTTCTAAAACCTGTGTAATATGATTGATGTAAGGGAGCTGGCTTGACTGCACCTCACCTGTGGTGGTCATACAGGAAAGTGGGATTGTAAATCATATCCCACAAGTGTTTATTACACATGTTATACCGTGTGCTGAAAATACATCTGGTTATAAAGTAAAAATGACACAGGCCACGTGTTTCTCAGTTGTACGCCGTTGTTGGCAGTGGAAGTATCCATTCTGAAACTGGCTAATGGGCTTTCCCATTGTAGGCACCCCTACAGCGCCAGGAGGGGTGTGGGGGTGCCCAGGGGCAGGGGTGCGCTGCCGGCAGAATGGAAAATCCCACCAGTGGAGAATTTGCCCCAGAGTATAATAGTACCCGATCTCGGAAAATCCGTCCCATGTGTTATATTGTGCGGTTTAGAATGTTTCTACTTTGAGCAATTTTTCAAAGGAAAAGTAAAGCAGTGATTAGAATCTGATGCGATGCATGAATATGAAATTTATTTTGCGAAGATTATATTGGTTGCTAAGGAATAATTTTAGATACCATCAGGGAGACCTCAGTGTATCGCTTCATGTGCTTGGCACATGATGACGTGTACATGAAACAACTGTGGATATGACGCAATCCCTATTGGAGACTGCAGCACACCTGTACCTCAGGGAGCTGCACCTATACCTGAATTGGCTAATGTCAGCGCATCCTGTTGACGTTCCCACTTTCAATATCAGACATTGCCCCAGAATTGATTCTGACATGAATACAAGAACTGAAGGCCAAGGAAAAGTTGAGAACAGCTGCTCCTTGGCATCAAGCCAATGTTCAACTGAATCTGCCACCAAGGAGCCTCGCTGATGGAGGCCAATTATCACAGCCAGAGGACATAATCGCACAACATCAGTTACACTCCCAAAATTCATCACATTCATTCATTTCTTTGCTGGCTTTCCATGTTATGATGAGGTGAAAACTTCATGGACCTCTGTCACAATCTTTAAAAACACGGCTCAAAGTCTGCTTGGATTCTGGATAATATTATTTTGATTCCAGAGACCCATTTGAAATAGCATGAGGGCATTCATTCATTGTGAGGTATCTGCTGCACAGAGTTCAGGAACGCTAGTTGGGGTTAGTGTTCTGGAAAGGAAGAATAGCTTTTTACTCAATCAGTGAGTGACTTTGGTGCCACCGGCAAGGGCAGCATTTATTGCCCATTCCTAAATACACATGAGATGACGGTAGCACGCCAACCCCTTGAATACAGCTGAGTGACTTGGTTGATAATTTCAGAGGGCAATTAAGTGTCAACCATATCATTGTGAGTCTAGAGCCACAGATAGGCCAGATTTTATTTATATTCTTTCATGGGATGTGGACATTGCTGGCTCGGTTAGTGCCTATCCTGAATTGCCCTTGAGAAGGTGGTGGTGAGCTGCCTTCTTGAACCATTGTCATCCATGCAGTGTAGGTACATCTACAGTGCGGTTAGGAAGACAGTTCCAGGATTTTGACCCAGCGATAATGAAGGAATAGCGGAACAGTTCCAAGTTAGGATTGTGAGTAGCTTGGAGGAGAATTTGCAGAAGGTAGTGTTCCCAGGATTCTGATATCCTTTTCCTTCAAGTCCGTAGAAGTTCTGGGTTTAACAGGGACTGTCCAAGACCTGGTAAGAATATCAGATTTACCACAAGGGATTTTCTGACACTTCAGTGGTACATGGTATCATTAGATTTAGATTTATTGTCACGTGTACCGAGGTACAGCGAAAAGTATTGTTCTGCGTGCAGACCAGGCAGATCGCTCCATATATCATAAACGTAGGACATACGATAGATACACAATGTACATATATGTAGATATAGACATTGGGTGACGCATACGGAGTGTAGTGCTACTCAGTGGAGAAGATGCATGGAGAGTTCAGTCCATTCAGAAGGCTAGTAATAGCGGAGAAGAAGTTGTTTTTGAATCTGTTAGTACGTGTTTTCAGACTTCTGCATCTTCTGCCTGATGGAAGAGGTTGGAAGAGAGAATAACCCAGGTTGGGGGGGGGGGTGTCTTTAATTACGCTGCCTGCTTTCCCAAGGCAGCAGGAGGTGTAGACAAAGTCAATGGCTGGGAGAAAGGTTTGTGTGATGGACTGGGCTGTGTTCACGACTCTCTGTAGTTTCTTCCGGTCTTGGGCCGAGCAGTTGCCATACCAGTCTGTGATGCAGCCAGATCGGCTGCTTTCTATGCTGCGTCAGTAAAAGTTGGTAAGAGTCAATGTGGTCATTCCAAATTTCCTTAGTTTTCTGAGGAAGTAAAGGCACTGTTGTGCTTTATTGGTTGTAGCATTGATGTGGGTGGACCAGGACAGATTGTTGGTGATGTGCGCACCTAGGAATTTGAAGCTGTCAACCAACTGCATCATTGATGCAGACCAGGGTGTATATGACACTCGCTTTCTGAACTCAACAACCAGCTCCTTACTTTTGCTGAATGAGAAAAAGGTTGTTGTCATTACACCACTCCACTAGGTTCTCTATCTCCCTCCTGCACTCTGGCTCATCATTGTTTAAGATCCAACCCACTACAGGTGTGCCATCAGCAAACTTGTAGAGTTGGAGCCGAATTTTGCAACATACTTGTGTGTATAGGGTATACAGTAGGCGCCATATTGAGGACTGTCCTGCAGGAGGTGTTGTTGTTTATCCTTACTGATTGTGGTCTATGGGTCAGGAAGTCGAGGATCCAGTTGCAGAGGGAGGAGCCAAGTCCCAGGTTTTGGAGCTTTGATATGAACTTGGCTTGGATTATGGTGTTGAAAGCGGAGCGGTAGTCAATAAATAGGAGTGTGACGTAGGAGTCCTTGTTGTCGAGATGCTCCAGGGATGAGTGTAGGGTCAGGGAGATGGCGTCTGCTGTGGACCGGTTGTGGCGGTATGCGAATTGCAGTGGATCAAGGCATTCTGGGAGTATGGCGTTGATGCGCCTCATGACCAAGCTCTCGATGCTCTTCATAATGATCAATGTCAAAGCCATCGGACAGTAGTCATTGAGGCACATTGCCTGGTTCTTTTTTGGCACTGGTATGACAGTAATCTTTCTGAAGCAGATGGGTACCTCAGAACGGAGTAGGGAAAGGTTGAAGATGTCCGCGAACAACACCTGTCAGTTGGTCCGCGCAGGATCAGGGACTCAGTCAGGATTTGTTGCTTTCCGAGGGTTCACTTTCATTCCTCATATTTGGTTTTATTTCAGATATATTTAATCAACTGAATTTCAATTCCCCAGTGGCCTTGCTGAGATTTGAACTTGTGTCTCCGGACCATTAGTCCAGACCTCTGGATTCCTAGTTCTGTTGAATAACAATGATATTACCATACCTGTGAATAGTGCCAATTTTCAAACTAAATGACAAAATAGATGCAAGCCATTAAAGACCCATTGTTCTTGCTTCAGTGTCAATAGAATGATGGAATTGATTATTAGGAAACTTGGGATTATCTGTGCAACAATAAGCAAATCCGAGATTTTCCGACCCTTCCCCCTGGCTGCATTTCCCAATCTTGCCGGTGGTGACTCCCCCTGGCCACGGGAAAAGTTGTAACCATCAACGGGACACCGCCAGTCAATGGCGGCCACCTCTGCTGGTTGGTCATGGGGGGGGGGGGGGGTAGGGGAGTGAACATCCCACCCCAAGTAAACAGCATGAATTTTTATTCAGGATAACAATGTACAGTAGAATCTTGTGGAGGTGGGTAGGGGCAGGGAGCAGTACAAGGAGCTTGGCCATTGCCTGGAGAGGCAACAAGTTTCCGCATTGCCTATTTTTGAGAAGGCCTGCCCCATCTTGTGACACTCGGGTACATATCAGGCCAGTGACAGGCCTACCCCAGGGAGCAAGGGCACCGGGGGCAGATGTCCTGCCAATGGCCAGCAACATCAGCATCAGGTAGGCGATGGCTGCTGCTGATACTACCACATGAGGCCTCCTGTGGTAGTACCGGTAGGGTACCGGCAGGATAGAGGAGGGAACCATGTGTATGATGACGGGGCAGGGTTACAGCAGCAAGGGCCGGGGTATGGATCCCAGTGGGAAACTCCTACCCTGATGCTGGGACCCTGAAGCAGGCACCAATTGCCTTTGAATGAGGGAGGCCCCCTTTGAAGCACAGAAGCAAGCATGCCAGAATTTGCCTGTCATGTTCCCTGCATGGAAAGTCCTCTGCCCACCCACCACTGGGTTTATACCAGCAACAGTGGAATTGGAATGTCCACTCAAAAGCCTCCATTTAAAATTTAAAAAAAAATTAATATAGTGTACCCAATTCATTTTTTCCAATTAAGGGGCAATTTAGCGGTTTGCTGGTTTAGCACACTGGGCTAAATTGCTGGCTTTGAAAGCAGACCAAGGCAGGCCAACAGCATTGTTCAATTCCTGTACCAGCCTCCCCGACTATGGGCTTTTCACAGTAACTTCATTTGAAGCCAACTTGTGACAATAAGCGATTTTCATTTTCATTTCATTTCAATCCACCTAATCATTTGGGTTGTGGGGACGAAACCCACGCAAACACGGGGAGAATGTGCAAACTCCACATGGATCCAGAGCCGAGATCGAACCTGGGACCTCAGCACCATGAGGCAGCAATGCTAACCCACTGCACCACCGTGCTGCCCTCAAAAGCCTCAATTGATGGCAGGGTGGAAAGAGTATCCACCAGCGGTCCCACCATGGATTCAGCTGGGGTGTGAGCAGGAAGGTGACTGTGTCCTCACTGACGACTCCCCATTGATTAAATGACCCTCCATCATCAAACCTGCCACCGGGGAAGGCACAATATTTCATGGATAATTTCTGACAAACTTCCTTGTGGAAGATTTTCAACTTGCTGCTTGGACATAAAAAAGCTTCTTTTAAAATTTGTTCATGGGACGTGGGCGCCGCAGGCTGTGCCAGCATTTATTGTTCATCCCTAATTGCCCTTGAGGGGGCAGTTAAGAATCACTAAGATTGCTGTGGGTCTGGAGTCACATGTAGGCCAGACCAGGTAAGGACGACAGATTTCCTTCCCTGAAGGTCATCAGTGAACCAGATG
The DNA here is from genome assembly GCF_902713615.1 of Scyliorhinus canicula. Lineage (NCBI taxonomy): Eukaryota > Metazoa > Chordata > Chondrichthyes > Carcharhiniformes > Scyliorhinidae > Scyliorhinus > Scyliorhinus canicula. Next base: position 9,751,955 of record NC_052165.1, read on the forward strand.
GGTTTTTACGACAATCGGCAATGGTTTCATGGTCATCTTTAGACTTTCAATTCCAGATTTCTTTTTATTGAATTAAAATTTCACCAACTCCCATGGCGGGATTTGAACCCACTCTGGGTCTCCGGTCCACTCGTCCAGTGACAATACCACTATGTCACTGCCTCCCCTTAGGACTCTATTACATTCTTCTAGTTTCTGTTGCCTCTGTTTTAATGATACCACCTTCTTTCCCAGTGCTTTCATTCTGTCTTCCATTTTTCCTCAACAGAGGATTTTCCCTGCACCCTGATCCCTGACCACCTCCCTTCTTTTTCCGGCGCTTTTGATCAGACACTTCCCTCATCTCTCCCAGTAACATGATAGGATTCCCCTTCTCCTCACCTGCCACCACATCCACATCAATGGACCAACCCTCTCCATTTCCACCACCCCCAGCGTGATGCCACCAAACACATATTCCACATATTTTCTTCCCTTTTCCTTCAACATACCAAATGAACAGTGCTCCCCACGACCCTCTGGTCCACACTTTCCTCTCCACAGTACCTTCCTGTGCAAGCAAAGTCAATGCAAGACATCCCCCTCCGTTCTCAACGTGAAAAGCTCCAAATGCTCCTTCCAAGTGACTTCCTTGTACCTCTTTCAATTTGCTGTATTGTATTTGCTGCTATGATACGGTCTGCAGTGCGATGGGGTGGCCAGATGCCGATTAAGTGATCAAGATAACCCTGAGTTTCTGATAGACTGTCATTTTAATTCTTCACCACACTCCCACTCTGACCTTTCTGTCCTTAGCTCCTACACTATTCCGATGAAGCTCGGCAGAAGTTTGAGGAACAGCACTTCATCTTTTGATTAGACGCTTTACAACCTCCCAGGCACAGCACTGAATTCAACAATTTCAGATCATAACCACCGCTCCCATTTCTCTGGACTGTAGCCAATGAGTTTGCTACTGCCACTCTCACCGCCTCTAGGCGCATCTTTTGATTATTTACCTGTCCCATTGTCATCCCCATTTGTCCTTTAATCTCTCCGGTCCTGAACCCAGTCAAGGATTTGCCGTTTTATTCTTTACGCCCCTCCCTCTGCACTCGTTTAATACCTATTACATCACGTTTTCCCGAGCCGAAGAAAGATCATCAACCTGACACGTTTATTTTCGTCTCACTCCTCACAGGTGCTGACTGACCTGCTGAATAGTCCCTATATTTTCAGATTTTATTTCAGATTTTCAGCAGCAGTAGTATTTTGGTACACCGTGAAATAAGCTTTCCTGGGTTGGTCACCCGCTAAAGTAACCACCCAGGTTTTATTGCCGTTCAATTAAAATTGTCTATCCCCTTGTCTTGTCGAGGATTGTGGAAAGCCTCACACCTGGACTTCTCAAAAGTATTTGATAGAGGCCCCTATGAAAGACTTCTAGTTCAGTTCAACGCATCACTGTTCTCAATTTACACCAACAACTTGAATTCAGAAACCCAGAGCTAGTCACTTCAGCGATCAGCGTTCCAAGTGGAATGCTGAATTATATATTAAATGAGAGAAATTGTACCTCATTCGGGCTAGTGTCCATGCCCAAAAGATACTTCGGACATGCATGGTACAATATCGCTTCAGGCGGTTTTGCAGGCAACTCTGACAGCAGCCTAAAGCAAATGTAAGGCTTCACGTATGCAAATTAAGGACAGACATCTCTTTTACCTCCTTCTGTTAAATTTGATATTGCAGAGTGGATAGGAGGAAGACCTTCTCCACCCGACATTCTTCAGCAGTCGCTGAAGACCACTGTATCCACCTGTGTAAGGTAAGGATTTTTCAAAGGCTTTTTTTTTTAGAAAATCATGGAATCATAGAATTTACAGTGCAGAAGGAGGCTATTTGGCCCATCGAGTCTGCACCGGCCCTTGGAAAGAACACCCGACCTAAGCCCACACCTCCACCCTATCCTCGTAACCAGTAACCCCACCCAACCTTTTTGGACATTAAGAACAATTTAGCATGACCAATCCAGCACATCTTAATATTAATAATAACGTTTTATTGTCTCAAGTATGAACTTACTGTGAAAAGCCCCTAGTCGCCACATTCGGGTACCTGTTCGGGTAAGCTGGTATGGGAATTGAACCCGCGCTGCTGACCTTGTTCTGCATTACAAACCAGCTGTCTAGCCTACTGAGCTAAATCTTTGGACTTGTGGGAGGAAACCGGAGCACTCGGAGGAAACCCACGCAGACACGGGGAGAACATGAAATGAAATGAAAATCACTTATTGTTACAAGTAGGCTTCAACGAAGTTAATGTGAAAAGCCCCTAGTCGCTACATTCCAGCACCTGTTCAGGGAGGCTGGTATGGGAATTGAACCGTGCTGCTGGCCTGCCTTGGTCTGCTTTGAAAGCCAGCTATTTAGCCCAGTGTGCTAAACCAGCCCTAAATATCTAAGCATTCAGACTCTGCGCAGATAGTGACCCACGGGAATCGAACCTGGGACCCTGGAGCTGTGAAACAACTGTGCTACCACTGTGCTACCCTGCCGGCAAATCATTGCTATCAAGCCTGGAGGAGTGGTTCTCCATCACTCTGGTACTCCAACTGACCCCTTGCCACCTGATTCGATGGCTATTCCATATATGAATGTTGATGCATGGACAAACTGCCTGTGAAGGGGCATAAGCCCTGGCAGTTAATGGAATTCATATTAATGAAACCGAAGGTTTTGGTTTCCTGCATCAAGCATGTGTTGTAACTGCATCACCACCATTCTTTCTCAAAACTGACAAATCTGTACTTCTACAAGTTAGATAAAGACATGCTAATGTTCTGCATGGTCGTTATCCGGTTCTGGTTACCAAGACACCAGGGAGACATTCGATTCTTGATGGTTTTCAAAGAGGAACCACAATGCTGACCCACAGTGTTGGAGCACTGATTCATGAGGAAAGATTTAAGAAATTTCAAGTCCATGTTCACAAGAAGGGCCATGGTACAAGGGCTTAACTAGGTTTCTTGGGGCATCCTGCCTTTTGCATGCCATTGCTTTCAGAAACATTGCCAGATGGTAGATTTGTAATGTTCTATCCACTGCTTATAGCTTTTACCTTCCACAAGCCCTGTTACAATATTTTTGAGGAAGCCTCCATGGGAACCATAATAGATTGTGGAGACCTGGCCCATTAGGTCTTCATTTCTATTTCCTATTTGTCATGCATAGGAATGTTTCTCATAGGCTTAACTGTCTCAGATTTGTCATGTGGCATGCAGTTTCAAATACCCTGGAGCGATTTTCAGCCTGCGTTATTGAAAACGGCAACCCGGACAGAAAATCCCGCGAGAATCGGAAAACGCGATTCTTGCCGGCGCGATCGCATTTTCTGAATTTTCCACACCTCTCACTGGTGGTCGAGGATCATGGCCAGAAAAGATGCAAGCCTCATTTTAATACAATTGCTGAGTCACATGATGTCCCTCACTGAGTATTCGTACCTCGCCGACTTGGGTTTACTACAAATTTGGCAAAACATGAATCAGTCAGGGGGATCACCCTGGAGATGCAAAGATAAATATAGCCCCTGGGGAGAAGGGGAGAAAGGGACACACCCCCCCCCCCCCCCCCGAGGCACAAGGGGGATGTGCCAGGGCTCCACCTTGCCTAAAGGGCATGCAGCTGGGGGCCTCCGATCCCCTGGGAGACCGCTACAAGTGCCGTTCCACCTGGTCTCCGTTTGTGGAGACCTGTACCAAACCGCACTTGCCTGAGGTCTCCGAGGTGCCCTGAGGTGTTTTTGGAATGTTCCCATTAAAGTGAGATGAGCTGTCTCGCTTTAATGCGTAGATTTGCCAAAATGTGGGCGGGATTTACATTGCAACGTCTCACGAGATTGTGTTAGAACTCGCGAGGCGTTGCGAGCCGGGTAGATCCCGGGAGTGGGGTCTCCCAGCTTTTATCGACCACGCGTTGTCACAGCGAACTGACTTTCAGGCAGAGCATGGCCATTGGATTGTGCCCATTGAATCGGTTTCTCTCAAAAGCACTGATTGCTGTACTTCATAATCCCTGAAAAAGAACAGCCAGCTAAATATTTGCTAGAAATTGATTTAATGATTATGTTGATTGGTCCAGATAATCAGCAACTCCATGGAGCTTGATAATTCACACAACGTTGAGACTTTGAAGCGTTGCATGTACCACGTGACTGGTCACGGTTGAGTAATGTGGGCAATGGAGTAGATTGGGAGTTAAGTATTTTGTTTCATTCTCTTTGGAAACTGGAAGAAGTTGCAAAGGGTTTAGTTCTGATTTGGAAAATATCCATGATGGAGCCTATTGATCTGCCGTTGTTTGTATTTGATGAGCCAAATAAATATTTCTTGTTCCATATGTGAGCTAATTTTAATGTCCAACCATGCAACGCAAATATGTTTCCAGTGTTTCAAAGTTTGCCTGAACTAGGCATTCAGATTTGTAACTCTGATCGGGACTGCAGTGCTATAAAGTTGCTAGGCATGTGTCATCTATCTCTCTACCTTGCTTTATTTATTAAATGGAGCGTAGATGTAAAAAGCTTTGACAAGGGGTCATCCATACTCGAAATGTTAACTCCCTTCTCTCTCCCCACATGCTGTTAGACCTACTGAGATTGTCCAGTACTCTTTGTTTCAGATTCCAGCATCCGCAGTAATTTTCTTTTATTACGTACATGTGAAATGTTACTTTTGGATGTGAATTATGTTGACATACCTATGTCGGCACACAGTAAATAGCTTTGATTTTAGGAGATGGGCTGGGAGGCGGATAAAATGGTGGCAGGAGTTGGTGGGAAGGAAGTAACACAGCCTGTTTCGAAAGGCAGGAATGGCAGCAGCTCAGATGTCCTCTGATCGGAGGCAGGCGACCAATTGAGGTAACGAGCTAGTCTATTAGCCTGCACTTTATACTGCGCCAGCATTTTACTGATATCAGAGTCCTCCCTGCACTACCCGAGGAGGTTGGAAAGCACATCAAGGTGGTCTCGCAGTGTCTTCCTGAGGAGGACTCCCTTCCCAGTGACTTTGGCCACACAGAGTGGCCCTAGGTGCAATGGATGTCCCCACAGCACTGACTGGAGGAGTCATCCCTCTGATTTCTGAGGCTTGTCTGCCTTTCTAGGCCTGGAAAATTCAAACAAATTCTCTCCAGCCCTTTTTGAGCTTCGACATGGAGGCACTCGCTCCTTCTCCAAACAGCCTTAGCTGAGGACACCTGTATTGGTGCCGTTGGAGAGCTGCCGTTCTTAATGGGACAGTAAACCGATGGTGTCACTCTATCGATCATCGCTGGTAAAATTCCCAAGTCGGTCCTGTGGTTTGTTCGCATGTGTAGGCCCAAGACCTGCATTTGGGCCTGGGAATGGGGCCAGTGACCTGCCAGGAAAATTTCAGCCAATGTTTCTGGAAAACTAGTTAGTAACTACATGGGAACTGAACATGGTGGAAATTCATATTGTCGATCGTTGTTATGCTTATATTTCTGTGGTCTGTCGCATCTCATTGAAGTTTAATTTTAGACATGTGAACTTGACAGAATTGCCTGTGAACGACCACTGATATATTTTCCTGTGTTTGACAACATTATTGTATTCATTTGCTTGCTGAACTAGTTTAGGAAAAGCTTTGATACACTCTGGAGTGTACAAGCAACAAAGATTACAGGCCAACGCGCCTTTTTGGCAACATTTTCAAGTAGGAAAAAAAATGAATTAATTTGAAATCTAAAATAGGAAAATATAATAAAATTAACGCCAACAGTGTTAAAGATAGCCATGAGAAATGTGGAAATGATAGAAGGAAGACGAAAAGGGCGAAAAGAGAATGTAATAAAGCATATGGGCAGCATGGTAGCACAGTGGTTAGCACTGTTGCTTCACAGCTCCAGGGTCCCAGATTAGATTCCCGGCTTGAGTCACTGTCTGTGTGGAGTCTGCACGTTCTCCCCGTGACTGCGTAGGTTTCCTCCGGGTGCTCCGATTTCTTCATACAATCCAAAGATGTGCAGGCTAGGTGGAGTGGCCATGCTAAATTGCCCTTAGCTTCCAAAGAAAAGTTTAGGTGGGGTTACTGGGTTATGGGGATAGGGTGGAGATGTGGGCATAAGTAAGGTGCTCTTTACAAGGGCCGATGCAGACTCAATGGGCCGAATGGCCTCCTTCTGCACTGTAAGTTCAATGATTCTATGATTTTTCCATTTAATTTTACCTCATCAGTGCCACTTCAAGCTCTGAGCATTGAAATTAACTTGCCAACTTGGATATACAAAAAAGCAAATATGCTCAATAACTTTCTGTGAACAACACCACAGGAGTTTTGTGTTTAGTGTAATCACACCATGACAGCTGTATGTTGGTAGTTGCCATTATAAATGTGCATTGGGGAAGTTAAAAAAGCTGAAGAAATTCCTCACAGATATAAGATTTCGAATATACTGAATATCAAATCAGATATTGCATATAAAGGACAGAATATCTGACTTTAAAATGAGGCGTGAATTACTTCTGTGCTTTCTGGACCATTATCCCCCACCCTTTAATCTCACCTTAACTTTCCACATGTCAAAAATTATATGACTGGCTCGTATAAATAGAAGGTTGAGTATTGAGAACTTACACATGGGGAGGGATCGAGTCGGGGGGTGGTTGAATTTCCCACTCTTCTCTTGGGAGGTCGGGGAACGGTCGAGGGGGCGGTGAATCAGGAGGGATACTCAAAGGACAATTGTGCCGGTGAGATTTCCTTGGCGGTGCGGGGCAGGGTTGGGGGGGGGGGGGGGGGGGGGGGTGAAGTGGGGGAGTTTCATGGAGTGGGGAGGGGGAGGAGTTTAGGGGGTGGGAGAGTTCCATGGGGAGGATGGTGGGGGTGGGGGGGGGGGGGGTGTTGGGAGGTGTGTTTCTATTTTTATTCTCATTAGCCAGGATGCCTGTTTGGGTTGGAATCCACCCAATCCATTTTTTTTCTCGTTCAGTTTAAAACATTTTTCTTTTTTAATTTTGCATACCCACGCGAAACCCACACAAACACGGGGAGAATGTGCAAACTCCACACGGACAGTGACCCAGAGCCGGGATCGAACCTGGGACCTCAGCGCCGTGAGGCTGCAGAGCTAACCACTGAGCCACCGTGCTGCCCTCATTCAGTTTTAAAATACTACCAACGTCGCTGGTGGGCTTTTAAAATGGTAGATTGATCTTTCAACCCTCCCCCCCCCATCTCCCCATCTCCCCTACGCAACCCCAACCCTCAAATCACCAAAAAGGGGATCCTTGGACCCGTCCCACGCCTAACCACACCTGTGCAGGGCAACCACGGGCCCGATCCCTAGTGTGGGAAAAATGCCAGCCTAGCACCTTGGCACTGCCAACCTGGCACCCACAGCGACCCTGCCAGCTGGCTGTGCCATCTTGGCAGTGCCAGGTGGGCACCCAGGTGCCAATGACAAGGTACCTTGGATGCCACCTTGCTCAGAGGGAAAGCACATGGGGGCCTCCGATCCCAGCCCTGGGTCACTGACCGTGTGGAGTTTGCACATTGGCCCCGTGCCTGGGTGGGTCTCACCCCCACAACCCAGTGCAGGCTAGGTGGATTGCCCACGCTAAATTGCCCCTTAATTGGAAAAAGAATGAAGTACAATTTATTGTATAGCTATTAAAAAAAAGTAAATCCCGCCAATATGGCGTGATGTTGGTCGGGAGGGATTATCTAATGTGAGGGGTAATATCGTCATGGGTTCTCCAACCCTTCTTGATGGGCATCCCATCATTGGCAAGGAGCAGGGCAATTGGAACAAGAAATCATGCCAGTGTAAAAGCCATTTGGCGACTCCCGTTAAATTCACCGCCCTCGCCAGCTTTCCCACCCCCTCCAACCAAAAATGGGGCAGAGAACAGGGTCCTCTGATTCCATGAATATCAGTGCAAAATATTCCATATTCTTTGGAAAAAAATAAATCTCTCGGGATCATATAAAAGCCTCCGAACCATTGATACTAAGAGAAAATGGATTCTGCCATGTGAAAAGCAATAGACTCTAATGATGCGATGAAAGCATTGTCGATCGTCCTTACCTGGTCTGGACTACATGTGACTCCAGAGCCACAGAAATGTGCATGACGCATAAATGCGCCTTCAAAGGCAATTAGGGATGGGCAATAAATGCAGAGCCAGCAAGCGATGCCCACATGCCACAAGAGAATTAAAAAAAAATTACTGCATTGAAAATACATCTACATTACAATACCTCACCTCATAGTGACATTAGAGTATGTAAAAACACTTCACTCTTACCTTTCCGTTCCTTTCACGAGTTCTCAACCATGGCATGCGTTAATGGGCCTTCAAACCCCTGCAACACCCGACAGAAATGGTTTGTGGGAGGAAATCTGATTCCTGCGGCCCGTTTTCTCTATGGCTTTTAGTAACATCTTCCCAATGTTGGTTACATTTCTTCTCTTGCTAAGATAACTACAACAGGAGCAAGAACTCGCTGCTAACAATAATAAGAATCAACATTAGATTTAAAACTTCACTAAAAAAATCCCCCTGTGGAGGAAATGGCTGAAGTAAAGTATAATCCAGCTCATTATAATTCTGGAAACCTTCACGAACAATAGATAATGCCGAGGTACTCCAGTACCATATTCTAATAGGAATTAAGGCAAAATTATGTTTTTAAAATCCACCTACACTGCATATCTTTGGGTTGTGGGGACGAAGCCCATGCAGACACGTGGAGAATGTGCAAACTCCATACGGACAGTGACCCAGGGCCGGAATCGAACATGGGCCCTCGGCCGCGTGAGGCAACAGTGCTAACCACTGCACCACCGTGCCGCCCCTATGTTGAACACCACTTGGAAGAAGCACTGAGTAGCAAGGGCACAGAATGCACTCTGGGTGGGGACTTCAATGTCCATTATCAGGGGTTGCTTGGTAGCACCACTTGGACTGAGCCCTGAAGGACACATCTGTCAGACTGGGCCTATAGGTGTGGCTGCAGCCAGCAGGCGAGATTCTGTCTTGTAAGATGATCATTTCATGGCACCTGTGTGGTAAAAATATTATCAGCCAAGCCCGAATGTTACCCAGGTCTTGCTGCATGAAGACACCGACTATTTCAGGATCTGAGGAGTTGCGAATCATATTGAACGCTGCGCAAGCTTCAGCGAACTTCCCCACTTCTGACCGCAAATCGGAGGGAAGGTTATTGATGAAGCAGTTGGAGATGGTCAGCCCAAAGATACTGCCCTGTGGAACTCCTCTGGAACACCATCACCGCCAGTTCCCCCTCCAAGTTGCCTACCATCCTGACTTGGAACTATGACACTGTTCTTTCACTGTCGCTGGATAAAGTCCTGGAATACGCTCCCTAACAGCACGGTGGGTGTACTTACACCACATGAACTGCAGCATTTTAAGAACATAAGAACTCGGAGCAGGAGTAGACCAGCTGGCCCCTCGAGCCTGCTCCGCCATTCAATGAGATCATGGCTGATCTTTTGTGGACTCTTAAGAGATGGCTCTTCTTCTGAAGAGCAATTAGGAATCACTAATAAATGCCTGTCTTGCCAGTGATATCCATATCCCACCAACAAATAAAGAAGGAATATCTGGCAGGTCAGCCCGAGGCAGATTTAAAGCAGGATCGCAGTATGTGGGTAATATAACACACGACATGTGGTAAATGTGGAATGCTTGAGTGGAAAAAGGTGACCATGAGCCTATGGTTCCCAAAGCCTTCCACTACTGGGATTGTTGTTGTGACATATCTGGGTATGTTGTGGACTAACTGATAGAGAATAATTGGTACGACTGCTGAATAGAATCATAGAATTCCGACAGTGCAGAAGGAGCAAATTCGCGTCTGAATCGACCCTCTGAAAGGTCACCCCATCGAGGCCCATTCCCCCGCCCTATCCCTGCAACCCCACCTAACCTTTTTATTTGGACACTAAGGGACAATTTAGCATGGTCAATCCACCTAACCCACATATCTTTGGATTGTGGAAGAAACCAGATTACCTGGAGGAAACCCATGCAGGCACAGGGAGAAAGTGCAATACACGCAACGCAACATTCCCTTCGGCACTTGCTTGCTCTTTAAAAAGGTTCTTTCTTTGTCTTTCTATCTTTCTTTCTGTCTTCCTTTCCTTTTAAAATTTGCCTCATTTCTGTCTCTGTCTTTTTCTTCCATTGGTCAATGGGCTAAGACATCAGTCACAATGTTCATGAGGTTCCAGATGTGGTACCGGCATCATATGCTGTTATCAGATTGATGTTCCAATGATTTGTGGCTCAAATGTAGTGCGATGTAAATGGAGAAAATGAGTTAAATTAACGTACTTCCTGCCATGTGTGTCACATGATATTAATGGGCATTTAACAGAGCCATTACCCATTTAAAAATAAGCAGGTTAACATCTGCATTAAAATAAAGGGCAGGAAAACGTGCTACAAATAATTTAGATGCAGGACTATTCCTGCTGCTGACAGTAATGCCGAGCCCAGAGTGCTCTTCTGACCTGATATAAAAAAGTTTATTTTTCAAAATAGAAAAAAAATCTTTTACTGCAGGAATTCTTTTTAAAAAAGAGAAGCAAATAAAGATACATTTTCTAGATCCAGACATGCTAAGCTGAATTCTATTTTCCGGTTAGTCAGGCTGAATTCCCGCAGGCTGAGTTTGCTATCCACCATGCTCTTATTGATTATCAACGTCACATCTCACATTTCCCCATGATTGTTGATAGACTGTCTCTCCTGTAAAATGCACAGTAATAAAAGAAGCTTTAAAATGAACAAGGCACTGAAACCAACTTTCAGTGGCACACAAGGCAGCCAAGTACCTCAAAGCAGCCAACACCCTGCATGTTACTTATATCACACTCTGGTAAAATTGTCACTATGGAAATCTCAGTTATCCAGATCTATCTTATATATATTTAATCTAATCTATAAATTCAAAGCATTAAATTAAGTAAAGTCCATTAACATTCGATCTTATTTCCTATTTGGTTTCCGCAGTTGGAAAATCTGTAAGTACAGTGCTCGGCATGTTCATGTATTTACCTGTCTTTACAGAATTGTTTGTAAAAATAATCATGTCATAGATTATCATAGAATTTACAGTGCAGAAGGAGGCCATTCGGTCCATCGAGTCTACACTGGCTCTTGGAAAGAGCACCCTGCTCAAGGTCAACACCTTGACCTTGACCCTGTGGCAGCACGATAGTATGGTGGTTAGCATAAATGCTTCACAGCTCCAGGGTCCCAGGTTCGATTCCCGGCTGGGTCACTGTCTGTGTGGAGTCTGCACGTCCTCCCCGTGTGTGCGTGGGTTTCCTCCGGGTGCTCCGGTTTCCTCCCACAGTCCAAAGATGTGCGGGTTAGGTGGATTGGCCATGCTAAATTGCCCGTAGTGTCCTAAAAAGTAAGGTTAAGGGGGGGTTGTTGGGTTACGGGTATAGGGTGGATACGTGGGTTTGAGTAGGGTGATCATTGCTCGGCACAACATCGAGGGCCGAAGGGCCTGTTCTGTGCTGTACTGTTCTATGTCCTACCTACACCCTATCCCCATAACCCAGTAACCCCACCCAACATTAAGGGCAATTTTGGACACTAAGGGCAATTTATCATGGCCAATCCACCTAACATGCACATCTTTGGACTGTGGGAGGAAACCGGAGCACCCGGAGGAAACCGGAGCAGACACGGGGAGGATGTGCAGACTCCGCACAGACAGTGACCCAAGCCGGAATCGAACCTGGGACCCTGGAGCTGTGAAGCAATTGTGCTATCCACAATGCTACCGTGCTGCCCTTTAACCAACAGCGCTCACCCGATATAGAATTTGAGGTGAATGCAAATGTGCAGTTAAATGCGGAGATCTGGAAGTTTGCTGTCCGAGATGCCCTGCTCCTCTGAATGCTTCCTGGAAACAGGGTCTGCCCTGCGGCTCATCGTTCAAATACAGTGTGAAGTTGAAAAATGAAAATCGCTTATTGTCACGAGTAGGCTTCAAATGAAGTTACTGTGAAAAGCCCCTAGTCGCCACATTCCGGCGCCTGTTCAGGGAGGCTGTTATGGGAATCAAACCGTGCTGCTGGCTTGCCTTGGTCTGCTTTCAAAGCCAGCGATTAGCCCTGTGAGCTAAACAGCCCCTGCAGTTGTGTCACGTGCCTGATATATTTAACTTGACAGAAAGTTAGGTCCAGTCCATTCCAGTCTAATACACCTTTAAATGATGCATTCGATATTTGGTGGTACATAATGCATATTTGACACTGAAGCTATTGGAAATATGAAATCTCATTCGCTCAGGCTTCAATCATTGTTGAAGAGTTAAAAAAGATAATTGAAATAACTTTTTAAAAGCTCTTTCTGTGGAGGAACATAAGACTTTGGAGCCTGATTCGGCCATTCAGCCCTTTGGGCCTTTTAAACTCTCTGTGGCGATTCTCCGTTGCCCGACGCCGAAATCGGGAACAGCGATTGGCGCGGAGAATGGCTCCCGACGCAGAAATCGCGGCAGGTGGTGGTTTGACGCTGGGTCGCAATGCTCCACCCCTTCCAAAATGGTGTAATCGCGACTGCGCGCAGTCGCAACCCCGTTTGCATATCATTACCTGGCCCACCTGCGATGCTCTGCCTCCAATGGGCCAAGTTCCCAATGGAGTTCCACGATGGTATGGTCTCAGCGGTCGCGAGCCTGGCTTGGCGACTGCAGAGAGAGAGAGGGCGTACGGACAGTGTCCAGCACTGCCATACTCCGCCGAGAGTTGTGCCGCTGGCCGGGGAGCTTCTGCGAGGGCTTGGGGGGGGGCGGGGGAGTAGTGGAGGGTGGCCAGGAGGTGGGATGTGGGTCAGGGTGGACGGGTACATGGTCCAGCACAACCGGGGACATCTTCTTGGGCGAGATTGGTGCGTGTGTGGGGGGTTGTAGGCGTTCGCTCGGCTTCAGCTCGTCAGCCCTGTGAATGTCCAGCGCGGATCCAGCGATTCTCCCACCGTTTTCCGCGATTTCCACGGTTGCTACACACGGCACCGGTGCTAGCCCCTCATCGGTAGTTGAATCAGTACGGGTATGGCGCCGATCTTTCCGTCTGGAACACCACGGATCCTCCGTTGGCATCAGCGGTTAGACGCAGGAACCAACCTTCTGTACAGCCTTCTGTCTTTCTTTTAATGCTGTCTTTCTTTCTCTCGCTTCATTTAGCTTTGTCCTCCTGATTTCAGATTGAATTCATGACTTTGAATGAAACTTCCAAGTTAAGACTCTGCATTGTTCACTAGCGATTCTTCGACTTGATTTCTTACGGAGTTTCTTGCCCTGTTCACACGGGTTTGAGACGTTCAGTAAAAGGGGTGCATGTTTGGATGGTTGGATAACAACAGCTTACTGTGCAAAATCCCATGGAAAATCAGGGAGCAAGTGGAGATCTAAAGAAGACCTGATTAAGTCTCTTCACCCTTCTGAGCAAAACAGCAGCTCGGAATAAATGATCTCAAAAAGGCTTTTACAACTAGTTTAAATTGAACCTACATGTAAGGGTTACAGCCAACCTTACCTCAGCAAGTGGTTTTGAGGGGAAACATATTTTTTAAAGTTTTTGTATTTTAATAGCTTACTTGCAATTTGTAAGTTCCTCCGGGACAAAGTTTAGGTAAACACAAATTTGCATTTGAGACTCTTTTTTTTATAAATGTATTTATTCAGTTTTCATATTTTATATTGAACAAATTACAAATTGTTTATTTAGTTTGTTTATTTAGTTTGGTTTTGGGCTTTAGCTAGCCATCGAACCCCCGTAACGAACCTGTAGCCCCCCCCCTCCCGCTACCTTCCCCCGACTATTCTTCCTCTTGTACATTGGCCACAAATAGGTCCCGGAACAGTTGCATGAATGGCTCCCACGTTCTGTGGAAGCCGTCGTCCGACCCTCGGATGGCAAATTTGATTTTCTCCATTTGGAGAGATTCCGAGAGGTCGGACAGCCAGTCCGCAGCTCTGGGCGGTGCTGCTGACCGCCAGCCAAACAGGATTCTACGGCGGGCGATCAGGGAGGCAAAGGCAAGGGCGTCCGCCCTCCTCCCCAGGAATAGATCTGGCTGTTCTGAAACCCCGAAGACCGCCACTATCGGGCATGGCTCCACCCTCACTCCCACCACTTTGGACATAACCTCGAAGAAGGCTGTCCAGTACTCCACGAGTCTGGGGCAAGACCAGAACATGTGGGCATGGTTGGCCGGGCCTCTTTGGCACCGTTCACATCTGTCTTCCACCTCCGGGAAGAACCTACTCATACGGGTTCTTGTTAAGTGGGCTCTATGTACCACTTTTAGTTGCGTCAGGCTGAGCCTTGCGCACGTGGAGGTGGAGTTGACCCTATGCAGTGCTTCGCTCCAGAGTCCCCACCCTATCTCCATCCCCAGGTCGTCCTCCCATTTCCTCCTTGTTGCGTCCAGTACGGTGTCGTCCCTATCTACCAGTCGGTCATACATGTCACTACAGTTCCCTTTCTCTAGGATACTTGCGTCCAGTAGGTCTTCCAGTAGTGTCTGTCGTGGCGGTTGTGGGTACGTCCTTGTCTCCTTTCGTAGGAAGTTTTTGAGCTGCAGGTACCGTAGCTCGTTCCCCCCAGCTAGCTGAAATTTCTCTGTCAGTTCGTCCAGTGTTGCGATCCTGTCGTCCGTGTATAGGTCCCTGACTGTCAGTGTCCCCCCGTCCTGTCTCCACCTTTTGAAGGTGGCGTCAGTCAGTGCTGGTGTGAACCTATGGTTGTTGCAGATGGGAGCCCTGTTCGACATTTTGGTCAGGCCAAGTTGCTGCCGCAGTTGGTTCCAGGATTGGAGGGTGGCTGTCACCACTGGGCTGCTGGAGTGTTTTTTGGGTGGGGATGGGAGTGCTGCCGTGGCGAGGGCCCGGAGGGAGGTTCCCATGCAGGAGGCCTCCTCCGCACGCACCCACTCAGCTTCTGGCTCCTGGATCCATCCCCTTACTCGCTCGGCTGTTGCTGCCCAGTGGTAGAATTGTAGATTCGGGAGGGCTAACCCTCCCCTGGTTTTTGTTTTTTGTAAGACCTTCTTTGGGATCCTAGCATTTTTACCCCCCCATACGAACGCCATGATGAGTTTGTCCAGCGCTTTGAAAAAGGCCTTGGGGATGTAGATCGGAATGGATCTAAACAGGAAGAGGAACCTGGGCAGTACGTTCATTTTGATCGTCTGAACTCTCCCCGCGAGGGAGAGCGGGAGTGTGTTCCATCTTTGCAGGTCCTTTTTAACTTCCTCCGTCAGGCTGGTGAGGTTCCATTTGTGGATCCCTTTCCAGTCATGGGCTATTTGGATCCCCAGGTAGCGGAATTTATGTCGGGCTTGTTTGAACGGCAGCCCCTTTAGTGCTGCCCCCCCCCCCCCTTGCGGGTGTACTGGGAAGATCTCACTTTTGCTCATGTTGAGTTTGTAGCCCGAGAAGGCTCCAAACTCTTTCAGGAGCGCGATGATTCCGTCCATGCTGCTTTGTGGGTCCGAGATATAGAGGAGCAGATCATCCGCATAGAGTGAGACTCTGTGCTCTCTACCTCCCCTTCGGATCCCCCTCCAATTTTTTGCTGCCCTGAGCGCGATTGCTAGCGGTTCAATTGCTAGTGCGAACAGCAGCGGGGACAGTGGGCATCCTTGTCTGGTGCCCCTGTGCAGCTGGAAGTATTGGGAGTTGGTATTGTTGGTCTGTACACTCGCCATGGGAGCGTTGTACAGGAGCTTTACCCAAGCGGTGAACCCTGTTCCAAGCCCGAACCGCTCCAGTACCTCTATGAGGTATTTCCACTCGACTCTGTCGAAGACCTTTTCTGCGTCCAGGGAGACGATCACCTCTTGTGTTCTCTCCCCGGAGGGGGTCATTATCACGTTCAGCAGGCGCCTGATGTTCGCGGTAAACTGTCTACCTTTGACAAAGCCCGTCTGGTCCTCTGTGACCACCTCAGGTACACAGTCTTCTAGCCTTTTGGCTAGGATTTTGGCCAGTATTTTGGCGTCTGCATTCAGCAGAGATATGGGTCTGTATGACCCACATTCCGTTGGGTCTTTGTCTTTCTTAGGTATCAGCGAGATTGAGGCCTGTGCTAACGTGGGTGGCAACGTGCCCCTAGCTAGCGAGTCTGTGAACATCTCCCGCAGGTGCGGGGCCAGCGCTGTCGCAAATTTTTTGTAGAAGTCCGCCGGGAATCCGTCCGGTCCCGGCGCCTTCCCCGCCTGCATGGAGCTAATGCTCTCCATGATCTCTCCCAGTGCTAGTGGTGCTTCCAGATCCCGTTTTCTGCCCTCTCCCACAACTGGTATGTCCAGTCCGTCAAGAAACCGGTTCATCCCAGCCTTCCCCGTTGGGGGCTCTGAGGTGTACAGCTCTTGGTAGAAGGCCTTGAAGGTTTTGTTAATCCTCTCTGGTTCTGTTTCCAACGTGCCTCCGGTATCCCTGATTTGCGCAATTTCTCTGCTGGCTGCCTGCTTTCTCAGCTGGTGGGCCAACAGGCGGCTGGCTTTGTCTCCGTGTTCGTATAGGGCCCCGCGTGCCTGGCGGAGTTGGTGTACTGCTTTCCTGGTGGAGAGCAGGTCAAAGTTCCTTTGTAATTCTTTTCTCTCCGCCAGGAGTTCTACAGTCGGGGCCTCGGAGTATTTATGGTCTACCTCCAGTATGGAGTCGACCAGCTTCTGCCTAGCCACCCTTTCCTCCCTATCTCTTTGCGCTTTGTAGGCTATGATTTCCCCTCTTAGTACGGCCTTAAGCGCTTCCCAGAACGTGGAGGGTGAGACCTCCCTGTTTTGGTTGATCTCAGTGTACTCCGCTATGGCCTGCGCTATCCTTTCGCTGAAGGCCTTGTCAGCTAGTAAGGCACCGTCCAACCTCCATTTGGGGCGCTGGGCCCTTCCCGTCTCTAGCCGCACATCCATGTAGTGTGGAGCGTGGTCTGATATCACAATTGCGGAGTATTCCACCTTGTCTATCTCTGGAAGCACCGTTTTCCCCACCACAAAGAAGTCAATTCTGGTGTACACGTTGTGTACTGGGGAGAAGAAAGAGAATTCTTTCTCCCCCGGGTGGGCGAATCTCCAGGGGTCTACTGCTCCCATCTGCTCCATATAGTGACTGAGTTCCCTTGCCATGTTTGAGGTTTTCCCCGTTCTGGGGTTTGATCTGTCCGTCGTTGGGTCCTGTACACAGTTGAAGTCCCCCCCCATGATTAGTCGGTGCATCGCTATGTCCGGGATTTCTGCCATGGTCTTTTGGATGAAGCTCGTGTCGTCCCAGTTGGGCGCGTACACGTTAACTAGAACTACCGGCGCCCCATCCAGGGCCCCGCGCATTTGAGACTCTTAAGAAATTCATTTTAAAATAGGTTTGCCTACAAGCTGGCGCAGTGGTTAGCACTGCTGCCTCATGGCGCCAATGACCCGGGTTCGATCCTGGCCCCGGGTCACCGTCCATGTGCAGTTTGCACAGTCACCCCATGTCTGCGTGGGCCTCACCCGCACAACCCTAAGATGTGCAGGGTAGGTGGATTGGCCATGCCAAATTGCCCCTTAATTGGAAAGAAAATGCAAAGTTTGCCTACAAGCAACAGTACGAGAAAGTGTGAGTTTCTGACAGATTCCCCCGTCTCTCCAACTGATATTGTTGGTTCTGACAGTCATTAGTCCCACCCTCCAAATGACCTGATGGATTGGAGGTTGCTGAGATCAACGCAAGTGAAAAAAGCTGATTTTTCTTTAAACCGCTAACAAGCTGACAAATGGATTCAAATGCTGACTAAAATGTTGAAAGCATTGATGGTTGACATATTGGAAGCAAGTTCATTAAACTATATTTTCATATGCCACAATAGTTGGGTTGTCTCAATAACTGGATGAAACTAAGTAAAAAAAAAACCATTGAGATCAGTGAATTAGTGCATTATGATACCCTTGCTCCACCTGTAATAGGGCGATGGTAGTCTCCATAAGTCACAGACTTGCCCAGGCAACTTCTGATTTTTTGTGATTTCTCTTTTATAATATACCCTTCTTGAAGATACTTCATTGACTCCAGTAAGTAGTCTTTTGCTGCCACTAGATATTAATTGTTATTTTATTCCCCCTCTTATCTTAGATTGGCAGTATATTGTGGGCAGTCCAGATGGTAAAGAGGTTCAGTTGGGGATGTGAAGGAGAGAAGATAAGCACAGTAAAACAAGAATAATACTGTCATAAAAATACACCATGTACATAGAATTAATTTCTAGAAACCTGAAACTTTGCCTTCCTGTGGAATTATCTGTTTGGATAGAACGATAATCATCTTTATTATTGTCACAAGTAGGCTTACATTAGCACGGTAGCATTGTGGATAGCACAATTGCTTCACAGCTCCAGGGTCCCAGGTTCGATTCCGGCTTGGGTCACTGTCTGTGCGGAGTTTGCACATCCTCCCCGTGTGTGCGTGGGTTTCCTCCGGGATGTGCAAGTTAGGTGGATTGGCCATGATAAATTGCCTCCTTAGTGTCCAAAATTGCCCTTAGTGTTGGCGGGGTTACTGGGTTATGGGGATAGGGTGGAGGTGTTGACCTTGGGTAGGGTGCTCTTTCCAAGAGCCGGTGCAGACTCGATGGGCCGAATGGCCTCCTTCTGCACTGTAAATTCTATGATAATCTATGATTAACACTGCAATGAAGTTACTGTGAAAATCCCCGAGTCGCCACATTCCGGCACCTGTCCGGGTACACAGAGGGAGAATTCAGAATGCCCAATTCACCTAACAAGCACGTCTTTCAGAACTTGTGGGAGGAAACCGGAGCACCCGGAGGAAACCCATGCAGACACGGGGTGAACCTGCAGCTTCCGCACAGACAGTGACCCAGGCGGGAATCGAACCAGGGACCCTAAGCACTGTGCTGTCATTCCGCCCTCAAATGCAAGACGTGTATGTCACTTCGGTTGCTTTGAAATGAATGGTGCTTTTTGGTGTCTTGAAGAATGAAGGTTTACTAAATCTTTCAAAAGCATTTCACAAAAACGGGACAAAATTAATTTGAATTCAAATGCTCTCCTGGATTTTTACAGAAGTCAACATAAGGATAGTATTGAAAGTTAGGGCAATCTAGCCATTTTTAGAAAGAATAGATGTCAGATTTAAATCTTCTTCGGAGCAACATCTACAATACCTTGGTCAGTAGTTTAAAAATATGTGTATTCCGTAACCACACAAACCCTATGTTGCACATTTTCAATGCACTAAGTTGTAAAGACATACTACATGAACAGAGCTTGGAGGAAATGACAAAGCTTTACAAAATTACCACTTCAGAGGAATGAAATCAATCTTAAACATATTTCTTTGTCGAAAAAGAGAATGGACTCCATAGAATCGAACGGTTTCAATACATTGACCTGCTCATTTAACTTCTTGACTTATTCATTAGTTGTAGCCTATCAGTATTTGAAATTATTTGTGGCCCCAGCTATGATTGTGCTTGTTTCGATGCATAATGGGATTGGACAGCATATACTTTTGTAAGGTATTAGGATTGTTGAGCTTTTTTATCCCAATCTTTAGGAGGACTATTTAACAACGTAAGCAACAATATCATAAGTGAGATACAAATACTTTTCAGGTGAGTGGAATAATATCTATTCCAAGACAAAACTGCCCGAATTCCATTGTACTTGAGCAAAATAGACAAGAATATTTTGTTAAGACGCTGCTATTTTTGTTCTTGTCATGATTCATGTTCTGGTTCAGTTGGGCTAACAGTTTTGCATTGGCGAGGAGAGCCTTTGTGATGTAGAACATGAATATAATTTTATACAAGCATGCGCGTGAAATCAATTATGGCAGCGGCCTATATTTTTAAAAATGGCATATTCCATCATCTGTACATTCCTTCATTATACGTAACTTTAAATCGCATGCAGCAGAAATTAAAATAAGCCTTTTTCAAAAAAAATTACAATGAGGCTTTACAATTGCAACATTGAGAAATTACTTAAATGTTAAGTTATTCATTTTACAATTTCTCCCAAATATTTTAAGCAAGCTGTTCACTGCTGTTGTTCCTCCTGAATTATCATCGGTAAAAAAGATGTGTTTTAAAAGCTTGATTCAGTACTACAAGTGTTAACAGCTGAGCCTCCCAAGCAGCATTGTAGCTTTCTGGTAATGTGCTGAGTACTGCATGAATATAGCCCATAGAATCTAAACCTGCAAATCCTGCGTACGAAATAGAGCCATGGAAGTCCACACTGTCGAAGGAGGGCATTCAACTATTGTTTCTGGGGTTGTTCTGCTTTAACAGTCTAAAACCTGCCGAATAGATCTGCACTCTCCCATAGCCAACACGAGCAGGGAAAGCCAACACCAGCGCAAGAATTCAGGCTTCAGTTGAAGGTGTTTAGTTTAAACATTTCATCTGTTAAAACTTGCTTTGTGCACTTATTGTTCACATGATTTAATTTGGACCACTAAATAATTCAAACTTCTTTTTCAAGGCAAAAAGAAAGACATCAAATAAACATGAGTTGGCAATGCCTTTAGAAAGAAAGATTTATTTATTTAACTTCCACCCCAAAAAACTGCAATAGTGCCTGCGTGGGTTTCCTCCGGGTGCTCTGGTTCCCTCCCACTGTCCAAAGAAGTGCAGGTTAGGTGGATTGGCAATGCTATATTGCCCCTTAGTGTCCAAAATGTTAGGTGGGGTTACTGGGTTACGGGGATAGGGTGCAGGCTTGGGCTTCAGTAGGGTGCTCTTTCAAAGGGCTGGTGCAGACTCGATGGTCCGAATGGCCTCCTTCTGCACTGTAAATGCTCTGAATATAAGTAGATCTCATGCTTGAGTTGCAATGAACATTTAACTGGCATTGACTACATCACTTAGTTGTGGAGGGAACTCAATAGCTTAATATCATTGGAAAATACATTGTTCACCCTCGCAATACAATCGCAATACAATCATACTATTAACATCAAATTCACCACCTCATCCTCCCAAAGTAAAAAGGAAAATAGGTTAAATGAGTCTGTACATGCTATTTGGTCTGGCATCGAAAAACAGGAAGTCTGTGGCTGTTATTGATGGTCTTTGCTTCTGAAGCTCAAACATCCCTCCGGATGCTGTTGCACTGAGGATTAAAATAAGTGTTTTCCAATTTTTCCTCGTGTTGGTAAAGAATGATAAATTTGTAGTTATTATTCAGTGGTTTCAGCACCCTGCTCAGTTATAGGGCTGAATTTTATGGCTCCGTCATAGAGGGGGTGGGGCTGGAAGGTGCGGCGAGCCATTCAAAAATCCATTGAATTTGGCAGGAGGGGAAAATCCAGATTGTGCAAAATTCCACACATAATTTCAACCGCCGGCCGATTTTTTTTGTAGCGACCAAAACAGGCAGAAAGCCAGAGTCTCCACTGCACAGTTTTGCCTACTCTTGCTGGTGTGAGACATGTGCATTATTAGCCTGCCGCTGACGGCTGTGGGGCTTTGGCGAGTATAAGAGGAGGAGGTGCGGAACAGGTTGGCAGTAGGCTGGTTATTATGTTGGCCCAGGACAGGAACGCCTCCTTTTGTCTCATGGGCCGGGCGGAAAAAAAAAAGAATTGGACAATTCGAGGACCATTTTTTGAGTGGTCCTTTCAAGGTAGAGGATTTTGACTTGCATATTCAACAGCTCTCTCGAATCAAAATTGCTTCTGAAGGATCTTGAAACTTATTTTCAATTTCCGGCCATCCACTTTTTAGGTCACAAATGGGCAGCCGATTGTTGAATATCTCTCCAGCCTCAAGTCTGATGAAGAAGCGACTGAATCTTTCACATGTCGGATCTTAAAAATAAAATCATGCAGTTTATTGGGTTACACTGTGATGTCATAATTGCATAGGTTTTTTCCATAGAATGGTTTTTTCCATAGAATCCCATGCCGTGCAGAAGGAGGCCATTTGGCCCATCGAATCTGTACTGAACCTCCGAAAGAGCACTCCACCGAGGCCCAATTTCCCGCACTGTCTCCATATATCCGTGCATTGATCATGGACAATCCACCAAACCTGCACATCTTTGGAAGGATCTGGAACACCTGGAGGAAACCCATGCAGACACAGGAAGAAAGTGCAAACCCCACAGTCACCCAAGGTCGGAATTGAACCCGGGACCCTGACGCTGTGAGGTAGCGGAGCTGGCTACTGTGCACCCCCTGTGCCTTGAATAAATATTACAGAATCATACGCTCTTCCAGCACAGCCTCTGTGCTGGCTCCTTGAAATGTGTTACTTCAAAAGGCAGCTTCCTTTGCAAAGATTGAATACACACTCGCGAGAAAGAAAGCAATCTGATTTTTAGCTTTTGAGCTTTGGATTAATTCTATTTGTGAGGCTGTCATAGATCAATTACAATTTTGCCATTCATAAATCATTTGCTCGTCTAATTGATTGTGCCAAATTCCATTTTTAACAGCTAAAGAGCAGGTCCTGAAATCTGACATTTCACGGGGGTTCCCCAAGTCTTCCGCCATAAATTTAGAGGGGAAAACAGTAACTCCCTCGCCCCCGTCCTCCAAATAAAACAGCATCGAACCCCTTGGAGTCCCAGGGCGACGAGAGTCTCAGCAAACCTGCCTTTTTGTGTCACCAATGGACATGACACACTTCCTACATAATTAATAAACTGTGATTTTTTTTTGTTCAAATTAAGAATTAGAATTAATAAAAATAAATACCTCATGCTGCTAACCTGATATGCATTACCTTTTATGTGATCAGAGCACACTCAGTTGCAGCATGTAGTAGTACAAAGAGTAGCTTATTCATTGTGTCTGTCTTGCATGAAAGCATTTACAGAGAAAATATGACAGGAACATGTTCAGCTAATGAGGTCGAATAGTTGTAACATTAAATTTAGGCTGTGTTTTCTATTAGATTTTATTTATCAGTACAGTATTTGCATTCAATCCTTTCACACTGGTTATCTTACGCACAGTACTGCGGATGGGGCCACCTTTTCTCATTTCCGAGCCAATTGTTACCCTACGCTGAGTCTGTAAGTTGCTTGTGAATATAAAAGTGACTGCAATTAACCTGACTTTGTTGCTTGAGGAGAATTTGAGATGAGAAATCTGACAGGAAATGACAGGCATTTTTCTGGGTTTAGCATAGAAGAAAGTATAAGTTACATTGCAAAGAGAGGCATTAGGGAGCAGGTACCTTGCAAATTAAGTGGCTGACACTGTCTATTGAGAATTTAGATAGTGGTGTGTAGAATTTTTATGTTAAGTTCACATTATTTTAAATTCGTAGTGTGGTTGCTGCCGAGCATTACCATTGTAAATATGCGGGCTGATATATCTGTATAATTCTGATGATTTTCAGCTTTTGAAGGCTGTAAATTTATTTACTTTTATAGTATTTGTAAATGACAAACTGCCTTGGAAAGTACTCTTTATAAAATGTCATTTTTTTAAATTATGGTTTTAAAAAGAATTCACCTTATTTGGTGATTGTCCATGAGTTACTGTGTTGATTTTCTTTTTGTTGTTAGCCATGGTAATGTTGCCTGTGGTGTTGCTGATTTTCTTTACAATCCTGGTTTTAAAGCACTAATAACACGGTAACATCTTCTGTTAGCACACGGCACATTTATGCAACATTTATTGTATTTGTCAGGTGTTTAGGAGACCACTGGGAGTTTTAATTAATGTCAGTTAAGAAGATACATCGTTCAGCTGATACCAGTTTGGCAAGTTTCTCATTTTCCTATAATCCATACACTCCTCTGTCTTTAGGGAAATATGCAAAATTAAAAGTTACACTGCATGCTGTTGTCTGTACAGCATCCAGCTCATCAAGCTAAAACTCTCATGCAAATTTTAATTTGCCCTTGAGCATAATTTAGAAGCCATAATCATTGAGGTTTTATGCAGTGCAGATAGAGGAAAGATACTCCATTAAACCGCATGTTCTCATTCAGAGAATCACATTCCTTACACAGTACAATCTTAATTCATCATGCAAAATATTTGTGGTCACAACAACAGAAGATACTTAATTTATATTGTAATGAAAGGCTGTAAGAAAAATATTTCACTGAGTGCTTACATTTAGTATTAAGGCGGAATAATTTTGTTTTCTGTAGCAGAGAATTTTTTTTGTGTATTTCTTGTCGTGATCCCTGAAGTCCTGCACACTTGGCCTGACATATAGAGCCTTTTTCTACACTAGGATGACACTAAAAGATATGTAGAATGACTGACAATGTAGCAGATGCATGGCGCCTTCCCTAGACAAAACAGAAGGTATTGTTCTATTATCAACTACTGTGAATTACCATTGTGTGCCCATCTGTGTTAAGACATATTACATGACTTCATGGAATTTACAGTGCACTCCTTCTGTAACTCGATTTTTCAATGTTTGGTCCCTGGAGATTTTACAAAATGTCAAGCTGTAGCTTGCAAGAGAAAAGTGAAATCTACTGGAAACAAACACTTATGACCATTTCATGCCTGATCTGTTTTGTGATGTTGTTTAGCAGGGGCAGGTGCTCCACTGAAGTATGGGACTGTAGGTGTGAAAAAGAGTTGTTAGCAAATTAAGATTTTAAATGAATGTACTGTTGAGGACCAAACCCTACATATTTAAATATTTGTTAACAGCTACACTGCCCTAGCCTTCATAATTGTGTTACAATTTATTCCGTTATTAAGGTTCCCAACACCTTTTTCTCTCCACTTTCCAAGCTTAAAGGTTCTTGACACATATGGACTTGTTTCCCTATGTGTCATTTTATTTTAAAAAGGTGTCTCCTGGAAGAATCTTAATTATATTTTTAGTGAACAATTAACACCAAGTTAAATTTAGTTGATAAATTGCAAAAGTCCTTGTTCAACCTATGTTTAGAATTTTGATGAGTCTTAGTAAAGGATTTGGCAACATTTGCCAACCATTCATCAAATTTTACTTATTCTGTGATTTCAACAACTCAACTTATAACTAACAGCCTGGTGGCGCAATGCTGCCTCACGCGCTGAGGACCTGGGTTCGATCCCGGCCCCGAGTCACTGTCCGTGTGGAGTTGCACATTCTCTCCGTGTCTGCGTGGGTCTCACCCCCACAACCCAGGGGCTGAATTGAAATGAAATGAAAATGAAAATCGCTTATTGTCACAAGTAGACTTCAATGAAGTTACTGTGAAAAGCCCCTAGTCGCCACATTCCGGCGCCTGTTCGGGGAGGCTGGTACGGGAATTGAACCGTGCTGCTGGCCTGCCTTGGTCTGCTTTTAAAATCCAGCAATTTAGCCCAGTGTGCTAAACCAGCCCCTTAATTGGAAAAAAAATATCGCAAGCTAATGCACAAAGCGTAATAAATGAACTGTACCCGAATATCTTCTGCCCAGAGAATGTAACTGGTCGTGCCTGACCAAATTAGTTCATTTTGCCATAATTTGTAACACACATTATGTGATCAACAAGTAGTTCAACAAATCTCCTGATCCTTGGGGCAAGTGAATAAACCACCCTGACATTTTGTCGCACAACTCCATGAGCGAGTTACAACAAGAAAACTAATCAATAAGCTAATTAGCAGCAAATACATTGCTACACAATGACACAATGTAAATAGATTTGACAATTAAAATGCACCAAAGTTACAAGAATAAAGATTGTGTGTCAACCATTGTTTAGAAGTTCGACCGCTCAGGTGAGAGCTAATTTAATCAATTTTCAAAAATCAGGGAACGTAGTTTTATTTATTTTGGAAATGTCTTGCATTGTCGTTATGCAATGAGATTTTATTTAAATGCAATATTTTTTCCCGGTGCGACCTTGTTTCTACTTGTTTTCTCATTTGTTCTCATCGGCTCTCCTTGTTTGGATTCTGCTCCAATTTTAATATTCGCATTAACCAGCATTGATGTACAAAAATGAATCGGTCTCCTGCTGTTGAAGTGATCTGTTACTAAGGTTATGCAAGGGAAGATATAAGTGACTTCTGAACCATTATCCGACTACCTAAACTATTTTAAATGGTACAGCTGCAGCATTTCCTGTTCACTACGTTACTCCAGTTTTGTCACATTTAATTTCAAGTAAATTTCTTCCAAGTTAATTTCTTGCAGCTGATTGGCTTACGTGCAAAAATGTTCCAATAATCTAGTTTCAAAAAGCCAGGAAAACCAACCAGTCAGAAATCCTTCCACTGTCAGAGAATGCCTTATGGGCACAACACTCAAATATATTACATGATGCCTTTGACTATAACCTTATTGATCACACTTTTAGGGTAAATAAAGCAGACATTTAATTCTGGACTCAAATCTATTGCCTGGAATTAAATTAAACTCAAACTTATGTGAGTCAGACAATCGGACAGTCTTCCTTGACTACACTGAAAAGAAACCCAAGCACTTTCTTTAGCTTGTGCAGGAAACCAAGAACATATTTCCCTTTTATTTAGTTGGAGCTGTTTACCCTGCCTCCGCTTCTGGACTTCTGCACCCTCTCCTTCTGCCTTGAAACAGTGCGATGTGTGTTATCTCAATGACCATAAGCAATGCCACAGGCAATCTGCGACTAATATGTGAGCATATTGCATGAGAATTCATTGATTTCACAATTCAAATGTCGCACATTGATGCTGATGTTAGATCAGCTTGCAATACTGCATCCTTTAAAGCTACAAAAATTATACCTGCAAACTTTCCTGACCAAGCAACATTTAGTCTTTGCTTGTTCTCGGGCTGTGTTCAAACATTTCAATTTTTTGCCATCAAGAAAGAAAGGTTTGAACATACATCATGCCCTTCACAACCACAGAACGCCCCCAAAGTACTTTACAGCCACTAAAGTACTTCCCCAGTGCAGTCACTGTTGTAATATCGGGAGTGCGTCAACCAATTTGTGCACAGAAAGTTCCCAGAAAAGTTCTGGGATAATTTTTGTGAAGGGGATTAAGAAATAAATAATGATCTGGGGGCGATTCTCCAATATGGAGCCCAAGTGTCCGCGCTGTTGTGAACGCCGTCGCGTTTCACGACGGCACGAACCGGGCCCGGGTACGGCTGATTCTGGCCCCCACAGGGGGCCAGCCTGCTGCTGGAGTGGTTCACGCCGCTCCAGCCTCCTTTCCCGGTGCCAATGGGCGCCGCGCCAACCCACGCATGCGCAGTTGGGCCGTGCCAACCTGTGCATGCGCGGGGGACTTCTTTAGCGCGCCGGCCCAGATTCAACATGGTGTCGGTGTTAAGGGGCCGGCCGTGCCAGAAAGTAGGCCCGGGGTGGGGGGGGGGGGGGGGGGGGGGGGGTACAGCCCGTCGGTCGGTGGGCCCTGATCGCGGGCCAGACCCCATCGGAGGCCCCCCCCGGTGAAGGGTCTTGGTCCTTTTGCCCTTTCAGACCTCTGTTCCTTGACATTGAGCTTACATAATAGAATATACATAAGCACAGTAAGTGCTTTTACACACAAAAATGTTAAAACCAGGGAACTTCTAAATGGAAGACACTGAACAGGATGGGCACATACTCTGATCATGGTCAAGGCAGAGAAACGTTTTATGAACATAGAAACGTAGATAACTTATGACACTAAATGAAGCCAATAGCTGTCTAGAATTAATGGGAGAATTGGGATTGGGAAATCTGGCAGGGGAATAGGGAACGCTTGGGAATTGGCTATAGCAGCCCAAAGCTGATCATTACAACACAAAATGGGTGAGGGATTGACTTTGTAATTCTCAATTGTAATTAAGGAGCGATGCCACCTATTTTACAGAATACGCATGGCAAGGAACGATGCTGGTGGTGTGTTACACTTCACTCAGGGGTACTGAGTTGCTGTGGCAACATTCACCTTAACATGCATACTGCAGTCTGCTGTGGATAAGGACGGTAGATGTTGCAATGAAGCCTTGAGGAATAGCAGCACACCATCACTTGAAGGGAAATGTGTCATGTGATCCAGTCTTAGTTGAACTTTGGCCTGAGTGGAACATAGCACACACAGCCCTGCTGCTGATGTGTTCAAGCTTTATATCCATGTATATATGTTCTTGTGCGCCTGTAATCAATGTAAATGAACCACAATGTGTCGAACAATCCCGGAAGAGTAATTGGTGTCTTTTTATCATTCTAAAAACACACCAGTTGAGGCTCCAACTTCCATTCCATGGCATGGTGACCAGCAATCTCTCCTTCTCTTATTGCCTGCCATTGGCATGTGTTAGAAGGGTTTACAGGTTGATACTTTGGCATTATGAGTTCACATTCCTTGGCCATCAAGCCCTGGAGCTGCTGGCTCATAGGTAGGGAATCTTCTCTACCCAATGCAGCACCAGACCTGCAACAAATGATAGTGTGACAAAACTTCTGTCATCAGAAAATGTGTGAGAGAAATAATGGGCGGGATTCTCTGGGTTACTCTACTCCTGCCGCTTGTCAATGGGATTGCCCATTGAAGCCACCCCATGGTGCCGGGAAACCCGCTGTCGGGAACCGAGAATTCCAATGGTCGGGGAATTCCAACCAGTCTGAGAGAATGTGCAACAGCGAGCCATGCAGACGTAGGTAGGTAGATATTGGAGCAGGGGCATAACATTGACAGAGAAATACAGACATTCGGGGCCAATAAGGCATCGGTCGCGCCTCAGGCCCATGACCATATTATTTGCCTAGTCAACGCCCAATGAAGATAGTAGAAAAAACAGTGCAGGGCCATAATGTTCATCCTGTATACCAGCTATGAGCAAGACTGCGTTGCCTTGGGTTTTATTCTGATTAGAGTAAAGATGTTGGAGCACCTGAAATGTGGTACAGTCATTTAGTACCTTTCTCATAAAAGTGCATCAAGGATGGCACTTGTAATAGGACCAACCTTTATTGCTAGCTCTCCTTTGCCCGACCTGCAAAGACATGGAAGGAGCCATTCTCTCCCATGGCACAGTTGTTCTCTCAAACTTTAAGGGAAGCCTTTGAATAACTGCTGGAGCCCAATAATCATAACCCTCTAACTTCAAGCTCCCAAAGTGGGATTTTAATTTGGAAAATCAGGCGGTATGGAAGTTAAAGTCATAATGTCTGCTTTTCTGCCCTACGGCAGCTTTCCACTATTGATTTGCTAAAAAGCGGAACCGCTGTCTAACCCAGGTGGGAGCCTTGATGTATGAAATAAGAATTCTGTTATAT
This sequence comes from Scyliorhinus canicula, assembly GCF_902713615.1. Classification (NCBI taxonomy): domain Eukaryota; kingdom Metazoa; phylum Chordata; class Chondrichthyes; order Carcharhiniformes; family Scyliorhinidae; genus Scyliorhinus; species Scyliorhinus canicula. The sequence goes on from NC_052165.1 coordinate 9,781,175, forward strand.
AGATGGAACCTTGAAATTATTTTCATCATTAATTATTATAACGATTTAATATTGGCAATTGTTTGCACCACCGTTTAAAAAGAGTTCAGATCAAATTGTCAGTGAGTGGAGTACATGCCAGTTGTGATGAATGTAAGAAATTGTCATATTTTAGATATCTTTTTGCAATAATGTTATGAAAACCTGGGTTGAGATGCCTACAGTCAGTATGTCTGCTAGCGCTGTGATTAAGAGGACATAAAAGTGTGTTAATCATTGATTTTGCAGGTAAACTGTCCTAATAATTTTGAGAACCATTTACTTGTTTACAGCCAGCGAGCTAATGGGATATTATTTACATTTAAAGGACAACTGGGGTATAGATGATCTATGACGGGTATTATGTTTGGTCCTGGCTGAACAGTTCATTGGGCATTTTGTGCAAAGAGATAGAAGAGTACATGATGCTTTGTATACAGATTATGTAATTAAGGGGAGGAGCCAGGTCTGCCTGAAAAAGTTACTTTTTCCTGGAATTTTAATCTGAACAGAGGTGCTTCAGTTTTGGTCCTGAATGTTCTCTCTCCAAAGATTCTGCACAGAGAAAAGCAAGTAAAAAAAAACTCATTGTCAACTTTATTTATGAGTGGTGTTTGAACTATATTGGTTTACTTATTTGGAATATGGTGAGCTTAAATTAAAGTTTGTTTTAACATGAAAGATACTTATTGGTCAACATTATCACTCTTGTGATGCAGTAACCCTTCCTCACAGTTTTACAAATTGCACATAGCCGCGTTCTCGCCCGGCGATCCTGGCAAAATGGCACAAGAGATTGTTACACAGTCAGTTGGAAACACACTTTATTCTTATACAGATTGAGTGGGGAATCCACCAACATTTTAAAATATACTACGGATTAAATTATCTCCCAGGAAATGTGTGCTGTAGGGTGAAAAACGTGGGAGTTGAAAGCACTTCAAAGCAATTTCGTCGCTCATAAACGAGGAGCCTTGGTCACTGTGGATGTAAGTGGGGAAACCGAACAAGGTGAAGATACTATGTAGGGCCTTAATGACGGTGGCCGCGGTCATGTCGGGGCAGGGGATTGTAAAGGGGAAGCGGGAGTACTCGTCAACGATGTGAAGAAAATCTGCGTTGCGGTTGGTAGAGGGGAGGGGCCCTTTGAAGTCGACAGGAAAACTTTAATTGGGATCATAGAATTTACAGTGCAGAGGAGGCCATTTGGCCTATCGAGTCTGCACCGGCTCTTGGAAAGAGCACCCTACCCAAGCCCAGACTTCCACCCTATCCCCATAACCCCACCCAAACTTTTTGTACACTAAGGGCAATTTAGAATGGCAATCCACCTAACCTGCACATCTTTGGACTGTGGGAGGAAACTGGAGCACCCAGAGGAAACCCACGCACACACGGGGAGAACGTACAGACTCCTCACAGACAGTAACCCAAGCCGGAAATCGAACCTGGGACCTTGGAGCTGTGAAGCAACTGCGCTAACCACTGTGCAACCGTGCCACCCTAATACTGCTACCGTCTCCTACCATCACCGGATCTTTACACCTGAGTACCCAGAACTTTATTTTTTAAAAATGTTATTCCATTTTCAGAGTTAAGAGCCAATGCACAAAGTGGTCAGGGCCGAGCCCTTAATTCATCTCCTCCATTGCTCCAAAAACCAATTCAAATTCAAACTGAATCCAATTCATGGTCCTCACAAAGGAGACATACTGGATGCAAGCTGTCAAGAACAGACATGACGCCCGCCCTCTGCCTTTGCGATTCCTTCCCTTCATAAATTTTACATTTAAATTAAATTCATTCATGAGATGTGGGCGTTGCTGGTTAGGCCAGAATTTATTGCCCTTCCCTAGTTTCCCTTCAGAAGGTGGTGGTGAGCTGCATTCTTCAACCGTTGCAGTCCCTGAGGTGTAGGTACACCCACAGTGCTGTTAGGGAAGGAGTTCCAGGATCTTGACCCAGTAACAGTGAAGGAACGGCGATATATTTCCAAGTCAGGATGGTGAGGGACCTGGTGGGTTTCCCAGGTATCTACTGCTTTTATCTTTCTAGATGGTAGTGATTGTGGGTTTGGAAGGTGCTGCCTAAGGAACCTTGGTGAGTTACTGCCGTGCACCCTGCAGATGGTACACACGGCTGCCACTGTTCGTTGCTGGTAGAGGGATTGAATATTAGTGGAAGGGAGAGCAATCAAGCGAACTGATTTGTACTGGATGGTGTCAAGCTTCTTGAGTGTTGTTGGAGATGCACTATCCCAGACAAGTGGAAAGTATTCCATTATATTCCTGACCTGTGCCTTGTTTATGGTGGACAGGGTTTGGGGAGTCAGGAGGTGAATTACTCACTGTAGGATTCCTAGTCTTTGATCTGCTCTAGTAGCCACAGTATTAATGTGGCTAGTCCACTTCAGTTTCTGATCAATGATCGCCCCCAGGTTGTTGATTGTGGGAGAATTCCACAATGGTAATGCCATTGAATGTCATGGGGCAATGGTTAGATCCTCTCTTGAAGGAGATGGTCATTGCCTGGCACTGGTGTGGCACGAATGTAACTTGTCACTTGTCAGCTCAAACCTGGATATTGTCCAGGTCTTTCTGTATTTGGACATGGACTGATTCATTATCTGAGGAGTTGTGTCATTGATGAAGCAGCTGAGGACATTACCCTAAGGAACTCGTGCAGTGATGTCCTGCAGCTGAGATGATTGACCTCCAACCAGCATAGATATCTTTCCTTTGTGTCAGGTATAACCCCAGCCTGGAGAGAGGTTCCCCCTAATTCCCATTTACTCTAGTTTTACTGGTGCCCCTTGCAGCCATACTTGGTCAAATGCTGCCTTGATGTCCAGGGCAGTCACTCTCCCCATACCTCTGGCATTCAGCTCTTTTGTCCATGTTTGAACCAAGGCTGTAATGAGGTCAGGAGCTGAGTGACCCTGGCAGAACCCAAACTGAGCGTTCATGAGCAGGTTATTGCTGAGTAAGTGCCACGTGATAGCACTGTTGCTGACTCCTTCCATCACTGTACTGATAATGGAGAGTAGACTGATAGGGCGGATTTGTCCTGTTTCTTGAGTCCAGGACACACCTGGGCAGTTTTCCATATTGTCGGGTAGATGCCAGTGTTGTAGCTGCACTGGAACAGCTTGGCTAGGGGTGCAGTAAATTCTGGAGCACAAGTCTTCAGTACTATTGCTGGAATATTGTCAGGGCCCATAGCCTTTACAGTATCCAGTGCCTTCAGCCGTTTCTTGATATCACGTGGAGTGAATCGGATTTGCTGAAGACTGACATTAGTGATTCTGGGGACCTCGGAGGAGGCTGAGATGGGTCATCCACTTGGCACTTCTGGCTGAAGATTGCTGCGGATTCCTCAGCCTTGTCTTTTGTGCCCATGTGCTGGGCTCCTCCATCATTGAGGACGGGGATATGAGTGGAGCCTCCTCCTCCTGCAGTGAGTCGTTTCGTTGTCCACCACCATTCACAACTGGACGAGACAGAACTCCTGTTGCTTTGTACATGCACCATTGCTTTTCTTCCCGACTGCATCTTTCCGCTGTCGGATTACTAAAAAGCCGTCTAACTCAAGTGGGAGACACGAGATATGAAATCAGAATCCTGTCAATATGTAATGTGGTTTCCACAGTCGCTGAATCAGATTTAAATACTTCACATCATTGTGAACAGAATTAATTGGGAAGACTTTTATTTATTGAGGTGGTGGAAGTGACTTTCACTCATTTCCATAGGTGCTGGTGAGCCATTGTTGTTGGGTCGTTTGAGATTTGTTTCTTGTGTTTGACTCTAAGGTTGCTGATGAATTGATACCCACCAGTGGTAATTAAATACCTGATTTACAGAAGTAATTTAAAACATCTTGAAAGACTTGCTAGTGACAGCAAATTACAAGAACAATGGGAGCGGCCATAAAGATCTCACTAAAATTTTAAAAATCACTAAGTAACTCTTCTTTTTTTCAATACAAGTTTCTGTCTTCCACGTTTTCATTGCTATTTTTACCACTCCTTGAAAATGAGGGACCATTTAAATGAGAGTTACCACTTATGGTTAGTTATTCTGGTTAGTTATTCCAGTTGGTTATTCTAGTTAGTTATTCTGGTTAGTTACTCTGGTTAGTTCTTATGGTTGGTTATTATGGGCCTGCAGGGCTTACTTGGCTGCACTGGTCTGTTGGCACAATTGTCCACAATCGGCTAAAAGAGTTAAAAATTGCAGATGTTAAAGCACAGGGTATTATCTACTGGCCACTTTGCACCCAAAAGGCAGTGTTGCACAGCTGGTAGATTCTGGAAGATCACTCTTACATGATCCCCCTGGCTTGCCATACCTCGTAAGATCTAAAGCAATCTCGCACGACGTCGCAATCTGAATCCTGAATCTACATATTAGAGTGTACTCGCTAGTCTCATCCAAAATACACTCCCCTGATCTGCCCGAGGCATTGGGATCTAACCCCTCCGCCTTGGAGACATCGGGCGAGCCCTGTTCACCACTGGTCTCCACAAATGGGGACCAGACAGATCAGCACTCGTGAGGGTCTCCCAGGGGATCAGAGGACCCCAGGTGCTTGCCCTCTAGGCAGGGTGACACCCTGGCACTGTTGGTGTCATCCAGGCGCTTTGGCACTGTCAGCCTGGCATCCTGGCACTATGACCTGTATGCCAGCCTGGTACTGCCAAGGGGCCCAGGTGGCACTTACAGGGTGCCAGGCTGGCAGTGCGAAGGTGCCAAGCTGGCATTTTTCCCATACCGGGGATTGGGCCCGGGGGTGTCCTGCGTGTGTGTGGTGGGGTGCACCCTATAGGTGAGTTGGGGAGGTTTGGGGGTCGTGTTGGGGAGTCGGTGATCATGGCACCATTTTTAAATGGCGCCCCCACCTCTTCCTCCACTGAGGAGTTCCGGCGACCAGAGCGATGCATAAAGCCATGATTAAAACACACTTTTTAAATATTTCTTGGACGTTGTTGCCAAATGCCTATTTCTTCAAAAATTCTCTGGGTAACTAATTTTGCAAACACATTTTGTTGCTTATCCCTTGTTTAAATCACATTATCCTTTTTCTGTTTATTTTGGCACAGGTATAATTTTTACCCTGTTCACATTTATTTATTCTCACTCGAGGTTTTATGTCCTTATTTGTATCTTTCTTCAATTTTTCTTAGCATGATCTGCAATCTCCACACTTTCAGTCCGAAATCCCTCTTTTTCATTTCTTGTTATTAGTAATTAATAACAACCAGCTATTAATAATCACTTAAAACAGCCATTGATTTCTTTGTTGGATGGTTTCATTTTTATCTATATTGCCCAGGAAATAACATCAGGAGTGCCACAATTAAACAGCTTCTGTCCTCCCCATTAATGTTGTACTGTATTGTGAAGAATTATCGAAAGTTCACAACATTCTAATCCTTCTCCCTGAGAATGATGATAAAATAATTACTGTGAAGATGGCACTGTATTTGTTAGCCTGCAGTGTGAATTCTAATATTTGCCAATATTTAGAATGGTTACTGAAAAGGACCAGGAATAATCAAACATAAAAGTACTTAACTGGAGGAGGGCTAATTCCGTTGAGTTAAAAATGAATCTTGCCGAAGTGGATTGAAATTAAAAATTGGTAGAAAGAAAAACAATAATTGAACTATGGCCGACCTTTCAAGGAGAACATGATGCGGGTGCCGGGTATACATAGTCCCAGGAGGGGGTACCCAAAGGCATGCAACGCTAAAGACCTCTGGATGATTAGCGAGACTGAGTTTATAAGGAAACAGAAAAAAGGAGACTTATGACTAGATTTGTAACACAGGAGAAAATCAGACTGAATACAGAGCGTACAGAGGAGATCTATTAGGAGCAAAAAGAATGGGTGAGAGTAGATTAATAACAAATGTAAAAAAGAACTCAAATTTTCTAATTGTAAACCTAAAAAATGTAGAACATAGAACATAGAACATAGAACAGTACAGCACAGAACAGGCCCTTCGGCCCTCGATGTTGTGCCGAGCCATGATCACCCTACTCAAACCCACGTATCCACCCTATACCCGTAACCCAATAACCCCCCCCTTAACCTTACTTTTTTTTTTAGGACACTACGGGCAATTTAGCATGGCCAATCCACCTAACCCGCACATCTTTGGACTGTGGGAGGAAACTGGAGCACCCGGAGGAAACCCACGCACACACGGGGAGGACGTGCAGACTCCGCACAGACAATGACCCAGCCGGGAATCGAACCTGGGACCCTGGAGTTGTGAAGCATTTATGCTAACCACCATGCTACCGTACTGTGGTACGGTAGACTGAAGGGTAGAACTGATCAGGGATCAAATTAGAGTTTTTTTGTGGCTGAATGGCCTACTCATGTTTCTATGTTCCTAAGAACCCACTTTAGGAGTGGGAAATCTGGTAATAATTAAAAGGTTCCAATATAAAAAAAATATTTAATTCTTACCTCTTGTAATTTTTAAGGGGCGGAGTGTTGTTCGAAAGTTGATTCTCATATCTGACACACATACATCTCTCTCCTTCACACACATTCACCTCTCACTATCAACCTCGCTCCTCTCTCACACATGTTGACTCCTCTTTCACATACACTCACTCCTCTCACACACAGTCACTCTCTCTCACTCACACAGTCACTCCTCTCTCGCACAGTCACTCATGCCTCATGCACACACATTCACTCCTCTCACACATACTCGCTCCTCTCTCACACACAGTTACTCCTCCCTCACACACAGTCACTCCTCTCTCACACACAATCACTCCTCTCTCGCACACACACAGTTACTCCTCTCTCACACACACAGTCACTCCTCTCTCACACACAATCGCTCCTCTCTCGCACACACACACATTCAATCCTCTCTCACACACACATTCAATCCTCTCTCTCACACACAATCACTCCTCTCACACACACACTCACTCCTCTCACACACACACCCACTCCTCTCTCTCTCACAGTCACGCCTCTCTCACACATGTTCACTTCTCTTTCACATATTCTCACTCCTCTCTCTCACACATAGAATCACTCCTCTCACACACACAGTCACTCCCCTCTCACACGCATTCAATCCTCGCTCACACACATTCACTCCTCTCTCACACACTCACTCCTTCCCCTCACATAGTCACTCCTCTCACACGCACACAACACTCCTCACACACACTCACCCCTCTCACATACACCCACACTCACCCTGCTCCAGGACCCAGCTGCTCGCTCGGAGATCCCATCACGCAACCTTTCTTCCGCGCGATCTTCGCTGTTAGCCACAGGTCTTTCAGCCCAGCAACAGCGAGTACAAATAAATCAAATGGACCAATCAGAGCTAGGCCTCTTGGAGCACTGGATGCGGTTAAGCTGAAGCCTATCAGCATCAAATGCTCCAGGAGGCCTTGCTCTGATTGGCCTATTTGGCTTAATTATTTAAAACATTTGCTTTCAAACCGGCAATTGCCAGTCACTTGGCGGCTTTCAGTTCCACCGGGGAGCTTTGGTGGACATCTGGGGGTCTGCCGATCCCAGTTTGGGAACCCAGGATCATGGCAATACAACCTTCCAAAGCTCACTGAATGCTTTTAAATTAAATTAAAAATTAATTAAAAATTAATTTTAAATTAATCATTAAATGGCCCGGACGTGGGTTTGGAGGACACATTTTGAAAGTTTGCAGATGGTTTGAGACTCGGAAATGCAGTGCTCAGTGTGAAAGATATCAACAGACTTCAGGAGGACATAGGAAGTGTGGGGAAATGGGTAGATGCTTGGAAGATTAAATTTAATGCAGGGAAGTGTAACATTTTTGATTTTGATAGTGTTCCGATCGCCCAGACTGTGTTCAATTCCGGGCACCAAATTTAGAAAGGTTGTCAAGGCCTTAGAGAGCATGCGGCAGAGATTTATGAGAGAGCGGTATCTGCAATAGAATATAGAACATACAATGCAGAAGGAGGCCATTCGGCCCATCGAGTCTGCACCGACCCACTTAAGCCCTCACTTCCACCCCATCCCCGTAACCCAATAACGCCTCCTAACCTTTTTGGTCACTAAGGGCAATTTATCATGGCCAATCCACCTAACCTGCACGTCTTGGGACTGCGGGAGGAAACCGGAGCACCCGGAGGAAACCCACGCAGACACGGGGAGAACGTGCAGACTCCGCACAGACAGTGACCCAGCAGGGAATCGAACCTGGGACCCTAGGGCTGTGAAGCCACAGTGCTATGCACTTGTGCTACCGTGCTGCCCTCCCGGTAGAAATGAGGGATTTCAGTAATGCAGAAAGACTGGTTACTCTCCTTCAGAGATGATTAAGGGGAAAGATGAAAGAGCGTTCAAAATCATGAAAGATTTGGATTGGACAAATATGTAGAAACTGTTGCCAGTGGCATCGGAGTTGGCAGTACAGATTTAAGGTGATTGACGAGGCATCAGGGAAAACATATTTTTGTCCACTGAGTTGTTGTGATACGGGATGCACTTCCTGAGAAGCAGATTCAATTGTAAATTTCAAAGGAAATCGGCTAAGAATTTGGAAGGGGGGAAACATTTATCGGACTATGGTAGATTGACAGGGTAATGGAACTAATAGGTCAGATCTTTCAAAGAGGCAAGATAGGCTGAATGGCATCTCTCTGAGCTGTATTAGACTCCGATATTATAAAGGCAGCAGAAGCGCAGTAGGGAATAGTCAGATGTACTTCATGATAGAAGAGCGGCTTTGGAATCAGGGAAGCATTCCAGCCAACTAAATGAATATGTCGGTCATATTACATCACCTTGTATTTGAGCTGGATCTCCTGAGGAGGCATGGCCAGTTTGGTTGGGTTGTTTAAGGATGAGGAGTATTTAGGTTCAGATTGTCGAGGATGTGAAGAGCTTCCCATAAACGCTTATGTATTATTTCTAGTGAATCAACCGCTCAGCAGCTTTGATGTGAAGACATCCTTCAGCTGGACCGTCCAATTATCCTGGACAAAACTGAATGAAATAATTAATTAAGGGAGGTAATATTGGAAGAAATTTAAGCCGAGAGAATGGGCGGCTTTGGGTCATGTGGGAGATCAAAATGTTAAAAATCCAAATCCTGACACCAATCCGCTTCCATCCCACTCACTCACAGTTTGAATGGAGGCTGGATGGCGGGTGGGTATGTACTTTAAATGTGACATTTTGAATTGAATGGCAGAAAGCTGGGTTTCCTGAGCCTTGAGTAACCCAACTTCTACGCCCGGCCGTCAACCCATCATAACTGCACTGGCACATCCGAACGAGCGATTCATCTAGTACCATTCCCACGTCCTCCCCGTGTGTGCGTGGGTTTCCTCCGGGTGCTCCGGTTTCCTCCCACAGTCCAAAGATGTGCGGGTTAGGTGGATTGGCCATGCTAAATTGCCCATAGTGTCCTAAAAAGTAAGGTTAAAGGGGGGTTGTTGGGTTACGGGCATAGGGTGGATACGTGGGTTTGAGTAGGGTGATCATGGCTCGGCACAACATCGAGGGCCGAAGGGCCTGTTCTGTGCTGTACTGTTCTATGTTCTATGTTCATTCACCGATCTTCTCCTCATAGCCCTGCACAGTTTGCCTTCTCAAATAACAATCTCATTTCCTTTTGACTAGGTCGATTGAACCTGTCCGCACCACACGCTCAGTGCATTATAGACCATAACCAATCGCTGTGTGGAAAACGGTTTTTCCAAATATCGTTTTTGCCTTTTTTGCAAATTACTTCAAATCTGTGCCTTTTCGTTCTCGATCCCCTCACAAGTGGGAACAGTTTCTTCCTGTCTACTCTGTATTGACATCCCATGATTTTGACTACCTCTATCCAATCTTCTCTCAGCCTTCTCTTCTCTAAGGCAACCTCTCCAATCTTTCTTCGTAACTGAAGTTCCTCTTGCCTGGGACCACGCTCGTGAATTTATCCTGAACTCTCTCCTATGCATTCACATCTTTCCTGAAGTGCGGCTCCCAGATTCAGGAGCCCCATCTCAGAATCAACTCCTTCACTCTCCATCTTGAAAAACTCTATCATATTATGGTCGCTCATCCCGAAGGGGTCTCGCACAACATTGCTGACAATTGGAAACGATCAAGGGAGTCAGCAATAACAATTCCTTTTATTTGTATAGCACCTTTAAGGTAATGAAACTGTCCCAAGGTGCTTTGCAGGAGCATTATAAAACATTGTCTGACACCCAGCCACATAAGGTGATTTTAGGTCAGGTGACCAAAAAACATGGTCATAGAGGCAGGTTTGAAGGAGTCACTCAGTGAAGGAAAGCGACAGTGAGAAGCGGAGGAGTGTAAAGAGGGAATTCCAGAGCTTGCGGGCTAGGCAACTGAGGCCATGGCCACCAGTGGTGGAACATTTATGATTGCGATAGCTCAGGAGGCCCAGGATTAAACGCGGGCAGGAATCCCAGAAGGTTGTGGACTTGGAGGAGATTATAGAGATAGGGAGGGGTAAGGCCATTAGGATGAGGACGTGGAAATGAAGGCATTGCTTGACTGGGAGCAATGTAGGTCAACGGTCAGAGTGTGAATAGGGAAAATGGGACCTGCTGCGAATTTCTACACAGGCAACAGTGTTTGAATGATCTTACATTTACATCATGGCCAAATCCTGGTCCCGTGTCCCTCATTTCAAAGATTCCTCTTAGATCCCGCCAGAACTATCCATCTACTGACTCCTGACTACTAGTCCTGCTCTCCATTGGTGATGCGGGGGGTCGGGGGGGGGGGGGGGGGGGGGGAAGGTAAACCAGTTTCTAGCCAGACAAGCTTCGACACCTTTATGCATTTAAGTACGGACGAGTGGGAAAAGTGTTGGTGACAGTGTGAGCGGAGGTGGGAGATGGTGCAGGAGGAGTAAAAGTTCTGAAACCAGTTATAAAAGTGGGGGTCTGGTAGTGGGGCCTTCTCTGATATCTTTCTCTCTACATCATTTTCGGGCCCCCAAAAATGGGAAGAACTTGAAAGGACCATTCAGACCTTACTGCCATCCTAAAACACCGTTGGTGCACAATTGTTTAACTCGAAAACCTGATCTGTCAAGCAGTTAAACTAACATTTGCGGTTACTTTATTTTTAATTAGTCCAACAGAGTACTATTTCCTAGAAAATGTTCGCCAAACCTTTTGCAATATGTCACCTCACTCACGACGACTGCAATCAGTCACGTTTCAGATAGAAAACCAGAATTGTGAAACTCTATAATTTGACCTTTCACTAAACTTTACAGATTGTAAACTTCAGTAAAGGGGAATAAATTGACCTCTGTCATGCAGTTCCTACCAGAAAAAAATTGAAAGTAATCAAAAATACTTACTAAATAAAAGTAACCTTAAAAAGTCATAAACCATCTCAGTGAATCCAGCACGGCATTTTGTATTCCTTTGCAAGGCTGCCAAAAGGAACAGTGATGCTAATGCTTACTGACAATCTGCAGTGTGCGTTACCTTCCTTTGATGTAAATTTTTAATACCCTTGAAAGTATTTGAAATATACAACTCAGTGTTCCTGTGGAAGAACATGTGCAGTTGAATGTGTGCACTCTGCAGCGATCTTTCAGTTCAATCACTCCTGTAATTAAGACAGGGGGTTTATTAATCTACTAGTCTTATATCAGAGAGATCATGTTAGGCAGAAAGAGCCAGGTGCATCTTTCTCTTTTTTAATGCGAACTGATGATTAAGAATTATAACAGGAAAGCAGGCTGAATATATGACACTGCTTATTCCTTGAAGAAGCGTCTGACTCTTCACATGGATTTTGGGTCCCAGATCTAAACGCCTATATTTTTCTGTTTTGAATTTCATGAAGAGGAACTTTTTGGATGCCCTAGTAAGACGGTCCAGAATATAAATATTTAAAGTATTTACTCCTGTAGCACAAGGATCAACGAGCAAAATCAGCTCTTTTACAACAAAGGTAGGCGCATTCATGTTGGGGGCTGTAATAGCCAGGGTTTTGTCCATATCTGGGGTTATGGTTGAACCATGTCTCAGCATGTTAGCCTTTGTCTAATTACAATAGCAGTGATTAAGAATTATAGTAATATTAGTTAGAATTGTTTAAAGTCGAATAACATAAAAACCAGTTTTAAAAATAAAAATATATTTCTGGCTCAATTTGTGCTTCTCCAAATGAAGGACATTGATAAGGTGACGATGGCTCATCAGTCTTTGAACTGCACCACAGACTGACGTTATTAACTAATTATCGGATTGAAATGTCATCAGTGTAAATATGGAGCAGGATTCTCCGTTTGGGAGATTATGTTCTCCTGCCTGAGATGAATCGCCACTGATTAGCGTTCGCGCAAGGTTATGAATGGCGGAGAGTGCGAAGGATTCCCTCGTAATCCCTCTATTGGGCTGCCATTTTGAGTGGATGGCCTGTAAGCGGGAAACCCATCCCTCCCGAAACGCAATTCCACCTCGCCTCCCCCACCACGGGAGTTTTTTGGTCACCCCCACGGTATGTGGTGACCGGAACTCATCACAGACGCCCCACTACAGAAGCCGCTACCAGAGTGCCCCCCCATCAAAGACAATTAAGTGTATCCTGCAGATGAAAGAGGAAGTGAGAGCACTTACCTGGCTTTGATGTGGTCCCAAGAGCTGTCAATCGTCGCTAGATGTTTATATATTTGTGGTTAGTTTCACAGCTGACTATTTGAAATCCACTCAAGCGTGAAAGAAGATGAATCAAACAATTCAGACAGCTAGTTTTGTGTGGAAGCTGTCAATCATAGACTAATGAAAGCAATTTTACATAGATACGACTGAAAGGCTTGCAGATCAAAGATCTGAGGGGGTTCAAACCCAGATGATGTGGTTTTCTCTTTCCAGAAATTGACAGGTGCTGCTTCCTCTGCCTGAGCCAGCAGGTGTATTGCACAGGTGAGTTTTAAAGCAGTGATTTTTTTTTTCACTGTCTCTGTCTCGCCTTCTCTCAAGCCTTTCAAGCAGTGGACTCTCTTATGGGGGACGCCAAGGCAAGGGTGTCTCTTTTGGGGGACTTCCAGGCAGGGGCCTCTCTCATGGGGCGGGGCGGTGGGGGATTCTGGTGGAAGTCTCTCTTATGGGGGGGGGGAACATCTTTAGTGGGGTGTGGGGATGCTCTGGTCGGGTGAGCAGGATGGGTGGTCCTCCGATGCACTTTGGGGGCAACTCCAATGAAGAGTTACCCCCTTGGCCCACCGTGAGGTCCATCGCAACAGGGTGAATACCTGCACCAATTCCCGTCCAGCCCAGAGGCCTCGGAGGATATGGTGCCCAGCCTTGCTGGGGCGGCGTGCGAACCTCAATGCTAGCAGGAAACTGGAGCATCGGAACAGGATCGGCGCCTGGTTATTGACCAACCCTTGATTCTCTGCCGCATCGGGAGCTCGGCTACCTGCTGTGGGTGGCAAAGAATCTTGTCCATGAGAATAAAATAGCCCTAAAATATAGACCTACCAATCAAATATGCTTTGCCTGTTTAGACTTATATATATCAGATCATTTAGTATTCATTAGAGGGAACAGAGAGAAGTTATGTCAGAGTTAGATAAGTTCTTGATTAATAAGGAATCAGGGGTTGGGGGAGAAGGTAGGAGAATGGGGATGAGAAAATATCAGCCATGATTGAATGGGAGAGCAAACTCGATGGGCCAAGTGGCCTAATTCTGCTCCTATGCCTTATGGTATTATGGCCTTATGATCTTCTCCACCTCTTTCGGGCCTTAGGTATTACATAAATACTCCCTCTTTGAAACTGACTGTAAACAAAGTGTTGTGGGTATATCTCTAGCCTGAACATAGGGTAAAGAACATGCGATTTTGCCCTCTCAATATACGCCTTCATTCAGTTGGATTTTGGTTGACTGCATTTACCTGTCTTAGCCCCATTTTCCCGCTCAAATTGGACCATTATCTACAGGGGTCTGTGTCAGAAGATTCTACTTTGCTTTGTATGAAAATAATGCATCTTGATTTCCCATCCAAATGGCCCAGCTACATTTTCACATTATTTCCTCTCATTCTACATTTCCCCAATTATGGAAAGTAATTTGTCTGTTTTCACTCTATTGGATTCTTTTTAACATTTTAATCGCTGCAATCAGATCACTGTTAAATATTCTATATTCAAAGAAATCCAAGCAAAGTTAATGCAACATGTCTTCATGGTCTAAGCCTCGGTATAATTCGAGGGAACGTGCACTGTACCGCTTCCAAGTCCAAATATACTCTGCCCAAAACGTGGATCTGGATTTTTCCAACAGTATACCGTGCAATGCATCGTAACTAGAACTGTGTGCCACTCCCGCTTTCTCTCTCTTTGTCTCTTTGCATGCGATTATATACGAGCCGGAGTGCATTGAAAGTACATGCAATGTGACGGCAGAGGAAGCTTTTCATTGGTGAAACTCGCTATCAGCTGACAATACTACATCTGTGGGTGGTCTATTAAAGAGCTTCCTGTTCAAGCAGGAAGTACGTGCATTGAGAATACCACATTGGGTGAAGAATGTTTTGACTGCCAAAACGGATCAGACCCATGATTCAGCATCGTCTTCCTGCACGTTCTCCTCCAGGATGCGAGGGAAAGGCGGGAGATGCTCTTTCCTGAAAATGGCATCCAAGGTGGCCTGAATGGAGGTGGCAGTGTAGGTGAGCAACTGCGGGGTCATGCACTGAAAGTGAATCCAGTGCAGGAAATAGGTCAATGACTTGCTCCAATCCACCACATTAAGTTACAGTGTTGCATTAACAGGAATATCTCATGGGGTCATCAGCAATGTACATGTGCAAGTGGGCGCCGCAGTGCCAGAAGTATGACCAGCTTTAGTGCGAATTAGCAATTGAGGCCGGCGCTTATGGAAGTTCGCCTTTCGCGTGTGCTTGGATGCAACGTGTGAATGACCGGGCCAGATGCGTGATGGGGAGGCATGCACATTTCACGAGTCACTAACTCTGCACTTTGTCCTGCAGGACATACAGATCCATAATACCAGGGAGAG
Source organism: Scyliorhinus canicula (assembly GCF_902713615.1). Taxonomy (NCBI): domain Eukaryota; kingdom Metazoa; phylum Chordata; class Chondrichthyes; order Carcharhiniformes; family Scyliorhinidae; genus Scyliorhinus; species Scyliorhinus canicula. The sequence goes on from NC_052165.1 coordinate 9,796,242, forward strand.
GTGACACACAGGTGGAGGAGTTTTAGACCTCATGCTCCTCACAGCCACCGCGGAGGAGATTGCTAGCGATGAGCGATCAGTGGAAGACAGTGAGGCTGAACCGGCCAGGAGTAAGGTAGATGAGGCAACCATATTGGTGGTGGCAAATGGGCACACAGAATATGAAGCGTTCAAACTGTGATGATCCTTAATGTGATTTTGTTTCTGTTCTTCACTACAGGTCATCGTCATCCCAAGTACTAGGCTGTAGGCAAGATATGAGCCAGAAGGCTCCACAACTGGGGACAAAGATGTTGGTACCCGAGAGGATGCACCATCATCAGCCTCATCATCCACTTCCACCAGCACAGTTACACCCACATGGCCTGCGATGGGCCTCTGGTTGCGGCCTTAAGAAGCCTGCTGGACATACGGGAGTGGCTAGGAGAAAATATCGCGGTGACGCCAGGGATTATGCGCAGCCACACATGGGGTATGGAGAAATCCTTGCACGCATGGGTTGTGTCACATCCCAGGGATTTTAGCACATGGCTTCATCCTTGGAGAGGATAGCGACCATCATGGTGAGTCCCGTTGAGCATTAGGCCCTTGTGCATTCCAACTTGCAGCCCATCACCCTTTGAGCCCTGTGTAATAAAGGCCAGAGGGACGAGGGCCATGGGTCTCCTTCCAGGATCCCCTTCCCTTCAGGGAGACAGGGTGGTGCCATTGTGCCCCAAATGGAGGAGGGGCATGGATCAGCTGCCCCAGGCCATCATTTCAGGACATCCCCCATGGTTAGCGGCATCTCACCATCCCCTTCACCATTGACAACAACGGTTCCAGCCAGCAAGGCTAAGGGGGAGTCTCTGGACCCAGTTCAAAGATCTTGTAGGCTGGAGTTCTCCAGGCCCTGTGTCTCCAGAGCTTGCCGGCCATGGTCATCCAAAGCATTGGTGCATGACACTGAGCAGACTGCCTCCACCTCAGTTGCTGATGTCTGAGATGCACCGAGATATAGTAGCAGAAAAATAAAAGTGAAAAAAGAATGAGCACAAAGGCGGCTGATTTGTCCATGTCTGCCTCACTCATTAAAATACGCAGAGTATAACTTGTTTTCTATGATCGCTCGTAATTGAGATGTATTGGGGCCTGTCATGGTGGGGCAGCCCCACTACGTCGGGAAACCTCTGGGCGCCGGCATAACGGAGAATCACGCCGGCGGAGAATCCCGGCCCATGTACTCAAGGGTTAGCCCTTGCCACCAAAGATCCATCCACCAACCTGGGCAGGGACTGTCTGGGAGCTGTGAGTTGCGCAAGATACATGCATCATAACCTAACCGCTAACCAGCTCCCTGGGAAAGAAACACAGGCTTGCATTACTTTATAGTTGCACACAAGTTCTATGGTCAAGGAGTGAAACCGTTACAATTTACAAATGTAGCTGGCTGTCCCCCGGGAGCTCTGATGGCCATATGACTGCAGTCGATGGCACCTTGCAATTGAGGAAATCCAGCAATGCCTGGCTGTGGCTGTCTTCATCAGTGGTGACCCGGATAAAATCATTGGCACAGCTAGACAGGGCATCAGTCATGCCCTTTATACACCAATGTCAGTCTGTACTATTAACTTCATCCTGAGGTTCGGGCTCTATTGAAAATTCCTTCAAATTAATGAGCATTCATGCTATGCAAATGTATTATAGGTATGAATCCACTGCAGGCCAGTGTGATGCTCGCCACAATGCAAGCAAGCTGCTGGCTTAATCTGTGCATCTCAACCCGCGATCAGGAAATCAACATTTCGCAGCCAAACTAATTAATGTGACCTCATGTGCCATGTTTCCCACCCTTGTTGGCTCTGTAAAATCTCCCACTCCCCCTCACATACGCATGGTGCTCAAGCTGAATACAGTACTTCTGATGGGTTCTGACAATGCCTCAATACAACTAAAGCACACTCTGATTCCCTCAGAAATCCTCAAGATCAAAGCCTTCGTTCCATTTGAATATATTCAAGAAGTGGCTGGATGTAGGACTTGGGGAGAATGGGATCAAAGGCTATGGGGAGAAAGTAGGATTAGGCTATTGAGTTGGATGATCAGCCATGATCGTGATGAATGGCGGAGCAGGCTCGAAGGGCTGAATGGCCTCCTCCTGCTCCTATCTTCTAAGTATCTATGTATCTATGTACTTAGCCTTTTTGATTTTCATTATACCTATCTACTGGCTTAAATGATTTCTGTACTTGGACTCCTCAATTTTTTTGCTTATCCATAGTTTATAGTTTCTTACCATTTAAAATAACCCAGTTACTTTACTTGGCTCCAAAGTAGACGAACTCACACCTATTCATTAAACACCATCTACATTACTTTTGGCCGTCCTAATTTAGTCCAATCTGAAACTTAGATATAACATTTGCTGTTTCTTCATCAAAGCCATTAATAAATAATGTGAAGTTCTGAGACTCCCCAGAGCAGATGACCGAGGAACACCACTTATCCTTACAATCTGAGGATGTACCGAAAGTTCTTAATCTTTGTCCCACCTAACCTCTAACCAAAATCAAAAGGCTACCTTGCTCCAATTCTGTACGTTCTCATTTTCGCCAATAATCCTTTCTGTGCAATCATATTAAATGCCTGCTGGATTTCCATTTAGACGACCTTTGTCTACCTTCAACAAATTCAGCTAATTTGGTTCGAGATGACTTACCTTAAACAAAGCAACGCTGGGTCTCTTTGTGGACCATTACTTTGGGAAAAGATTCTCCCATATGGCATAAGGCAGAAGTGACATCAGTGACCTTAGCTGCTTTATGAGAGACACTAATCTTTGATGATATAATCAGTCGCCTGTATCTTCACCCTGTGCAGTGCGCTCAGTATAATTGACAGACACCATGGTTAGACTGCATCAAAAAATAATGAATGCCGCCACACTGCGATCTTGTTTTTTAGGAGCAGATATTGCATGCATAAAAAATTGCTTTGTAAACTTAAACCTATTGCATAATGAGACTAAATGACCCCTAAACCTTCCTAAAGTATAAGCATGTTGCTTTTGGATATTTCCTTCATTCCACTAGTGTAGAGGCTGGTCCTATTTGATACCAATATTTCTCAACTGGTGTCCCATCGCACATTTATAACAGAAAGGTAGATGTTTAACCCGGGCATCAGAGACCTCCTGTGAAAATGAAAATGAAGTGAAACGAAAATCACTTATTGTCACAAGTAGGCTTCAAATGAAGTTACTGTGAAAAGCCCCTAGTCGCCACATTCCGGCATCTGTTCGGGGAGGCTGGTACGGGAATTGAACCGTGCTGCTGGCCTGCCTTGGTCTGCTTTCAAAGCCAGCGATTTAGCCCTGTGCTAAACCAGCTCCGACTAGTTTTGCCTTGGGTAATATTACTGGATTTTTCTGGTTAATAATAATAATCACTTATTGTCACAAGTAGGCTTCAATTAAGTTACTGTGAAAAGTCCCTAGTCGCCTGTTCGGGGAGGCAGGGATGGGAATTGAACCCGCGCTGCTAGCCTTCTCGCCTTGGCCGTTTCCAAATGTGCCTATTGGTGACTTCAGCCACAAAGCAATGCCAGTTTCCACATGTATGTTGACAACCCCCAACTCCACCTTTATTACCACTTTTCCCAATCCCTTCACTGTCTCTAAGTTGCCAGACTGCTCATCCGACATCCAGTACCCGGGAAGACTCCTATAGAATCAAAGCTGATGGACTGGATACTGACCAGATGGTTGAAAACTGCATCCTTGGCAGGTCCGGTTGTCTCAATGCTCCCATTCCAGGGGGAGGACAAAGAAAATGCTTTAAAGACACTCTGAAGCTCTCCTTGAGATTGACGTTAATGACTCGGAGGGGCTTTCTGCCTATCGTTTAGAATACTGACAACTTGTCCATCCAGCTGAGTCACAATGTCGTAACGGTGAGACAGGGAGGTAGCAGGGACGGAAAGGAAAGGTAGCAGACCTTACACCAGATCCCAGCACCTGGTGGAACATCCCTCCTGTGGACCCAAATTTCTGCAGGCTGAGAATCAGGCTGTTGAGTCACATGAAGAAACTTGTGACCCTGAGTAGATGTCACAGGAACATAGAAAACAGGAGCAGGCATAGGCCATTTGGCCCCTTGAGCCTGCTCGGCCATTCAACTAGAGCTGGGTAGATCTTCTACTTCGATACCATTTTCCCACGCTATCCCCATACCGTTTGATATTTTTAATGTCTTCAAAATGAAGGACAGCCATCAGCAACAATATGACAAGAAATTTCCTCCAGTTAAACATTGGTTCTCGCCGCCAACCCCAGTCACTAGCCAGCAATTCCGTCTCTCTCCCTGACAAATATTTGAGGATGAATCAGAGTATTCACAACCTTGATATTATATTTGATCTTTGGATGAGTTTCTAAAGTCATATCCACACCGTCACTCAAACTGATTAATTCCAAATCTGTCCTGTGGCCCGACTCCACTCCAGGTTCGCTGATAAAACTTCCATGCGTGCCTTTCTTACCTCGGGATTTGACTAAAGTACTCTGGGTTGGTCCCCTTCATTCTACCCTCCAGATACTTGACATCTTCTGCTGTGACCTAATTCACGCCAAATCCCACCCACCAATCATCCCAATGGTCACTGAGCTACAGGGGCTCCTGTTTACGTAACACATCAAATAAAAAAATTTCATTCTTGTTTTCAAATCCTTGCCCCAGCCCCGTTTTATCTTGGCATCTCCTCCAATCCTCCAGGATCTCTGCACTCCTCTGAACTCTTGACCACCCCGATCTTAATCACTGCACCTTTGGTGGCCATGTCCTCAGCTACCTGGACCCCGACACTCTGGAATTTCCTCCATAAGCCTACCTACCTCTCTACTTCGCTTTTCTCCTTTAAGACACTCCTTAAAAGCTACTTCTTTGACTACGTTTTGGTTTCCTGCCCAAAATATCTACTTACTTGGCTTGGTGTCACAGTTGTATTGTAACACCTCTTTGAAGTATTTTTGGGTGTTTTAAGGGCCCTATATTAATACAAGTTGTATTAAAACAAACTTTGTTGTTTCGTCTGACTTCTCTGTTTGTCAATTCTATCTCTTTACAAATAAAACCTAGTGTTCCATGCACTTTCTTATGGCCTGATTAATTTCCTTCCAGTAAAAAATAATCCTGTGGCCTGAGCCACTTGTAGGTTTCGGCTATGGCTCCCAGAGAATTCGGAGCTGCTGCTATATTGCACGTCCAACTGCACAGGACCTGTGGTAGATGGATGATGGACGACAGGTAGTAGAAAGGTAATGGACATGACTTGCTTGTGAATGGACTACTTTGTGTGCTTTGTTTATCTCGAGCCCCAGATCCCTCTGCTTATCTCACCCATTTTACCACAGGTGGGGATAACCATTGGGGTTTTCTACCTTCGGCAAACTCAGGGGTCTGTCTACCCAGGAACACAAAGACTGGTTCCGGTGGATGGGGCAGATGAGATCAATCTGAGGTCTTGAAGGAGGGTCATGTTGTGGAATGTGTAGAGCCCGACAAGACGCAGAAGACATCCTGGTCATTGCTGTTTCCGGATAATTCTCCAGCCATCTAGACTTACTTATCTTGGCACTGACCAAGATAGGTGAGGATGGGATTGTGAGGCTGCCGATGCACAATTTTCCCTGACCATAATCCAATTCATGCGCAAGTCATATTCATTATCATTCTATCGCCTGTTGTCCATCATCTGTCTGTCACAGGTCCAGTGCAGTTGGAAGGACAACATGTTCATAAGGCAGTCTCAAAACAGAAAGTAACGGTGACATCCGTCACCACTGGCAAATGGAAGGGGCACACCCTCAGGCCAACCTGACAGATAATGTCACAGTCAGCAGACCTGAGAAAAGAGCAGCCCATGCCAATAGAGAGCTGACGAGGTACAATATCCAAATTGCACTCTTAGCAAGACTCACGCACCTTAGAAGGTTCAGCTTGAGGAAACCGGTGCGGGTCACACATTCTTTTGGAATGGCTCTGGGTAAAAGGAATGGCAGATAGCTGGCTTCGGATTTGCTATTCATGAACCATCTTGTCAGCACACTAATTTGCCTTTCCACGGGTGTCAATGATGGTCTGATGGTGCTTAAACTTCCCCTGCAAGGCAACAGGCAAGCACTCTCACCTGTGTGTGCGCCCCAACCATGACCAACCCCGATGAAGTGTGCTAGTGCGCTACTGTGCCAAAGTCATACAAGCTAATTGTTCTTAGTGTTATAGTGACATCTACACAAGAGATTGTGCACACCAGTAGGCTTGGGTAGAGACCATTGGAAAAAATTATGTTGGCAGTTGTAAAAGCAATGGTGTCCTCTTGCTCAAGGTGCGTGTTGAACATGAACCAACTCAGTTTTCTGTTTCCCTAATCACAAAAGATGACTTGCATGCACCCCGTTCTGTGCATTGGAATGCTATCGACCATCTAATCACCAGGCAGCGGACTGACAGGATGTGCATAGAACAAACACCATGTACAGCATGGAGACTATCAGCTTGATTAACCATTATCTTATCATTCCAAAGCTAAACATCAAGATCAATCCCCCCAGATAGCCCTAGGGCATGAAGGTCTAGAAACGTCTCAATGTCTTGAGGCTCAAATAGGCAGTAATGAAGGAATTTCTTTCAGATAAACCCGAGAGTCGCCTGTGTACAGCGAGAATGGATACGTATTGCACAAAGGACGGGCACCCTTTAAGAATATAATGTACTTCACAGCGCTAGAGGCACATGGCCTTACCTCAGGGGCTGGTTGAGCTCACCAGGCTAAATCGCTGGCTTTTAAAGCAGACCAAGCAGGCCAGCAGCATGGTTCGATTCCCGTACCAGCCTCCCCGGACAGGTGCCAGAATGAGGCGACTAGGGGCTTTTCACAGTAATTTCATTGAAGCCTACTCGTGACAATAAGCGATTTTCATTTTCATTTCTTGTAAATATGAAGATTGATTCAATTAAAAAGATTAGGTAATCCAGAACTTACTGGAGGAGAAAGATGGCCTCAACAGGATTTACATAATTGCAGACAATCTTCAGTCATATGCAGACCACAAAGATGGAAGAGATTCTACAAGGCTCTGAAATCTGTCCATGGGCCCCATTCTACTGGTCCATCACCAATCCACAGTGCCGATGGGTCAACATTGCTCACAGAAAAAACCCAAATTGCAGAAAGATGGGCACAGCATTTTAACCACAGTGTCAATCTTCAGTGAAGAAGCAGATTGCGCTTAACTGCAATCACGATTAGGCTTGTATCCACTGGAGTTTAGAAGAGTAAGACGGGGCTTGATTGAAACCTTTAATTTCCTGAGGGATGGATGTGGAGATGATGTTTCCTCTTGAGGGAGAATCTAGAACTAGGGGTTTAAAAATAAGGGGTCACCCATTTAAGAGAGGGATGAGGAGAAATTGTTTTCTGAGGGCAGTGAGTCCCTTCTTCAAAAAGCTTTGGCGACTTTGAATATTTTTAAGGCAGCTGTAGATAGATTCTTGGTAAACAAGGGGTGACAGGTTTTCAGCGGTAGACATGATCTTATTCAATGGCGCAGAAGGCCTTAGGGACTGAGTAGCCTAGCCCTGCTTCTAACTTGTATGTTCGAATGGTACGGCAATTCCCAAAGCATGGAAATAAGCAAACTACAATACAATGAATGCACATTGAATTTAAGCTTTGTTGGGCTGTGAGATTGAATTTTGTCAGATTTGAGATTAATGTAGCAACCTTTGCAATGACAGAATATCTCGCGTAAGATTTTGCTCCTCAACACGTCTAGTGGATGATGGAAAGGTGAATAATTATTGTGTGGATAATTGAGATTCCACTATAGTCAATCTTTGGGTCACACTGTTTTATTTATCAATGTGCCCATCGCTATCTCCTATCACTTTGTTTCCTACTGCAGCCTCCATTTTGCTTTCTACAAGTCTGAATGCACAAACCTAAGCACACAGCAGACTGAGCCACCTATCACTAAATCTTGTTTGGCCATTTGAAGCATTACAATGTTTTATGTTCCTCAGTCAAAACTGCCCATTTCTTCAAGGTTGTACAAGAAAGTACTATTATTATCAGGTTCTGTTTTATGATCATCTTCTTACTTCTGTCCCCTCTGCTTTCCTTTCAAACATACAGCAAGGAACTCATGAATGCTTCACCATCCAGGTTTAATCCATGTCCACAGTTGGTTCTCCTACATGCTCGCATATTCCATTCAAGCCCTAAACTCCTTTCTCTGCAAATTCTTCCCCATGAACTCCAGACTCAACTCAAACATGGCATCTGCCCTGTGCTCCTTCTCTGTCAAACCTTGACAAACCTGCTCTTCTGCCTGACCCCTGTGCCTTCCAAAAATGTCAGTGCTATCTCTCTATGTCTTATGAGGGTGGCCACAATTTGAGTTATCACCTTGTCCTCAAGAACGCTTACCTATTTTGACCTTTCTAATTATTGTTCCATTTCCAATCTCCTTTTCTTTATTGCCCTTCACTGTATCATTACCTCCCAGCTTCATATTTGAATCACCGCAGTTTGCTTTCTACTCCTCCACAGCATCAAAACAGCCTGAACTAAAGTCACAAATTACTCCATCTATGACTGTGCCCCCTAACTCTTTTCCTTCTTCATCAAGCTCTATGAAAATGCCCTCTCTTCACTCTAATCCCAGCCATACCATATCCAGCAATAGCATTGATGCCCTCTCCCCGACATTAATTAGGTCCCTCGTTCTCATTTAAGTGAGATCCTTTGGCTGTTTCATCTGTAGCCAGAGGGACTGCTGTGCTGATCATGTGTTTCATTATCTCCTCACCATTTTTTCTTCCCTCTGAACAGTGACTGTGCCATCAGACATCCAGTCCTGGATCCAATTGTGTCCAAATCTTTACGGTGAAGAAGTGCATGAGTTCTCCTTGCTGGTCACCCATTCTCGTAAATTTCAAAATTGTCCAAAATTCTGCTTCATGTATAATGCCACACAGTAAGTTCCACTATCAACCTACCCCACCCCCTCCTCAGCCCTCACTGACCTACATCAGACACCCATCTACAACATTTTAAAATTAATGATTATCCTAATTATCTTTACATTTATCGATTGCCTCACTCATCCAATCTCCACAAACCCCTCCAACCCATATTCCCTTTCCACAAAGAATCAATCCTGCGGATTCTTGTATTTTCTGCGTCCATCACCCTCTCCCTGGGCCAATAGTAGCCGTTCATGTAGCTACCTGAGTCCTTACTCCCTCAAATTATTTTTCTGCACCATTGTGCCTCCCAGCATCTTTATCATACCCCTCACTCTTTGAAAGTCTCCTCAACATCAATCTCTTCAATCAAGATTCATTTTCCAGCTCTGCATCCATTCTTCATATGGCGATCTGTGAAGGGCCTTTGTGCTTTTTAAAAGATTTATATCAAAGATGCTGTAGAAGTGTTTGTCACACCATTTGAATTGTAACACTAATATTCTGGCATACATTACCATAATACTATAGTTGTGTTTGAACAAGTTTTCATATTTGTTCACAAAATCTTTTTCAGCAAGTCATTGCTGAGTTACCTTAATTGTTTTTAAGCTTCCATGAATATTTCAATGTTATTTGTTAATCTTATTTTAGCCAAGAGCTTTGTTTGCCCTGCTCTCTGATCATGCATGCTATTGTCCCTGTTTCAGTATTGGTATTCTGCGGCGTGTTCATTCATTACATGTTCATTTTTGGACATTACTCATCTTTACATGTGCTTGCAGAAATACTTAGACTCTTCCAAATGTTGTCCTTTATATATTTTTTATAACAATAATCTTTATTATTGTCACAAGTAGGCTTGCATTAACACTGAAGTTACTGTGAAAAGCCCCGAGTCGCCACACTCCGGCCCCACACACTCGGGTACACTGAGGGAAAATTCAGAATGTCCAATTCACCTAATAAGCGCGTCTTTCGGGGCTTGAGGGAGGAAACCGGAGCATCCGGAGGAAACCCACGCAGACATGGGGAGAACGTACAAACTCCACACCGACAGTGACCCAAGCAGGAATCGAACCCGGGTCCCTGGAGCTGTGAAGCAACAATGCTAACCACTGTGCTACCGTGTTATTTCTTGGGTTCAAAATTATTCTTCTTCTATTTCATATATATTTTTTAAAATTTAGATTACCCAATTATTTTTTCCAATTAAGGGGCAATTTAGTTTGGCCAATCCACCTACTCTGCACATTTTTGGGTTGTGGGCGGGAAACCCACACAGACACGGTGAGAATGTGCAAACTCCACATGGGCAGTGACCCAGAGCCGGGATCGAACCTGGGACCTCAGTGCTGTGAGGCAGCTGTGCTAACCACTCGGCCACCGTGCTGCCCTTATTCTATTTAATATAGTATACAATTAAATATTTTAGGACGTTTTGAGATGAGTAATAGAAACGTCCTAAGCACTGTTTATTTATTTTGATTATTTCAGATATTATGATTTAGAGCTTATTTTCTATTTCAGATTTTCACATTAAAATATTTCAAAATAACTACGACATATTCTTTCTGATTTTTGTTGCCTTTCTTTTTATTGGGAGCCTTGGCCAGTGAATTGGATGTTGGCAAAAATATGATCAGAGCCTGTTGCCACTGAGAGGTCATCCATTGATAATAATGGTTTTCCTCCCTGAAGTATCTTTTGGATAATATCAAATTTTGTTGATATGTGCTGACTGTAACTTGAGCAAAGGCAAATTTGAAAGGGGTTTCATCTTGATTTTTATGTTCTAAACCTGAATTCGTTTTGAGATTGCAGTTGCTTCAAATTAAAATCAACTGAACTGGATAAATTAATTTACTTTGATGTCCATTTAGTGCAAAAACTACAATATTCCCATGCTGGATTAAAATGCTCTCTGATATAAATGAGTTTAAGTCAGGCTGGTGCAAACAGTCTGATTTTGCAGGCTTATATGAATGGTCTAATTGAAATCTCCTTTCACCCTGTTCCCCTAGATGGGCATGTTTGTCATCTAATTTTGTTAATCTGTAATATAGCATGTCAAGGAAAAGTTGTGAAGAGCAAGCAGATGGATGAGATTGAATTCAGATCAAATTGGAATGGAATCTTATCAGTTAAAGTTAATGTGTTAAGAATCAATTTTATTCACAACATATGTTTGTTTATATCGGCTAAAAGGATCGGTGTGAAATTAGGATTGACAGCACCGATTGTTTGGGTGCTATGGGTGCTATTTGGGGAATAAAGTGGCGTCAGCTGAGTGCGCAAATGTTTGGGATGAATTGCAGCAGTTGATGAGGGAGTTAGTACTGCTCGGAGTGAGCAGAGCAGGCAGGTCATGATGCCAATCACCATACAAACTGACTTCAAAGTTTCTGCACAGGTCAGTTGCTCCGAGACATGGGTGCGCTGATAGGAATTTCCCTTGGAATACAATATGATTTGAAGAGGCTCACAGAACAGGACAAGCTGCTGGAAGAGGAGGGAAGAAGGTTTCTCAGCAAGCAGTCCTATCCATTCCTAGCTGAAGCTCAGAAAGGGACAATGTGTGTGACATCTGTGTGTCAGTAAGAACATTGTCGCTGAAATCTGCCGCCTGCTGCAACCACATCTATAGCCACTTGGCCGGGCTGTGTCTGCGAAGGTGACTGCGGCAAAGAACTTTTAAGTGTCTGTGTCATTCCATGCTGGAGCTGGAGATATTTGCAACACCTTACAGTGCCATCCACTAATGCTAAGTGAGGTTACGAATGCTGATTATTTATTGACATTTATTCTCTGCATTTTATTCTCTGCCTCATCAAAAAGACACAGGTGGATAGAGCACAGGGCTTCACTGGGATTGCAGCCTTCCCAATGGTGCAACATGCTGTTGGCGCCACCCATATTATTTTGCAGGCAGCACATGCCCACTCTGTCCAAACTGCAGACCTGTGCCACAACTGAAAGGGATTCCACTCCCTCAATGTCCTGCTAGTGCGTGAGCAAATGCTAAGAATCAATCAGATCATTGTGTTGGCAGCAGTCAGAATGTCTTCATTCTGTGACAGACCCCCTACGTAAGTTGTATTTGAAACACCACAGCAAATCAATGGGCGGCAAGGGTTATCCACGGACCACATGGCCAATGACTCCAGTGTGCAACCCACTTACACGTGCGTCGTATGTATACAGTGAAAACCACATTGCCACACACGGTGATAAGAACATAAATACACAAGTAATAGAAACAAGAGTAATCCATTCAGCCCCTTGAGCCTGCCCCACGATTTGTTATGACCATCGACTGATCTGTTATCTCAATCCACTTTGCTGTCTGCGCTCCCTCTCACTTGATTTCCTGAAAGATCAAAAAGCTATTGGCTTTTAGTGAAGAAATGTCTCCTCATTTCAGTCCTGAATGATTGATCCCGTGTGTAGGGGCTGTGCCCCCGCATTCTGATTGCCCTGCCAGGGGCAACAGTCTCTCAGTTTCAACATCAATGTTTTGAAGTTTCACAGCTTTTAAAAACCATTCTGTTTTTCTATTCTCACCAACAAAGTGAATAACCTCATCTGTCACCTTCTTGGCCCTTCACTTAACCTGCTTTTATCTCTTTGCAGTTTCCTTATGTCCTCCTCCTAGCTTACATTCCCATCCCATGTTAACGTGTCAGCTAACCTAGATATATTACTCTTGGTGTCTTCATCAAAAGTCATAATTAAAAAGAAAAGTAAGGCATGCATTTATATCATGCTTCTGACCACCACAGAGTGTCTATTACGATCCCAGACTAGACCCCAGCAATGGCTAGGATACTGGACCAAAACCCCAATATTTTATTTAAATTTTGACTGTGAGGAAAGGATATTTCACTCCAGGAGTAATTTCACATAGAAATAGGGATATGGTATTTCAAAACAAACTTGATTTCCAACACAGTATTAAAATCTTTAACATCACACCGAAAAATAGCTTACAATTACCCCTTAAACAATACTACTCAACAGAATGAATACAATACCCTTAATTGCTATCTTTATTCCCAAGGGGAGGCATGATAGCACAGTGGATAGCACTGTTGCTTCACAGCGAGGGTCTCAGGTTCAATTCCCGACTGTCTGTGCGGAGTCATAATGTTCTCATAATAATAACGATCTTTATTGTCACAAGTAGGCTTACATTGCAATGAGGTTACTGTGAAAAGCCCCCAGTCGCCATGTTCCAGCGCCTGTTTGAGGACACAGAGTGAGAATTCAGAATGTCCAAATTACCTAACAGCACGTTTTTCGGGACTAGTGGGAGGAAACCGGAGGACCCGGAGGAAACACACGCAGACAAGGGGAGAATGTGCAGACTCCGCACAGACACGTGACCCAGCCGGGAATTGACCCTGGGACCCTGGCGCTGTGAAGCCACAGTGCCAACCACTGTGCTACTGTGCTGCCCAACCGTGCTGACATCATCTCACCAAGATGAATCCTCATCAACTCTCCAGGGAATCCCCTTAATCAAAACGACATTGCATCAGCCCAAGCTTTTTATGGTGGTTAATTGCACCTCTGGCTCCTAAAACCCTTGTTTGTCTTTCAAACCAAGATTCTTTCAAAAGCGTGACTGCAGCAGTCAAACACATTCTAACTTAGGCTTTCAACCCTTACCTCACCAAATACGTATAATACAATGGGCGGGATTCTCCGATCCCTCGCCGGGTCGGAGAATCGCTGGGGGTCGGCGTGAATCCCGCCCCTGCCATCCTCCAAATTCTCTGGCCCCCTAAAAATCGGCCTGGCCTGAATCGCGCCGCTCGCCTCGGAGAATGGCGGGGACCGGCGCGACTCAATGGGCCCCGGAGCTGCCCGAATTCTCCTGCCCGCGATGGGCCGAAGTCCCGCCCATTTTTTGCCAGTCCCACTGGCGTAAATTGGAGTAGGTCCTTATCGGCGTGTCCTACTGGCGCTGGCGGTCTCCGGGGTTCTTGGGGGGTTGGGAGGGCCGGGGGGATCTGGCCCCGGAAGGTGCCCCCATGGTGGCCTGGCCCACGATCGGGGCCCACGGATCCGCGGACGGGCCTGTGTCATGGGGGCACTCTATTCTTCCACACCGGCGGCTGTAGCAGTCCGCCATTGCCGGTGCGGAAACAAAGCCCTCTGCGCATGCGTGGGGATGATGCCAGCACAGGAGGATTCCGCACCTTTGGGGCGGCCCGACGCCAGAGTGGTTCACGCCACTCCTCGGCGCCGGGACCCCCGCCCCGCCGGGTAGGGGAGAATCCCCCACCAGCATGTCTAAACTCCTACATTCATCATAATGCCTCCCAGTGCATTGTAGCTAATTAAGTTCTTTGGAAGTGTAGTCACTGCTGTAATGCAGAAAACATGGCAGCCAATTTGGGCACAGGGAACCCCACATGGCAGCCAATTTGGGCACAGGGAACCCCTCCCACAAACAACAGTGTGATAATGTTCATTCATTTTTTTTTAGAATGCTAGTTTAAGAATAAATATTAACGAGGGCACCAAGAATAAATCCCTGCTCTTCTTCGACCATGGGATCTTTTGCATCCATCTGAACAGGCATATGGGGCCAAGACTATATGCCTCAGAGGACACTGGCACCTTCACCCATGTTGGCAGCAGCATGAGCTTGCATGGCAGCTAGCGTACTTTGCATTAATGCAGTCAGGATTTGCTTGCCAGCAAAGCTGATCTTGCATGACCGTTGCTGGCTGGGCCACTCTGAGCCCTCACTGCAGCACTCAGTCTTCTGATGGAAGCTACCTGTCCTGCGGTAGAAGCGGAGGCATCGACCATCAAACGCTGCATCATGGTTGAGTCTAAAAGTGTGTTGATGGAGTTAGCCACCAATTGGATGCTGGGAGGGACAGACTACAAACTCTGTGTAACATCCTGTGCCAAGGTAGTGCTGGACTCTTCCATACTCCTCGAGATTGACTGCTGGCCTCACAATGCATCAAGCATTTTGTTGTGCGTCGTCCTCAGCATTCTTCAGTCGTCTGCTGCCTTGAAAGGCTCTCTGCACTGGAACCCATGTGCAATGTAGCCAGTTCATGAGTTGGTATCGACGTTGTCCTTTCCCTCTGCCAGGCTGCAGGGCACTGCTACCCAATGTCTCACTATGTGCATATCCCTCCCCTGAGCTATCTTCCAAAATGCACGCCATCTCAATAGCTTCGCTGGTGCCTGCAAGGTTGTCATTGAGTGATGACACTTCTTCACCATCACCGCCTTCTTACTGATCTTCCACTGCCTGTTCTTGAGTGTCTGAAATGAGTAAGGTACAAGGGTCATTTATCTGAGGAGGTGGGAGTATGGATGAGGGAGATGTGAGAGGAAGAATTGGGTAAGAAGTCCCCATCATCTTCGGTTTCAGCCTTGCTACTGGCTACAGTCTCAGCAGTGGGCATCACATTAACGGCCAGCACCATTTCTTCAATGGGAGTCATGTTGAACAGGTGACAGTGTGTGCAGTCGGTAAGATGTGGATGTCAAGCTTGCAGCAGTGCTAATTTTGTGAGGGTGCAGTGGGAATACCGATGTCCGATATGAGTCTTGATTGATTGGGTTTGGTGGTAGGTGAGTGAAGGAGGTAGGGTGAACTGAGGAGTACCTGAGACGAGTGGTCCAGTTGGTTGGATGTGTAATCAGAGTATGTGTTTGTGCAACATGGATTTGTACAAGGGAATGTAAGAACAAAATGTAATGCTAAGTGCTAATTTTTAAGGGAATTCATTTGAAATGTTTACATAAATATTGCCCCCTGTGAAATATTTTGACAAACTCAAAATCTCCCCAGTTTCCAGTCAGGTCGCTCAGTAATGTTATTTCACTGAACAATATGATCTCCAAACTGCTTCCAATGTACCATGGGCGGGATTCTCCATAGCCCGACGTTGAAATCGGGGCGTACGATTAGGCGGTGAATAGCACCTGACGCCAAAATCACGGCAGTCACCTGTTTGGTGCCTAATCGAGAAGCTCCGCTCCCCGAAAACGGCGTCAATGCGATGCACGGCAGGCGTAGTTGAAACACCTTTTGCGTATCATTAGTGGGCCCATCCGTGATGCTCCGCCTTCAATGGATCGGTTCCCAATGTGCTCTCACAAATCGTGAAGAGAGAGAGAGAGAGGGAGGGTACGGACAGTGTCCAGCACAGCCAATCTTCACTGACAGGCATGCCGCTAGCCAGGAGGCTTCTGCCAGGCCTGGGGGAGTAGTGGTTAGTGGCTCGGAGGTGGACTGTTGGGTCGGGGTGGATGGGTACGCAACATCATTCCCGCAGCTGCCATGGCAGCCATGCAGCTAGGTGTGGGTCATGTGTTCTCTTACATCACAATATGGGTGTTGTACTCAGTCCCAAGTTAACCCTTTAAGTGCCAGATCTTATGCTACAAACACCTCCTGTGCATCTGGAAATCAGGAACAACCACAACTGTACACAACACCTAACATCCCAGGTTCAGTAGCTACCATGAAGCTAAATTTCAGGTAAAGTTGCAATCTAAAGTTGTGTATTTCATGCATGTTTTGATCCATAGTGTTATTCGCAAGAATGTTCTTACAAATACTACCACTGCTATGACAAACTCTCCCTGTGGCCTCAATACGGTGGAAGACCACTGTTGTTCAGTTGAAGGTCTTTGAGATGCTCTTAATCCACGGCCTCTAGCTCAGGCCTGAAAGGGTCCAACTATAGATTTCATGTATCTCAGTTCTTGCTGAGTAATCAGGTTCAGCTGTCTGTTTGGCTCTATAATGTGCATTGGTTGAAGTGAAATATGTGAAGAAGTTTGAACAAGAGGATGAGAATTTTAGATTGGGGACATTGCAGGAGCCAATGTAGAGCAGCAAACACAATGCTTATGGGTGCGCCAGACTTAATGCAAGGTAGGATAGAGGAAATAGACTTCTGAATAAATTGAGCCGGAAGGGTGAAGATTGGGAGGCTGGCCAGAGAACCATTGGAATAGTGGAGGTAACAAAGGCAGGGGTGAACATATCGGGAGCAGATGGACTGAGGCACAGCCTCATACCGGCGGTGCTGTCGAGCTGGGGAGAATATCAAGTTGAAAGCTCATTTCAAGTTCAAATAGGATGCGGAGGTGGCAAATGGTTAGCTTTGGGCTGACAGTGTGGCTGAAATGGAATTGGAGGCAAATGTGTATGGAGTTTGTGACACAGGCCAAAGACAATGACCTGGATTTTAGTATCACCAGTGAAGGCGCAGTGCTCACTGCTCACCTCACTGGCAGCTGCCCAGACTGTTTTGGGAGCTTTGGATTGGTGACTTGTTCCGCTCTGGCATTTAATCTAGCCAGCACCCTCCATGGGGACTTAGGAATCCTGACTGAGATACATAGGGAGCGGTCTATTGGTCTCGCCGGGCCTGACTTGGGAGGCATCACGATCTAGATCCCGCTCAGTTCGGGACCCAGATTTGCATGTTTGAGTGAGCAGTTAGTTTCAGTTGAATATGTTAATGCCGGACCTACCAGGACTTACTGGCCTCACCTCGGACACCCTGAACTTGCGCCATTTAGCACTGTTTTCAACAAACGTGGACCAGGCGCACCGGCACTTGAGGGGGGGGGGGTCTCTCAGGCGATCGTGGGCCCCTTGTTGGTCAGGCTCTGGGAAGGGTGGCACCCTGGTACCCCTGATGCCAGCCTGGCACCCTGGCAGTGCCACCTGGGTGGGCACCAGGACACTGCTAGGGTGCCCAGGTGACCATGGTGGTCAGGTGGCATCTTGCCTGTGCTGGGGCGTGGGCCTAGGGGTGCCCTGTCCTTAAAAGGTGGGGTGCGGTGGGAGGGCTCAAGATTGGTAAATTGGGGCATTGGGGGGGTGGGGCCTAGAGATCGGGGCGCCATCTCTTCCCGCACTGGCGTTCCTCGCCGATGCCCAGAAATGAAATGGATTCCTGTTTAACAACGCACTGCATGCGTCGGGAAACACCCGGCTAAACGCGCTCGACACAGAACTCTGCCTCATTGCCGTTAAATCATGGCCATAGATTCTAAATCAGGAACTATCAATTAGATTCAAATCATGATCAGAAAGCAGAATAAACATTCCAAAAAGCAGATCTAATTAAGCGAGAGATGAAGAGAGAGGGGGAAAAAAATCAAAGAAAGGAATTTATTTTTCTTCAAATATCCAAGATTAATTTACTCCTGAAGGATTGAGACTCTTCTTCGAAAATTAAATTTCGGGACTCGACAGATTATTTGGTAGCAATTATTTACAATCATACCGTTAAAAATTCACTTGCTTCGGAATGTCTAATTTACTCCATAATGATGGGAGCGTTATTAGCTTCACCACTATTATTAACACAAGATTCAGGTCATTGGTTTTAGTCTTTCTATAGTTTAACTGAAGAAAGTTACATCTTAAGCAAGACGTGCACTGACCTGTGGGAGAGTAGATTGCAGAATATCTGCAGAGCAGTTGATGTGCTCTCCGTCCCTTCAAAGCTGGTGGAGATGGAGGAGCACAGAGCTTGAATGGGCAGCAGGGTAGCATTGTGGATAGCACAATCGCTTCACAGCTCCAGGGTCCCAGGTTCGATTCCGGCTTGGGTCACTGTCTGTGCGGAGTCTGCACATCCTCCCCGTGTCTGCGTGGGTTTCCTCCGGGCGCTCCGGTTTCCTCCCACAGTCCAAAGATGTGCATGTTAGGTGGATTGGCCATGATAAATTCCCTTTAGTGTCCAAAATTGCCCTTAGTGTTGGGTAGGGTTGCTGGGTTATGGGGATACGGTGGAGGTGTTAACCTTGGGTAGGTCGCTCTTTCCGGGAGCTGGTGCAGACTCGATGGGCCGAATGGCCTCCTTCTGCACTGTAAATTCTATGTAAATCTATGAATGGTTAGGCTTCCATCAACTCCATAAGAGCTGGTGACATAGACACCTGGGGATGGGTTTTCACGGTTCCATCCATGTTGGAAGGTAGATGGGTGGGATTTAAAAATGATGAGCAGGACCCGATTCAAGGATTCCCACCCCCATTCCTGTCACGTTGGCTTTTTAAGCCCCTGGAATAAGGGCATAGACAATGAGTCCGCTCACAGAAATCTCACACTTGCCTCCTCCATTGAGGCGATCGTCCCCCCCCACAACCCCCCCCCCCCTCCCCCCCACCACCACCATCAGGAATCTTTTGGCAGATAAGTTAAGAAGGTGCTAACAGCCTCACATCATAATGTAATGGTGACATGATAAGCCTGTTTTAATACAATGATTAATGATAGGTGTTTGTTTAGAAAATATAAGTGGCCATCAAACTGACCAACAAGAGAACTGGAGCCATCTGTTCGAATTACTGAAGAAGACATTAATGTATTGAATCCAGCCATCTATTTAGCTTTTGAAAGAGTGCAACAGATGCCATCTCTTTAGACTACTTCACGGTTTAAAATATATTCAGCTCTAGGGGCTTTGTTGGCACAGCTGTGCAACAGAATCCTGTTTTGAATGATTGCCAGATCTCCAAACTCATTAATGCATGCAGCTTCGCAGGAGTTCTTGATGGAGCTAGCAAGGGAACGGTTGAGCTTTTTGTGATTGACGATTTTATGAGAAATTGAGAGAATTAAGATTTTTTTGAAGAGGTTTCTGAATGGCTGTTGGTTCATTTTGACAATTCCACTGGCATCTTTCCAATGTTATTTTAGGACTCATGAGCTCTGTCTATAGTGGATGCTGGGTGAGTGGGCTGGGTGCAGGGTAGATTCATGGCATTCTGCGGAGATGGGGGGGGGGGGTTATGGAGTATGACGGGACAGAAGTCACTGGGAAACAGGAGGAAAGCTCTCCATTGGTTGGAGTGATACGTAGCAAAAGGAAGATAGTGGTGGCTGTTGGAGGCCAATTATCTCAGTTGCGGGACATTGCTGCAGGAGTTCCTCAGGATATTGTCCTAAGCCGAGCCATCTTCAGCTGTTTCATCAATAATCTTCCCTCTACCAGAAGGCCAGCAGTGAGAATGTTTGTTGATTATTGTACAACATGCAGCACCATTAATGACTCAACAGATACTGAAGCAACCCTCCATAACAGTACAGTGGGTGCAACTACGCCACATGGACTGCAAAGATTCGAGATTGTGGCTCACCTTCTCAAGGGCAATTAGGGATGGGCACTAAAGCTTGCCAAGACAGTGAAGCCAGATCCCATGAATGAATAAATAACAATAGCATAACCGGCCCAATGTCGCAGTGAGCAGAGGGAGGCTCTTAAACCTGCTTGCCTCGCCATCCACCCATATTGGGCCTGCATGCAGAGATAATGGCACTGACTCCAGCCCATTCGTGACACCTCACCCTGAAAGTAGCATGGGAGGGCACTGCCACTTGGAGGCAGGATCACTCTGTCAGGAAATGTCCCAACTTGCAATTCCCAGCTGGGGGAGGGGGGGTGAAAATCCAGGCCCTGGTGTTGAGGGCTTTCCTTCGTCAAGGTGACCGTTCACTGTATGGTTGACTTCACTACGCTAATGCATTGCTGAGTAATCCCAACCAAACTCAAAGCAAATTCCTCCATTCTCTCAGATATGGAGGAGCGGCTCGCCGACAGGTTTTAGAATCCCTCATGCAATTGTAGGTGTGCAGAAAGGAATTATCTTTTGACGGCTGGGTGCTTAAACTCAGGATCTCTATCCTCTCCAACAGAAGTAGGCGGTGAATTTTTCCTGGGCTGTCCTGTCTACTCAACTCTACTCCTGCTCACTTAATACACTGGGCACTTTTATAATCTCAGTCGAGGCCACCAATTGCCGTGGTCTCAGTAAAGAGTTGTAACTTATTTTTTTTTTAGAATCTGAAAAGCCAGGCATTTACTAAAAAAAAACTGCAGCCACGAGGTTCACAGTTTAAATCAACATAGTAAGAAGTCTTACAACACCAGGTTAAAGTCCAACTGGTTTGTTTTGAATCACTAGCTTTCGGAGCACAGCTCCTTCCACAGTTGAATCACCTGAGGAGGAGCAGTGCTCGGAAAGTTAGTGTTTGAAACAAACCTGTTGGACTTTAACCTGGTGTTGTAAGATTTCTTACTGTGCTCACCCCAGTCCAACGCCGGCATCGCCACATCGTAAATCAACATAATTACACTAAACAAAAAAAATAAGTCAATGGTCATGAATATTCATGAGCACACTCTATTTTAAATGGTCAGTTCTGTTAAAGATATTAAAACGTGCAATGAACGCAGTTACTTATTTTCTGAATTAAACTTCTTAACTCAAATTTCCTTCTACGTCCATTTAACTTAACACTCCCAAAACTCACGTCAGATACTTATCCACATTTAGAAGATTAGCTACTTGGTCTTGAGTATGGGTTTGAAGATTTTGTGGTCCTTCCACTTACTTCTGGCAAGTGTTTCCCTCCATATCCCCTACAGCCAATCCACGGTTGCAGACTCCCTGTTCGACACAGGCAAGCTGACATCGTAATGTCTAACGTGAGAAGTTTCCTGGTTTTAATATTCTTTAACTCTGGTGTCCTGTATCTATAACTGTCTCTTCGCAGCTTGCCTATCACAGAAGTCCAACTCACTGTTAACATTAGGTCTTTAGCAAGCACACTGAATTGCGATGCAAGGTTCCTTGCTCTGTAACCAGATTGTTTTAAAAAACAAAAATTCAAAACTCCGCTCGAGACCAGAGCCATTCCCACAATCGACTCCCACTTTCTGCCCAATGGAATATATTACTCTAGAATTGTTGCCAGTATAATGGAAACAAAATGATTCTGATGAAGGGTAATTCTAAATGTTAACCACTGTTTTTCTTTCTCTCTTTTAGATGTCAATTAAACCATTGTGTACTGTCAAACAATATCCTAATGTGTGGCTAAGAATTGCTGTTGATAAGGATAGCAGGCAGATGCTCACTTGTAGGATGTTTTTTAGTCAGCTATTTTAACAGGTGGGTTAACCTATTTAAAATAGATTGATTAGTGTCCTTCATTATGAACACTGTTAAAGGCAGGTCAATTGGGCGTTTGCCAGCTCTTATCTGCCCTCTTCTGCTCTTTTGAGTCTCTCAAAAAGGTATTTCTTGCGCTGGAAACAAAAACTATTCCGTTTCACGGTTCTTTTGTAAAAATGCACAGAAGCAGAGCTATCGAGCACATGGAGCCATGTTTGACTCCCTCCCTCAGTTGTCATCGTTGCACTGTGGTTTATACTATTATTGACTGTTAATGCCACTCCTCAGATTTCTACTTGGTGGTTCATTATTTTAAGGTAGATGGTTCGGGTCTGCTTAGTTGCAGCAAAGGGCTTTATAAAGACTGAAAACCACTTTGAGAGTTCCAGAACACAGGGTGCGACAACTTACTCACAGTCCCCAACCGTACACCATTGTACAAAGAAAATCCTAAATTTGGTCAATTATGGGTGATTCAAGGGCAGCACGGTGGCCTAGTGGTTAGCACAACCGCCTCACGGCGCTGAGGTCCCAGGTTCGATCCCGGCTCTGGGTCACTGTCCGTGTGGAGTTTGCACATTCTCCCCGTGTCTGCGTGGGTTTCGCCCCCACAACCCAAAAAATGTGCAGAGTAGGTGGATTGGCCACGCTAAATTGCCCCTTAATCAGAAAAAATAATTGGCTAATCTAAATTTATAAAAAAAAAAATTATGGGTGATTCTTTAAATATAGCAAAACTCATGAACATTTAAACCCATTCCTATTTTATTTTAACATTCTGATAACACTGCAAGTAATTGACATAAAGCCAGTTAATGAACTCAGTGAAGAAATGGCTTTTTACATGTAACCACTTTCGGAACAAACACTAAATGAACATGGGTGTCATGGCAACTCTCGGAAACCATCACCTCAGCTGAAAACAAATCATAGAATCCAGACAGTGCAGAAGATCATAGAATTTACAGTGCAGAAGGAGGCCATTCGGCCCATCGATTCTGCACCGGCTCCTGGAAAGAGCACTCTACCCAAGGTTAACACCTCTACTCTATCCCCATAACCCAGTAACCCCACCCAACACTAAGGGCAACTTTGGACACTAAGGGCAATTTATCATGTCCAATCCACCTAACTTGCACATCTTTGGACTGTGGGAGGAAACCGGAGCACCCGGAGGAAACCCACGCACACACGGGGAGGAAGTGCAGACTCCGCACAGACAGTGACCCAAGCTGGAATCGAACCTGGGACCCTGGAGCTGTGAAGCGATTGTGCTATCCACAATGCTACCGTGCTTTGGCCATTCGGTCCATCGAGCCCGTGGGAAAGAGTACCCTACCTAGGCCCACACCTCTACCCTCTCCCCGTAATCACACCAAACATTTTTAGGACACCAAGGGGCAATTTAGCATGGCCAATCCATCTAGCCGGCTCATCTTTGGACTATGGGAGGAAACCCACGCAGACAAGGGGAGAACGTGCAGACTCCATACAGTCACCCAAGGTTGGAATCGAACCTGTGTCCTTGGCGCTGTGAGGCAGCAGTGTTAATCACCGTGTCGCCATTACATCCAATTCCTGAACAACCAACACTGAGATATAAATAACATCTGATTGAAGAATTGCTCTCAGCTTTCAATTCCACCAGCCAACCAAAACTGATACTTTGTGTAAAACATTGACAAACACACCAACATAGAAAGTTAACTTGTTGGCTTGTAAAGCTGATGTTGCAATGTATCTATCCAATTAATTAAGTCATTTTGATCTGCAGTTGCTGTTGGTATATATAATTTGCTAAGAGCACCACCTGCTTTAACCTTTTCCCCATTCGAGGTTTATTGCAAATACAGAAAAGTTGGCTTAATTTCGAATCCTATCTAAGCTGACAAACTTTCTCCAATAGTGTAAAATCAAAGAGCATATTTTGTACATGAATTGATTTTTTTTTTGGCATTAACCCCACTCACCAGTGCTGTAATGCAATGGAAAACTTTAAAATGTGGGCTGTTCGATTGACGAGCAGATCACAAATATCTCATTTTTGCAAATGTAAAATATTTATTGAAACTTCAACCCATTGGATAAAGTTCCAGGAGTTCTTAAAAAATAATTATTTTTATTAAGTCTCAGCACATGTCAAGATGTTCTGTCTGCCAGTTTTTGAGTCTTTAATAAAGGTCACCTTTATCCTTACAATGACTTTCTATGAGATTAAAGCACAAAAAGATTGTTAATAGCATTATTTGGAGAGCCTTTTTTTTCCCTAGTTCCACCCAAGCAGGTCTGTCACTCCTTTTCAACCATATAATCATACACCTCTGTTAATAATTCTAAACAGCAGGAGGCCATGGAGAAGAGACCACCAACCACGATGTGCTTAGAAAATGCTTGAATCTATCTGATGTCAATACTTTATTTGAGCAGAATTCTGTAGTGCTTAAATTATAATACAATGTTCAACCCGAAGGAACACTTAATTCAAATCTCAAGTAAACTTTTATGGTGCAAATGATTCATAGACTCTGGAACCAAAGTTGTATAAATTGCCATCTGATGCAACTCTGTAAATCCATCCAGCAATGCTACAAGGTCACTTCAGACTTAACTGACCTTACTTAATTAGCATTAGCATATTTTAACATGAGAAGCTGGCACCGCCAACAAATCTACAGAACAGCCTCACTATGAAAAAGTAATATGAG
Source organism: Scyliorhinus canicula (assembly GCF_902713615.1). Lineage (NCBI taxonomy): Eukaryota > Metazoa > Chordata > Chondrichthyes > Carcharhiniformes > Scyliorhinidae > Scyliorhinus > Scyliorhinus canicula. Next base: position 9,820,915 of record NC_052165.1, read on the forward strand.
TCAATTATTTTCAATCTTTGTCAGTTCCATTACCTACAATGAGTTTCATTGGTATCTATTTGGATGATAATGTAATGCAGCGTTAAGAAGCACCATTTATAGTACCTACTTAAAATAATAGGGAAAGAATATCCAGTGACACAGAAAAGAGATACTCTATTTCAACCTGTGACTTATTTGTAAATCAAATAGCACAGAAAGAACTTGCAGTTTCATAGCACCTTTTTTAACTGTGGCACTTTGCCTTTCAATTGCACTCAGTAAATACTGCAACGAACGTGCCCTCGGCAAGGTCCCACAAACAGTTATGAAATAATAATAACTGATAATCTGTGTTTTTAGTGATGTTGCTTGAGGGACAAATATTGAGCAGGACTCCCCTTTGAAGTAGAATGAAAATCGCTTATTGTCACAAGTAGGCTTCAAATGAAGTTACTGTGAAAAGCCCCTTGTCGCCACATTCCCCTGTTCGGGGAGGCTGGTACGGGAATTGAACCCGCGTTGCTGGCCTTGGTGTGCTTTACAAGCCAGCTGTTTAGCCCACTGTGCTAAACCAACCACAAGCGCCATGGGATCTTCTACGTTCACCTGAGAGCGCCGGCAAAGTCTCACTTCAACATCTCGTCCAAAGGATGGAATCTCCAGTAATGCAGTCAGCAGCTCAACACTTTATTTGAGAGTCAGGCTGGATTAAAAATGATCCTTCAGTATCTGAAGCGGGGCTTAAACCCACAACTTTTGACTGAGAGGCAGGAGTGCCACCAAGGCCAAAATACCGTGGCTGCCCACACTTGATAGTTGGAGTGGTGCTGTTGCTCCTATTCAATGCCTGCTCGGGAGCAACGACCCATGATTCTCATTGTTAGAAGAAAGGGAATCTGGGGCCACAGGTTCAGCCATGTGGAAACCTGATAACAACTTGAGAAAACTGGGAAAAGAATCCGGGTCTCACGAGGTCAAGACTTTACATTCAAGGTTGTCATTAATGGCAGTCCTACATTGTAACACTGCCTTGAAACATCACCTCTATGCAAAAGCTTGACTTTTGCAGGGAAGGATAGAAAAGGACTGGATTCCATGAAACTGCGATGTCTTTTTCTTAAAAAGTGCACCAAATATGTGCTTATTGCTGAAATCACAAAACGATGCGGACAGTTTTGATTAGGCAGGTACACACTAGCCAGTGAAGGTAACAAAACAAGAGTTGACAAAGGGATTTGATGTGTGAAAAAATGTTAAGTACATATATGGGCAGGATGCAAGGATCAGCTCTTTAAATGGCGCCATAATTCTGTTCAAACTGTCTGGTGTTGTTGGTTGAACTGTCACTAGCTGTGGTGAGAGCCAAAAAAAACTGTTTTTCACGTAAAGTCAAGTTGCGGGTAAGGTCAGATTTTTTTCGAAGCAAATGAGTTGCACATACGTTTACTTTGTTGCATGAGACTTAAAGTAAAACACCGGTTCAGGGTGAACATGAAGTGGATAAAATAATGGGGCTTAAAACCTCCACGAGCACTGCCAGAATTCTGGTCCTCATTTACACTGACGACCCTTAATCTGTTCATGTTAGAATGATTAGGAGATTTATCCTGTACCGCTATCCTACACTTGGGCATGTGCCAAACAGTAAGGAATTTGAAAATCAAACCCTGTAACACGAGAGTAAGAGACGAACTAGGATTTTAATTACAGTATGTGGATGAATGTGATTCTATTCTGTTTGTTTCAGAATGAGAATTACTCTGGACTGACACTAAAATTGCAATGAGGGCATTTTCTGTTTTGACTATGGTTATTTTATTGGTGACAGCTTGACAACTGCAGCGTAAACATTGTGTAATCACCTCCATTTTCACTTAAAGCTAAAATTACCTGCCTTTCAAGCAGTTTTAACTCTTCACCCACTGCAATGAAAGTGACAACTCTTTGGTTCCTTTAGGCGCATTTGTTGCAAGGAAATGGAAACGTACATTTTCATTGTGCATTCTGTGGGTTCTTGATGAACATCTTGTATTAAACTATTTATTTTTAAACCATACATTTTAAATCGGTGTTTTAAATCATCAATTTCATTGATGGATTATATAAGGACAAACTGTTTTCCAGTCACAGAAGGGCTGATAATCAGAAGTCACTAATTGAAGCTGATGGCCAAAGGAATGAAAGCGGACATGGAGGAAGATTCCTTTTGACAACAAGTTATTGTGGTCTGGAGTGTTCTGCCTGAAAGGGTGGCAGGAGCAGATTCAACAGTAACTTTCAGAAGGGAATTGGCTAATTCTTGAAGGGAGAAGATTTGCTGAGGTATGGGGAAGGGCCGAGGAACAGCTTGAATAGCTCTCGCCAAGAGCCAGCATCGGCTTGAGGGGTCAAAGGGCCACCTTTGCACTGTATTATTCTATAATCCATAGTAATCACTTCTAGTAATCACTGAGCAGAGACGCTAGACAGGATGCTCCGTTTGGAAGGCGAAGGGCCCACACTGGCGTGTGAACTGTGGTGTTTTATGATGCCAAAATCGGCATTGAACCCTCACCAATCCTGTGACCGGTGAGGGGCTAGCAGTCACGGCGGGTAAAACTCCCGGCTCCCACGACAAAATCGGCTGGAAAATGGCCCGGACCTTGGCCGCGCATGTGCGCGGCAACGACCTGAATGGGTCGCGCCGTAAAAGATGGCAGCGGCCGTGCGCAGATCCAAGCTGCCAAATACTGCAACCCTGGCCACCCCCCCCATCAGTCCCCCAGCCCCCGCGGATGCCCCAAGCTCCCCGCCAGCAACACGGCTCCCGCCTGACTATGGACCAGTCCGCAGCCGCCACGCCAGGTTCCCGACCGCTGAGACAACCCGTCAACTGCATGGTCGGGAACTTGGCCCATCGGGGTCGGTGCATCGGGGGAAGGCCTTCAGGTAATGCGCTAACGCCGTTCCAAGGGAGTGCGGCGCGCAACGTGGTGACACCATTTGGGAGAGGGCGGAGGATAGAAAACCGGCGTCAAACTGGTGCTGCCCCCGATTTGGGCCTCGAAAGAGATTCTGCGCCCGATCGGCGATTGCCATATTGGCATCGGGCAATGGTGAATCCCGCCCTATGTTCTCCCTCCAGAGCTGAATTGCAGCATGTATACAATCCCCCAGGAGTACAAGGGGATCCCGCTAATGGGCCTCCATCTTGAGCTGGCGGCAAACTAGCGAGTTCCCGTGCCCGGACCCCCAGCCCGCACTGCTACTCGGCCCCCCTCCTCCCTCTGAACCGCCCAGCCGCCCCCCACCACCAGTTTTCCTGGATGCCCCCTACCACCAAGTACGGGGACCTAACCCCACCCTCCAGGATCCCTGTAATAGGGAGACCCCCCATACGGACCCCTGTACTCGGGAGAAATAGGGAGAATCCCCACAGGGACTCCTGCAACAAGGAGACCCCACCCCCCTCCTTCCACAGCGATGTCTGTAATAGGGAGACCCCCACAGGAACCCCTGTAATAAGAAGAACCCCATAGGGACCCCTGTAATAGGGAGACCCCCCACAGGGACCACTGTAGTAGAGAGAACCCCCCCCCCACAGAGATACCTGTAATAGGGAGATTCCCTCCACATGGTCCCCTGAAATACAGAATGAACTAAGTTCATTCCAGTCACTCAAGCATGTGATTTCACTGCACTTATCTCTCTTTGATGTGGTAAATGTTTACAAACATTGGAGTCTCGCCATTTAGGCTATTGAACCGTGAAAGGGGATGAATGAATCAAAGCTACAGATGCTTTGTAGAAGTTGTCAATCACAGTCCACTACTCAAAAGCTATGAGTTGGCCCACCACAAGGTCCAGCATGCCAAGGCCAAGCTGACAGAGAGCACAAGTGATCTGCACCCATGTGATTCCCGGATGCGGGGGCCGGAGAATCAGGGAAGGCCAGAGCATAGGGCGCCAGGCCCGCTTAACGGATGCAAATGGTTCATTACAACCCATTTGCATTTATTTACATGCTCCCACTGTCGTCCGTCGTGGGCCTCGTTCCCACTGCCAGTGAGGAATCGTTCCATCTTCATCTGCCCTGACGCCCGATTCTCCATCCTATCGGGGAACGTGATCCGGGTGTCCCGGGACGAAGAATCCACCCGCTGCCTTTTGGATAAGGATTTAAACCAAGCCCTGTCTGCAATTTCAGGTGGTTATAAAGGATTTTTAAGGAACTATTTCAAAGACAAGCAGAGAGGTTTTCCCCAGCATCCGAGTCCCCGTTTATCCCTCAACCGACTTCACTAAAAGTGATTATCTGGTCATTTGTCTCTTTGCAGGAGCTTACAAATTAGTTGCTGCAGTTCATACATTTCAACAGTGACTATGCTTCAAAGGTACTTCAGCATTTGTAAAGCACTTTGGAATGTCCTGCCAGGACAAAAATACATATAGAAGTAGCAGTGGACCATGTGGATTGACAACCTGCTCCACCATTTTGTACAATCATGGCTGAACATGGGCTTGAACTGCATTTTCCTTCCTGCTCCCCATACTTTGCAACCCCCTGAGAGACCAAAGATCTGTCTGTCCCAGCCTTAAAGTATCCAACAATGCAGCGTCATAACCATCCGTGGTAGAGAATTCCAAATATTCACAACCCTTTGAGGGAAGCAATTTCTCGTCATCTCAGTGTGAAATGATTGATTAGTTATCCTGAGATGGTGGCACCTGTTAAGTTGCAGATGCAATGTTGAAACCCATTGTTGCAACGTTCCAAATTGCTGTCGCAATGCTCAAACCCATTGTCCGCGACATTTCAAATCGCTGTCATGTTTGAACCCATTGTCGTAATGTTCCAAATCGCTGTCGCAACGTTCGTGGCGCAACGTTCGAACCCATTGTCACAATGCTCCAAATTGCTGTCGCAACGTTTGAACCCATTGTCCGCGACATTCCAAATTGTTGTCACAATGTTTGAACCCATTGTCGTAATGTTCCAAATCGTTGTCGCAACGTTCCTGGCGCAACGTTCGAACCCATTGCTCCAAATCGCTGTCGCAACGTTCGAACCCATTGTCACTATGCTCCAATTAGCTGTTGCAATGTTCGAACCCATTGTCCGCAACGTTCCAAATCGCTGTCACAACGTTTGAACCCATTGTCAGAATGTTCCAAATCGCTGTTGCAACGTTCCTGTCGCAACGTTCAAACCCATTGTCACAATACTCCATGTTGCTGTCACGACGTTCAAACCCATTGTCCGCGATGTTCCAAATCGCTGTCACGTTTGAACCCATTGTCGTAATGCTCCAAATCGCTATCGCAACGTTCGAACCCATTGTCGTAATGCTCTAAATCGCTATCGCAACGTTCGAACCCATTGTCGTAATGCTCCAAATCGCTATCGCAACATTCGAACCCATTGTCCGCGACGTTCCAAATCGCTGTCACAACGTTTGAACCCACTGTTGTAATGTTCCAAATCGCTATAGCAACATTCAAACCCATTCTCCGCAACGTTCCAAATCGCTGTCACAACGTTTGAACCCACTGTTGTAATGTTCCAAATCGCTATCGCAACATTCAAACCCATTCTCCGCGACGTTCCAAATTGCTGTCACAACGTTTGAACCCACTGTTGTAATGTTCCAAATCGGTGTCGCAACGTCCCTGTCGCAACGTTAGAGTCCATTGTCACAATGCTCCAAATCGCTGTCGCAACGTTCAAACCCATTGTCCACAACGTTCCACCTCTTGTTCTTTCTCCAAGCAGTGGAATTCATCTCTCTGTGTTTACCCTATCAAAACTCTTCAGAGTTTTATAGGCTTCAACGGGATCTCTAGTCATTCTTCTTTCAATTTGAATCGCAAACTTCAGATGGTTCCAACTGTATTACAGCAAAATTGTCCCAGAATAAGTTAGAAAAATTAAAATCACTTCTAACTCCTGGGTAAGTTTTGTACTGACACCACGTAACCCCCCCCCCCCCTCCCCCGCCACTCCCCGACCCTCCACAGGCCACAACCCCCAAAGACCCCCATACCTGCCCCCAAATGGCCTCCAACTCCCCAACTATCTCCCAAAATCCTTGAAATCTGCCCATGGGAGACCCCTCACTACCCCCACCCACCCCGACTATCCATCAACCCAACCCCCAATTACCCACCCCGGATATGCTCCCATATCCCCCAAATGCCCTCACAAATTGAAGGAATTCTGGAAAACCATACCCGTTATCTTTGCTCCATCACCCCTGAGGTTTGGGCCATCAGCTCCCAAGGATTTGTCGTTTTAGCCCCTTAAGAGTTGCCGATATTTTTTCTCTGCCGATATTAATTTCCCTAATTTCCTCAATCTTTTTAGTCCACGGGATAGCAGCTATTTCTGGTCTGAAATTTGTATCTTCGAACCTCCTCTGCATCTTCTCCAAAGCATCCACATCCTTTTGGTAATGTGGCGACCAGAACTGTACGCAGTATTTCAAATGTGGCCGAACCCAAGTCTGATACAACTGTAACATGACCTGCCAACTCAATACCCCTTCCGATGAAGGAAAGCATGCCGTATGCCTTCTTGACCACTCTATCGACCTTCACAGCCACCTTCAGGGTACAATGGACCTGAACACCCAGATCTCTCTGCACATCAATTTTCCCCAGGGCTTTTTCATTTACCAAAGATGTATCTGGACAGATACATGAATGGGCAGGGAGCAGAGGGATACAGATCCTTAGAGAATAGGCAACAGTTTTAGATAGAGGATCTGGATCGGCGCAGGCTTGGAGGGCCGAAGGGCCTGTTCCTGTGCTGTAATTTTTCTTTGTTCTTTGTTCTTTGTACTATGAAGGCAGACACAAAATATTTGTTCAATGATTCTGCCACTTTCTCCTGTAAATTTCTCCTGTCTCTGTTTCCAAGAGACCAACATTTACTTTACCAACCCTCATCTTCATTAGACACTGATAAAAACTCTTACCCTCAGTTTTTATGATTTGGCTGGTTTACTCTCATATTCTATATGATCCTCAGACATGCTTCTGTGTGTTGCAATATTGTAATCCTCTTTTAATTTATTACTATCCTTAACTTCCTGAGTGAACCATAGGACTTGCTGAATTGTTGTTTTTCAATGTTGTGTCTTTATGTTGAAGATTTCAATTTTTTTGTAATGTGCTGCATCGTTTATTTACTGCCATACCTTTTAGTCTATTTACCCAATTAACCTTAAGCAGTTCCCTTCTTGTACCTGTGCAGCCTCGGCCCACGTTCCCCATTCAGGCCCCTTACACAGCGCGAGTCAGATTGTGTAGCCATGTGCTTCTCGGCACTTCGAGCGCTGGGAAACCACGCGGCTAAACGCGCTCGCTTTGGGACTTTGTTCCTATTGAGTTGAATCGAGCCCCTTTGTTAAACAAGGACCTAAAATGTGACGGATATGCAGCTGCACACTTGCTTGTTCCTGTGCACAGGGACACATGTAACTTATTGAGTGTAAGTTTTACCTACGGCAATAAAATATGTATTTTTTGTTTCACGCATTTACATTTGCGGCTGAGCACCAGATCGGCATACAAGTCAAACGAGTAGGAGAGAGTTTACTTTGGACCGTAAGACATAAGAGCAGACGTAGGCCACCTGGCCCATCGAGGCTACTCCGCCATTCAATGAGTTCATGACTGATCTGATATGATAACCCTCAACTCCCCTTTCCCGCCTTATCCCCATAACCCTTAATTCCCTGGCTGATTGAAAATCTTTGGAAAGAACCAGTTCAAGATATGTAGCTATTCTCCCCAAAATAAAGCTTTTATTTGTAATTATTGTGATCCTCCCAGAATCTGACATCCTGCTGGGGGATCTCACGATGGCATTATGCACCGTAACATTTAGTTATACTGCTTGATATCTGGCTTTCAGTTTAAATGTTTAATTAACATATTGTACATATATCCTCATTAAACTCCCTCTTCAAGGGACAAAGAGGGCAATGTTGAGGCTGGGTGATGGTGTAAAATGAGCCATTTCAATTTAGCCACCCATTATGTGTCTCTCCCAATTTACTTCATTGACTTCAAGGAAATTATCCCCAAGATGTGTTATACTGCTCAAATAATTTCTGTCTGCCCCTTTTCATTAGTGCAATACCAGTTCATAAATTTTTTTTAAAAAATGCATTCATTCATGAAATGTGGGTGTCACTGGCAAGCCTAATGTCCATTGCTCATCCCTAATTTCTCTGGAGATGGTGGTGTTGAGCAGCGTTCTTGAATGACTGCAGTCTGAGTGGTGGAGGTAATCCTCCAGCACTGTCAGGTCGGACTTCAGGAATTTAATCCAGCGATGGCGAGGGCATATTGGTATATTTGCAAGTAAGGTTGACGCATGACCTGGTGTCGGGACGTCCCTTGTGCCGACTGCCCTTGTCTCTCTAGCATTTACAGATTTGGGTGCCAGCACTCTGAGGTAAATAAAATAATTTTCAGGCATATTGGCAGCAACACCCGGTTGCAACTCTTGAGATGCAAATTACTGTGGTGAAATATGCAGCATATTTACTGAGTGTCTGCTGCTGAATTGAGCTGTATTCGGTGGCACGGTTGCACAGTGGTTAGCACTGTTGCATCACAGCGCCAGGGTCCCGGGTTTGGGTCACTGCCTGTGCGGAGCCTGTGCGTTCTCCCTGTGTCTGCGTGGGTTTCATCCGGGTGCTCCGGTTTCCTCCCACAGGAAGACGTGCTGTTAGGTAATTTGGACATTCTGAATTCTCCCTCTGTGTACCCCAACAGGCACCAGAATGTGGCGACGAGGGGCTCTTCACGGTAACTTAATTGCAGTGTTAATGTCAGCCTACTTGTGACAATAATAACGACTATTATTATTGTTATAAAACCTCACCAGTTGGACACACCCATTGGTAAGTTGCAAACAGGCTGCCAACAATTGTCCATCCATTCCTTGAGATTTTCATCATTTATTTAGAATTTCTCTCTTCCTGACTCTTCTGTTATTTGTTCCATCTGTCTTTGCTTGTGCTCACCATAAAACATTGCTTTGTGAGGAAAGACCGCACCTGTTATATGCTGTAAAGTAACCCTATGCATGTAACAATGCATTGCCAGATAAGTGTAAGGCAGCATACTGACTGATCGGATATTTTAAGCTAATGGATAAATTATTGCATTAAAATATACAGAATCAAGTTGGGATCAATAGAATATTAATACTACATGGCATTAAATGATCCATTGAACTAATTCAAAACCACAAAAGTTCCAATTGTTAGCATTTAGGTGATTATTCAATGAGGTCATGATGATAAACGTCACATGACAAACAACTAGCCAACTTATCTATTAGCCCCCAACACAGACAGTGACATACAAACACGGGAAACAGAAGAACATGAGGCATCAAATCTGATGGTGTGCCTCTCTTTCCTTTAATGTTCAAGCTCACAATGATAAAAAGATATTTTTCATGATTAATGGGACTGCCCTACTTGAAATCACTTCCTGCAGTGAAAGATCAGAGATAAAAGATGTTGGGAGCTGTAAACAACGTTAACAAACCATTAACCCAGTGTAACAAAATATGTGCTAATTAGATTTGATTACCAGACTGCCAGTTTGTATTATCCCATGTAACACCACAACCTGTAATTGTGAGTTAAGAATATAAACGTATTTTTACGGCGTAATTCTTGAAGATAGAGGTGTATTTTCACTCAGCATATGAAATCCTTAGAATCATAGAAACCCTACAGTGCAGAAGGAGGCCATTCGGCCCATCGAGTCTGCACCAACCCTCCGAAAAAGCACCTTACCTGGGCCTGTACACCTAGATCTCTCTGACTGTCAATACTCTTGAGGGTTCCACCATTCACTGTATATTCCCTACCTGTATTAGACCTTCCAAAATGCATACCTCACATTTGTCCGGATTAAACTCCATCTGCCATCCCTCCGCCCAAGTCTCCAAACAATCTAAATCCTGCCATATCTTCTGACAGTCCTCATCGCTATCCGCAATTCCACCAACCTTTGTGTCGTCCGCAAACGTACTAATCAGACCAGTTACATTTTCCTCCAAGTCATTTATATATACTACGAACAGCAAAGGTCACAGCACTGATCCCTGCGGAACACGACTAGTCACAGCCCTCCAATCAGGAAAGCACCCTTTCATTGCTACTCTCTGCCTTCTATGACCTAGCCAGTTCTGTATCCACCTAGCCAGCCCACCTCTGATCCCATGTGACTTCACCTTTTGTACCAATCTGCCATGAGGGACCTTGTCAAAGGCGTTACTGAAGTCCATACAGACAACATCCACTGCCTTAGCTGCAACAATCATCATTGTGACCTCCTCGAAAAATTCTATCAAGTTAGTGAGACACGACCTCCCCTTCACAAAACCGTGCTGCCTCTCACTAATACGACCACTTGCTTCCAAATGGGGCTTGGTTTCATAGTTGTCAGTGACCATCCATTCCATCTCTCAAATAAATATTCTTTGAGCCTTAACTGTAATCATTAGGTGATCATTTGGCTGTGGCCAAACCATAGTCTCCCTCCAGATTTGCACAATCCCACTTCCAGCAGAGATCATCAGATAGTGATTGAGAGCGGACACATTTTTGATTTTTTTTCATGCTTTTGCACAAAGGTTCTCTAGCGTCCCAAAGGTCACTCTGGCTGTGATCATCTAAGTCAGTACAGACTGGGAATTCTATCTGGGTTCTATCCAGCAGAGCTGTAAACCATCTATTGGGGAATCTTCTTGTCATTATAACTGAAAAGTTCAGGATGCGTGTTTCAAATGTATTTTCCCCAGTTTAATCTCCACTATGATCATTCACGTGTGAATTTCTAAATTCTAACAATTTACAAAGATATTTTAAGACTGCACAAGTTATGGTTACCGTTTCAGAAATAACTAAAATATACCGGGCTTCTGTTAAATAAATACTTTATTTGCCCTTATGGACTTTAAGTCATATCTGCATCCTGAACGACAGCTTATATTTGGAATTCAAATGACAGAAGATATTGAAGTGGGGCGGCAGGGTGTCGCAGTGGTTGGCACTGGTGCCTCACGGCGCCGGGTCACTGTCCATGTGGAATTTGCACATTCCTCCCCCCATGCCTGCATGCGTCGCACTTCCACAACCCAAAGATGTGGAGGGTAAGTGAATTGGCCATGGTAAATTGCCCCTTTATTGGGAAAAGGAATTTGAAAGAAAGAAGATACTGAAGTAATGGTATGAATCAATTTATTTATTTAAAAAATGCTCTGTTACAATTAAATATATAGAAATTATATTCCCAGAAATCTTAGATATTAAACACGAATTATAGTTTAGTGCTGGGCCATGCAGACAAATTAGGCCCAAAATTGATTCGCAAACTTCGAACAACAATAAGTCACATTATGCAAGAAATAGATAGATCACGTAACAAAAACTTGGATATTTATATCACGGGTGGCACAGTGGTTAGCACTGCTGTCTCACAGCTCCAGGGACCCAGGTTCAATTTTAGCCTCTGGTGACCGCCTGTGTGGAGTTTGCATTTCCTTCCCATGTCTGCGTGGGTTTCCACCCACAGTCCAAAGAGGTGCAGGATTGGCCATGCTAAATTGCCCCTAAAGTGGGGTTACGAGGTTTCGTGGAGGCATGGGCTTAAGTAGGGTGATCTTTCTAAGGGCCAGTACAAACTCAATGGGCCGCATGGACTTCTTCTGCAGTGTAAATTCTATGATTCTATGATCTTGTTATACTGAAAAAATTCATCCGCTCCTGGTAAAATATGTGCAGTAACCAGCATATCAATAAGAACAAGATTGATGAATTATTTTTGTTGCCATGAGGAAATTTCTTCTTCGCTTGAGAGCAGATTGGGAGAAGGTTCCTTGAAGCAATGTGCCTAAATACAGTGCATATTCAACATCACATGTACTGGCTATGCCTATTACACATAGCATTTGATGTTTTCATTGACCTTGAATTGCTGTTGCAGATCTATGAATACATCCAAATAGATCAAAGTGTTCATCCATAAAATATGTGTTGGTCATTAGCCACCCATAGAATTAAATAACAAGATTTGATAGCACATAAAATATTTTTATATGGGTCAAACTATTCATTTTGACCAAACTAAGTTAATTCATAGAGGAGTTCAGTGCAAAGAGAATTAGAGTATGCCCGTCCATAGTTTTCACCTGTACTTCTAAATTCACTCCTCTAACCTCCAACACCCCCCAAAGAAAATGCAAATATCTGCATTTACAATTTATCTCTCTGATACATAGAAATGTATATAGAAAATAGAAGCAGGAGGAGGCCATTCGGCCCTTCGAGCCTATTCCGCCATTCATTATGATCATGGCTGATCATCAAGTTCATTACCCTGATCCTGCCATCCCCCCCATGTCCCTTGATCCTTTTAGCCCCAAGAGCGATTCTAATTCCTTCTTGAAACTACCACACAATGGGTGCGATGCTCCACAAATGCGGCGAGTCGTAAAGGCTGCCGTGAAACTGGCCGTGTTTCATGGCAGCCTCCGCGTCCCCTCCTGGGACCCGATTCTCCTCCCCGGTCGGGGCTAGCAGCGGGGCCCCGTGAACCACGGCATCACAGGCTTAGCGACCGTCACTAAGCCCGCGCGCCAAGGGTCACGGCAGCTGATGCGCACGATGACGTCAGCCGCGCATGCGCGGATTGGATGGCTCCAACCCGCGCATGCGCGGATGACGTCATCACGCATATGCGTCAAACCCGCGCATGCGTGGGCCGTCATGCCCCTCAGCTGCCCCGCGGACTGATCCTGCGGGTTGGCGGAGGAACAAAGAGTGTGCGGGTTTCGGACCCGCTGCCCGCGATCGGTGCCCACCGTGCCGTGGTGCGGCCGTGCCAATCGGTGCCATGGTTGTCGGGAACGGAACTTGGCGGCCGTTTTCACGAACGGTGAGAACAGGTGTGTTCGTGAAAACGGCCGTAAAGACCTGGGAAATCGGCCCATCGGATAGGGGAGAATCGCTGTTCGCCGTAAAAAAACGGCGAGCAGCGATTTGTGTCGTGGGGCGGCCGTGGGGGGGGGGGGGGGGGGGGGGAATAGCGGGAGGTCGGGAAAAATGTCAGGAAGGCCCTCCCGCTATTCTCCGACCCATTGTGGGGGGCGGAGAATCGCGCCCAATGTTTTGGCCTCAACTACTTTCAGTGATAGCGAATTCCACAGATTCACCGCTCTCTGGGTGAAGAAATTTCTCCTTACCATTATCCTCAAACTATGGTTCTGCACTCCCCATCATCGGTTACATTCTTTCTGAATCCTGTTAAGAATTTGGTACGTTTCTATGAGATCCCCTCTCATTCTTCTAAACTCCAATGAATATAATCCAAATTTAGTCGCTCCTCACATGACAGTCCTGCCATCCCAGGAATCAGCCTGGTAAACCTTTGTTGCACTCCCTCCTTAGCAAGAACATCCTTCTTCAGATAAGGACACCAAAACTGCACACAATACTCCAGGTGTGGCCTCACCAACACCCTATACAATTGCATTAAAACATCCCTATTCCTATACTCAAATTCTCTCGCTATAAAGGCCAACATACCATTTGCCTTCTTTGCTGCCTGCTGTACCTGCGCGCTTACTTTCAGCGACTGATGCACGAGGACACCAAGGTCTCACTGAGTATCCACCTCTCTCAATTTACACCCATTCAAATAATAATCTGTCTTCCTATTTTTGCAACCGAACTGGATAGCCTCACATTTATCCATATTTTACTGCATCAGCCATGCATATTCCCACTCATTCAGCCTGTCCAAATCCTGCTGTAGCATCTCTGCATCCTCCTCACAGCTCACTCTCCCATCCAATTTTGTATTATCTGCAAATGTGGCGATAATACTTTAGTTCCCTTGTCCTAATCATTAATATATAATGTGAACAATTGGGGTCTGAGCACAGATCCCTGTGGTACCCCACTAGTCACTGCCTGCCAATCGGAAAAATATCCATTTATTCCAACTGCTTGCTTCTTTGAAATCTTCTCAAGTGCATCAGTTATCTGACCTAATATCACAATATTCCAAATGTTGAAGCAATAATCAAACGTAAGAAACCTATTTTCAGGACGAGGTGGTGTATAGGAGAACGCTGACAGACATGCACATCAGGTTGCTTGGTGTAACAGAGGAACATAGGAATTGGAGCAGAAGTAGGTAATTCAGCCCATCGAGCCTGATCTGCCATTCAATCAGATCATGGCTGATCTCTTCCTGGTCTTAAATACACCTCCCTACCTCTTCCCCATATCCCAGTAACCAGTTTCTTAATCAGAAATATGTCTATCTCCTTTTTGAAACCATTTAAAGACTCAGACTCCACCGCACTATGGGGCAGCGAGCCCCACAAATTCACCATCCTCTGCGAGAAGTAGTTCCTCCTCATCTCAGTTCGAAATCTACCGCTTCTCAACGTCAAAGCGTGACCTCTCAGTCTGGGTTGCCCCACAAGCAGGAACATTTGGTCTCCATATACTTTATGAATCCTTTTTAATATTTTATGTATCTCAATCAGATCCCCTCTCATCCTTCTAAACTCCTGTATTATCCCAAACTGTTCGATCTCTCCTCATACGTCAACCCTTTCATCCCCGGAATCAATCTGGTGAACCTCCTCTGAACTGCCTCCAACGCCCCCACAGCCTCCCTCAAATACGGAGACCAAATCTGGACACAATACTCCAGATGTGGTCTAACTAACGCCCTATACAATTACAACAACACATCTCTACTTTTATACTCCAGTCCTTATGCATTAAACGCCCACATTCAATTTGCCTTTTTAATTGCATGCTGTACCTGCATACTGACTTTCTGCGATTCATAAGCAAAGACACCCAGATACTTCTGCCCAGATGCATTTTGAATCTGTTTTCCATTTAGATAATAAGTAGCCCTTTTCTTCATCCAAAATAAATAACCTCATAACCGCATAATAAATAATCCACATTAAACGCCATCTGCCAGATTTTGGCCCAATCTCCGAGCCTATCTATATCCATCTGTAAAATCTGTATCTCCTCTTCACTGCCTGCTTTCCTACCTATTTTAGTATCATTTGCAAATTTTGCTACGTTACACTCTGTCCCTGCTTACAGATCATTTATACAGATTGTGAACAGTTGAGGTCGGAGGACTGACCCCTGCTGCAATATGCTACTTACAGTTCGCCAGCCAGGGAAGGACCCATTTATCCTGACCTTTCTGTCAATCATTTATCTGCTTTCTGTCAATCAGCCAATCCTCAATCCAATTTAGTACTCTACCCTCAATCCCCGGCGATCTCACCTTCTGGATCAGTCTTTTATGTGGTACCTTGTCAAGCGCCTTCTGGAAATCCAGATATACCAGATTCCCCATTATTCACCTTGAAATGAAAATCACTTATTATCACAAGTAGGCTTCAAATGAAGTTACTGTGAAAATCCCCTAGTCGCCACATTCCGGCGCCTGTTCGGGGAGGCTGGTACGGGAATTGAACGGTGCTGCTGGCCTGCCTTGGTCTGCTTTCAAAGCCAGCGATTTAGCCCTGCACTAAACAGCCCCTGTTACGTCCTCAAATAACTCAAGCAAGTTTGTCAAGCATGACTTACCCTTCAGAAAACTACGCTGACAATGGTGGATTTGTCTTTCCAAATGTTCAGTCGTCTCCTCCTTAATGATTGAATCCACCAACTTCCCCACCGCAGAGGTCAAGCTAACCAGTCTATAGTTTCCTACTTTTTGCCTCTGTCCCTTCTGGAATAGGGGTATCACATCAGCATGTTTACAATCCACCGGAGCATTTCCAGGGGATTCTGAAATATCTTAACCAATGCATCCACTAACTCTTCTGCCACCTCCCTTAAAATCCTTCAGGATTTTGGCCAAGGTTTTGCTGTGATGGTGGCATTCAATATATCCAGGTTATGGAAGTTGAAATAGACCGCCAAGAATTTGGAGGTTCATTCCAATGAATGCTGAAGGGCATCCTCCGAATGGCACAAGAAGCAGAACGCTTGCTAAACAATGTTTGATGCACGATGTTCATCATGGCTACATGGCTCTGGTTATAGGTGCATTTTCCATGCATTGTCAGGTGGACGAGGGGTTTCATCAGCCAGGTATAGAGTGGGCACCCCTTGTCACACCACAGCCAGCTTCTCGTGCTTCTGTTGAGCCAAGAAGAGGTAGCTGGCGCAGATTGAACGTGCCGTTACTGCTTCCGGGATATAGTGGGCATTCACAAAGAGGATCTTCTGGGCATGGTCTCACACCACTTGGATGTTATCGGTATGGTATTGTTCATGGTTAACGGTGATCTTTTTGTTGACACATAGGTGGCTGGAGAGTATGTGTGTGGTTTATGGATCCCTGCACCATTGGGAATTCTGCTATCCTGCAAACCAGATGCTCACTTATCTTGCTTCTTTCTGGTTCATGAGAAGTCAGTGAAGTTCCGGCTTTTATAGGGGGCCTCTATGAACTGTGAGAACTAACTGGTCCTCCGTGCAAGGTTCCACTGTCGTAGAATTTGAGGACAATGCTGACAATGCACCAGTGTGCACTGGTGTCTTTTTTCCCTGCTGTGATCCCGGAGGTTGGGTTATAGGAGGTGGCACAGTTGAGTGACCGCCCTCTGTGAGACATGCAGGCTCCTGAAGTGGAATTAGGGTAAATGCATCCGATAGATTCTGGGTCAATAGTGCCTTCAATGAAGAGGCCGACCCCTCCTCCCCCTCCCTCTGTGCACTGCTTCCTCCCTCTCCTGCCCGTTTTCCATTTCCAAAGCATGCCGTAGCCCAGGAGGGGCTCCCAACTCTGGCCCCGGAGCAGGACTCTTCCTGATAGCAACTCCTCTGACCTCCTTGTTATGATCAAACTGCACTCACTTGAAAATCCCACAAGTTAGCAATCCTCCTCCTATAACCCAGAACACTGTGCTTTCACTAACTCTACACCACCACACGTGAGCCAAATGTCTTGATTTTGCTGCCCCTCGCCGGGTGTGTTTTTGGCAGCGTGGCACTATGTGAGGTTCCCTGCCCACCTCCATCCTGCCCACCCGACCTGTTCCTCATAATGCTGGGGAGGGGGGGGAGGGAATGGGGCAACTAGGCCACCCATCCTTATGCCTATTGAGGCTCTTAATTGCCCAATCTGCCTCCAAGCCCACAACATGCTGGTCAGGTGGGCCAAGTGTGAAGACTGCTTTGAAAGAGCTTCTTTGAAAAGGCAAGAAGGGCATGTCAATCGGGCGGTGCCCTGTCTGTATCGGGGGTGCGCTCACCACGAGGTCACTCTGTTCCTCATCTCACTTCCTGCCCTCCGAAACCCAGCCCCCTCCTCTGCATGCATGCTCAAGGCCACTTGATTTTAAGTACTGTGTGGAGAGTGTAGACTGGACAAGAGGACTGTTAACTAATTGTATAGACTCACTGATGTAACATATGTTGCAAATCACTAAAATTGTGATTAATCTGATGCATACTAATTGGACTGAAAACGACTCCAACCCCTTGAGGCTTAATAACTGTAAGAGGCTCCTTTTCTAATCCAATAATTCTCTTTTAATATTCAGTTAAAGGGTTTCCCTGTTACAGCCCACCACCTTTACCACCGTTTAGCCTTCTCTTATGTGAAAATTGTCCCTTTAAACGTAAAACGAGTGTGAATTCAGGTAGGGTGATTTGGTTTGTGGAAATTATTTTCTACGCTATACCCACTGGCAAGAAGGCAGTGCAGCGTACAATCAATGCTCGCTGCTATTTCTGTTTCCTCCCTGTTATATCCTTAGCTGTGTGACAGTTTTGCTTGTACACATGTCCGTATGAATGGCTATTCAAGCTGATCTCTAGGGTCTGAATTTTCACAATGATGCAGGGGGCCTCTGGCTTGGCTAAAATGACACCAGAGCTCCCATTCTGGAAGTTCTGCCACAAAACCCAGCATCCACCATTTTTGCTGGGAGGGTGGAGGGAGGGGAGGGGGGGGGGGTACGGTGGGTGGGGAGGGATGGGGGAGGGGGATTGAAGCCTGCAGATCGAGGTTTATAGAGGCTACTTCGCATGTCAAGGTGCAGCCACCTTCCAACAGATCCAACCTTTGTTGGTGAGATATCCAAAACACAACTTGTGGGCTTTACACTTTTCAAGAGGCCTCAACTTACTGGAGTCCTTTGGACAGGTTGAGTATCCTTGACAAGTAAGGTCTCTTGTTGGATTGGTTCAGGAGCATCTCTTGGAGCAGTCAAGTGCTCTATTGGGATTGTTAAAATTAGACATGATTATTGATAAAAAGTTGATAAACCCACTGCAACTGGCATGCTGCCAAGACATTTAAATCTCATGGTCTTTAAATTGAGCATCTGTAATTTTTTTTTAAAAATCAGTGCTTGCTATTTCGCTCTGCCTATTAACATACACCTGAAGGCTGTAATTATATAATTTATGCTGCATGACTGATTCCACAATCTATCATTACCACAAGGAGGTGCCTGCTATTTCACAGTTTAGTTATACCAAGAGGTTATAAAGTCTTTGATGAGGGGCTATGAGTACAGATGCTTGCTTCAACAAGTAATTTAAATGTAGTGAATGGGTTTTCATCATTGAGTGTTTTTTTTGAAAAAGCAAAGTCATCAATAAAATGTAATTTTATCCCAACTCAGCATGAATGCTGAGGTGTGTCCACAGTGGATACTGGATAAATTGGCATGGAGGGTGTAAGGGCAAAGGGAAGGGAGGGTCTGAGGTAGAGAGGGCATGAGGTAGAGAGGCATGGTTTGGCATGGAGGCTATGATCAGTTTTTTAAGTGCGTAGAAGGGCATAGGTTGGCAGGGAGGGTATGAGGGGCCATGGGGGGTTTGGGTGGGGGCATGAGGTGGCATTGGCTGGTATGGCTGAGACATGGTGAATGTGTGGAAGTCAAGGGATATGAGCGGTGCGGGTTTTCTGTTTATTGTTGGGACATAGCGTTAGAGCTCCGAGGCTGGCCTTTCTGACAGAACTCCGCCTCTGCGCCCGGCAACCTCTGTGGCTGCTTCCACGCTGGTTGTGGGGTCGGAGGGTATGAGGTAGAGGGGCATGGTTTAGCATGGAGGGTGTTAGTGTTCTCGTAGGTGCCCCCCCCCAGATGTGAAATCGTACCATCTGGCCACTTTCCCCAAGTCAGGTTTGCAGAGTCGGGAATTTTCGCAACTCTGCACTCCAACTCGCGATCAAACATTCAGGCCAAATCAGACCTGTGCCTCTTTGCTCTGGTGCTGCGGCATCACTCATGCTCTGTTTCAACTTATGGATCTTCTGGAACTCCTCCAAGTGTTCCCAGACTCAATCGCATATTGACAGATTCTGTGATTTCAATGTTACACCTTTTGCTTTCACTCACTTTTGCATATGTATAGAAGCAACCAACAGTTTCAGCACAAGCCCTGGGCATCCATTACATGGCCCACACCAAAATGGCGTATGGCACATTCACAGCTCAGAATGAGTGCAGGCTTCCCGCCCGCCATGTTGGAGGCTCAGGTGACAGCTTTTTAAAAAAAATTGAGAGTACCCAATTATATGTATTTTTTCCAATTAAGGGGCAATTTAGCGTGGCCAATCCACCTAACCTGCACATCTTTGGGTTGTGGGGGATGAAATCCACGCAGACATGGGGAGAATGTGCTAAATCTACACGGACAGTGACCAGGGCCGGGATTCGAACCCAAGTCCTCAGTGCCGCAGTCTCAGTGCTAGCCACTGCGCCACCTGCCGCCCAGGTGGCAGCTTTTTTAACCCCAAGACAGGTGTTTTTACTTTCTAGTCCATGTGGTACTGAGGGCAGTTCTCCAGCCGCATTGTGCCCAGCGCAAATCCCGCTATCGTGGGAGTATTTGGGGAGATCCCCTAAATGGGTTTCGCTCTGGGAATTGAACAGTGGGGGGGGGGGGGGGGGGGGCTCTCAGGACATTGTAGCTCCTGGAAGATTAGGGACATGGCATGGCGGCGCCTTGGCATTGCAAAGGTGCGGGGCCTGAAAAGGGAGCAGGGTTTTGGGAAAGGCGCAAGGCCTGAAAGAGGTGGGGCATGTAGGGGTAGTTACGAAGGGGACGGGGCATGAAGGGAGGGCAAGCTGGTGGTGGGGCATGATGAAGCCCCGATGCCGGGGACGGTAGTGAGGAGGTGGGGTGGGGGGGCGACTCTGTGAAGCCAGGTTTGCTGCCATGTTCAGATCAACAACCTGCGCGGAACACACGGGGCTGAGTTGATTGTTTTCCTCGTGTGGCTCAAAGTGTATGAGCTCCCCGCTAACTACGGGGCTGATTCAATGTTGCATATAAGGTCGGCCAGATAGGAACTGACCAACAGAGGGAGAGGACCTGGTAGTTTAACCAGGACCCTTTGTAAAAAGTATGTATTATAAATAAACGTCTTCTTTGTGATGTTCGTCTGACTCTCTTCATTTTTATTAAACTGGGGACGAAGATAAACTGGAACTGTTGACGTGCTACTCTGCTGTCTACACTTCATTGTGCCTTTGTTCGGTCAATTAGATGCTTTTGACCCCACAGTTAGGTGTTGGGATCAGTATACGAAATGCTTGGGATACGGTTTCCATGCCAACAGCACAACCGAAAATGCGCTGTATTGTGATCCTGTTAACGGCCTGCGGGGCACACACATTCGGCATAATTCAGGACCTCACGAAAATCAGAGTTTGTGAATATGGGGCTGAGTTGGCGGATATGCTTCATGACCGCTTGGCTTGTGGTGTTAACAATCTCGACATACAAAAAAGGCTTCCAGGTGAATGATCCCTAACTAACAGCAGGCCTTGCAGATTTCTCTTTCACTGGAGTGTGCTTCTCTAGTCGTAGGCGTTCAACGCCGCCTTCCTCACCGCCTTTCAGTGACCAGAATGGATCGCCATGACGCAGTAGGGGCTTTTCACAGTAACTTCATTTGAAGCCTACTCGTGACAATAAGCGATTTTCATTTTCATTTCATTTCATAGGCCCGCGGTCTTGAGGCCCTCGGCCACGGCGCACGCACTCTCTGGATTCGTGAGGGACCGACTCCGCCACCTTTGAGAAGTGTGGACGTCAGAGTCGCTGAAGTCACCGGCCGCATGAGGGACAACACCCTGATCGCCAGTGACGAGGTAGGCGGTGGCCTGATGCTAGGGCCCTACACTGGATGCCACTGAAGAAGCTGGAAATGAGTCAACAATGCAGCTGAACTGTGCGGCTGCTCCGCGGGTGGCCCCTATTTGCAATGGTACAGGGCAACAGGCACTAAATTCAGATGGAATTGGATACGGGTGCTGCCATCCCCTTGGGGCCGCAATTCGATTGGATCCGACATGGGATGAATTTATTTTCGTTAGCTGATTTGGCTGCATTGCTCACTTTGGAAACTTTGTCAATTGTAGGCTCTGATGTACCATCAATTGGACGCGAGGCACGATGAAGGTCCAAACTTAGGCTTTAATCAGTTGGTTGTTAGCCCGGTGGTCGACTACAGAGAAAGGCCGACTGCCGGGAACTCTGGGTATTTATACCCCGCCTCGGAGGTGGGGTCTACTTGCCTCTCGACCAATTGGTGAGCAGTCACATGACTAGTCCCAGCCAATCAGACGAGAGGCACATGACCAGCCAGAGCCAATGGGAAACCAATACTCTGCACCAATGGCAGTGCTCCCATTCATACCACCACAGGCTCCATGCTCGCCCTGCTGGTCTATGGACATCAGGCTTCCCCTCATTGCGGTGCAGGGAGAAGGCCCCAACCTGCTTGGTCAGGGTTGGCTGCACCATTTGCAGTTCGACTGGCAACGTATCCTCAAGGTGAAAGTGGGCGGCTGATATGCAGTAATGCAGAAATTCCCCAATGTTTTCACGGCCCAGCCTTGGAGAAGTGAAGGGGGCCATGATGAAAATCCAAGTGGATCCGCAGGCCCCGCTTCACTTTTGTCGTGCTTGGCCGGTCGGCTATCATTGGTAAGATCAAGGCTGAACTGCAGCGATTGAAGAGCCGGTTCATTCGGACGGTTCGTTCCACCGACTGGGCGGCCCTGGTGATTCCGGTGATGAAACCAGACCGGACTGACAGCCTTTGCGATGATTACGAATTTAGCTAGCAATACGGCTTCAAATTTGGACCAATGTCCCCTCCCTCAAATTGAAGATCTCTCCGCGCATTGCTGTCTATCTTGATGATGTGTTAATCACGGTGCAACGGAAGCAAATGGGCCCCCGACTCCGGACTCGCTTGGGTTTGTTGATCCCTGACATCGGCACAGAAGTGCGCTGTGTGCCAGACCAGCTCATGAAGCTTCAGAGACTCCTTGGGGGAACTCTATCCCAGTCCGGCCCATCGCTTAATCTGCTCCTCGGGGGAACTCCACCCCGATCCTACCGGTTATTCCGGTTCCACAGTCTGTGCACCCGACTGTGTAGTCGCCTTCTCGTGATACTGAAATGCCTGATGTCTGGCCGACTGATTCCGATACGGACAGACAATCGTCTGGGGTCTCTGACTCGGACCCGTCATTCAACCACTTTCGGAGGGTCCAGCCGCAAGCGCCATTCTCCGGTTCGTTATACTCCAGCTGATGCGCTCCCACCGCTGGGAAACAATTTACTGAGGCCAAAGCGGCTGAGTCACCGCCATCCGTCGGTTTATTCCATTCCTTCCACGTCACCAAGTGTTTATAACTTGTTCTTTTTCACCTGCTCCTCGTCTTCATCTGCCTCATCATTCCCTATGGGGATCTTCAGACTTTGCAAGGGGAGGGGTGTAATAACTCGCACAACACATGGGGTGGGGTTGATTATTTTCCCTGTGCGGCTCGAGTAGTATGAGCTCCCCCGCTAACTATGGGGCTGATTCCATGTTGTATATAAGGTCAGCCAGATAGGAACTGACCGACAGTGAGAGAGTGGACCCGGTGACGTTCCCTTTGTAAATAGTATGTCTTTTATAAATATACATCTTCTTTAACTTCCCTTCCCAACATTCAGAGCCCCAAACACAGCTTCCAGGTGAAACAGCAATTTAGAACATAGAACGGTACAGCACAGTAAAGGCCCTTCAGCCCTCGATGTTGTGCCGAACATTTATCCTAATCCAAGATCAACCTAACCTACACCCCTTCAATTTACTGCTGTCCATGTGCCTGTCCAAGAGTCGCTTAAATGTCCCTAATGACTCTGACTCCACCAGCTCTGCTGGCAGTGCATTCCACGCACCCACTATTCTCTGTGTAAAGAACCTACCTCTGACATCTCCCCTATACCTTCCTCCAATCATCTTAAAATTATGTCTCCTCGTGACAGCCATTTCCACCCTGGGGAAAAGTTTCTGGCTATCCACTCTATCCATGCCTCTCGTCATCTTGTACATCTCTATCAAGTGAACTCTCTTCCTTCTTTGCTCCAGTGAGAAAAGCCCTAACTCCCTCAACCTTTCTTCATAAGACATGCCCTGCCATCCGGGCAGCATCCTGGTTAATCTCCTCTGTACCCTCCCCAAAGCATCCACATCCTTCCTATAATGAGGTGACCAGAACTGGACACAATATTCCAAGTGTGGTCTAACTAGAGTTTTATAAAGCTGCAGCAAAACCTCGTGGCTCTTAAACTCAATCCCCCTGTTCATGAAAGACAACACCCCATACACCTTCTTAATAACCCTAGCAACCTGGGTGGCAACTTTGAGGGATCTATGTACGTGGACCCCAAGATCCCTCTCTTCCTCCACACTTCCAAGAATCCTACCTTTAACCCTGTATTCAGCAAATTGTCATTTACTTGTCCTTCTTTCAATTTCGTCTACGGTATGCAATCTCTGTAAAACTGGGGAGGTCAAACGCAGATTGGATGACTGTATTGTGAAGCGTCTCCATTCAGACGTTAAAAAATGTGGCCCCAAGCTTCTGTTCAACAAAATCTCTCATGGATGCCTTGGAGCCTAAACTTGAGGACAGGCAAGCCTGTCCTCAGCTCACTTGAAGGACAGCTACAAACAATGATGAGAGAACAGTCCAGAAACTTTATAGAGATGCATGTTTCTAGCGATACCAAATGGTCTGAGGCCACAGCAACCTCAACAAAATAGATTCCAAATACCGATGGGGTTCCTCAGAGTTGGGTACAGATACAAGATGTGGGACATTTTGGCACAGCTCCCTGGTTGTCTGTACAGTTACTCACCACTGCTACTTCCTCAGTTACGGGAGCACTTGCCTGGCGGGCATATGCAGAAGTTCATGTCATGCGGGGTAAAAACATTACTCTTCCACTTAGACATCACAGGCACTCCAATTTTCAGGCCAATGTTGTCAACTCTAAAATACTGTGCGGTTTGTCAATTTTCTGTTATGCTGAAAAGTAAACATCAGTGGTCCTTCAGTGAAACAAATGAGCAGTTGTCTGTTTTTCAAATTCTTTCATGGGCTGGGAACGTCACTGCTAAGGTCAGCATTGCCCTTGAGAAGGAATTACTATGAGGTGCCTTCTTCAACTGTGAGGTGCCTTCTTCAACTGCTGCAGCCCATCTGATGTGCAGTGCGCTCAAAGTGCTGTTAGAAAGGGTGTTCTAGGATTTTGACCCAACGATAGTGAAAGAACATAGTTCCAAGTCAGGGTACCATAGGCGGGATTTTGCGACCCCCCCGCCGGGTCGGGGAATCGCCGGGGGTCGGCGTGAATCCCGCCCGTGCCGGCCGCCGAATTCTCCGGCCCTCCAAAAGACAGCGAGGCGTGAGTTGCGCCGCGTGCCTCGGAGAATGGCGGAGACCGCCGCGACTCAATGGGCACCGGGGCTGCCCAAAGTCTCTGGCCCGCGATGGGCCGAAGTCCCGCTGGTTTTTTGCTGGTCCCGCCGGCGGGGATCAGACTAGGTCCCTTACCGGTGGGACCTGGTGGCATGGGTGGGCTCCGGGGTCCTGGGGCGATCTGGCCTCGGTAGGTGCCCCCATGGTGGCCTGGCCCGCTATCAGGGCCCACCGATCCGCGGGCGAGCCTGTGCCGTGGGGGCACTCTTTTCCTACGCACCCGCGCATGCATGGACTCACGCCGGCCGGTGGAGTCCCTTCAGCCCCGGCTGGCGTGGCGCCAAAGGCCTTCCACGCCGGCCGGAGGGGCACAAACCACTCCAGCTCCGGCCTAGCCCCTGAAGGTGCGGAGGATTCCGCACCTTTGGAGCGGGCCGACGCCGGAGTAGTTCACGCCACTCCGTCCCGCCGGGACCCCCCGCCCCGCCGGTACGGGAGAATCCCGCCCATGTGTCTTGAGGAGAATTTTCAGGTGGTGGCAATCCTCCGTGTATTTGCCGTACTTGTCTTTCAAGGTCCTAGATTTTGAGGATTTTGAAGGTGTTGACAAAGTAGCTCTCTGAAATGTATCTTGGGCGAAATTCTCCGCCCCCCACGACGGGTGGGAGAATAGCGGGAGGGCCTTCCCGACATTTTTGCCGCCCTCCCGCTATTCTCCCACCCCCCCGCCAAAGTCCCGACCCGAATCGCTGCCGCCGTTTTTTTACGGCCGGCAGCGATTCTCAGCTGTTAGATGGGCCGAAGTCCCAGCCCTTTCCGCCGTTTTTACGAACGGCAAACACACCTGGTCTTGCCGTTCGTAAAAACGGCGTCACAAACTCGCTATTAATAACCATAGCACCGATTGGCACGGCCGTGGTAGGGTGCCATGGGCCCGATGCCCGCGCACTACTTGTCCTTCCGCCGCCCCGCAGTATCCATTCGCGGGGCGGCTGAGGGGCAACCTGGCCCGCGCATGCGCAGGTTTCGCGCAAAAACGCGATGACGTCACCCGCGCATGCGCGGGTTTGAGTCTTCCAAACTGTGCATGCGCGGCTGACGTCATATGACGCGTCAGCCGGCGCTAACTCCGGCAAGCGGGCTTAACGATTTTCGTTAAGCCCGTTTTGCCGGAGCCTACGGCGTCGGGCTGCTAGCCCCGACCGGGGACCAGAATCGGTCCCCCGTCGGGAAGGGGCGCGCTGCCGTAAAACCCGCCCGGGTTTTACGCCAGCTTTACGATTTCTCCCGTTTTGGGAGAATCTCGCCCCAGGTCTTGCCGTTCGTAAAAACGGCGTCACAAACTCGCTATTAATAACCATGGCCGTGCCAAGGGTGCCATGGGCCCGCGATCGGTGCCCACCGATCGCGGGTAGCGGGCCCGATGCCCGCGCACTACTTGTCCTTCCGCCGCCCCGCAGTATCCATTCGCGGGGCGGCTGAGGGGCAACCCGGCCCGCGCATGCGCGGGTTTCGCGCAAAACGCGATGACGTCACCCGCGCATGCGCGGGTTGGAGTCTTCCAAACTGCGCATGCGCGGCTGACATCATATGACACGTCAGCCGGCGCTAATTAAGGCAAGCGGGCTTAACGATTTTCGTTAAGCCCGTCTTGCCGGAGCCTACGGCGTCGGGCTGCTAGCCCCGACCGGGGACCAGAATCGGTTCCCGGTCGGGAAGGGGCGCGCTGCCGTAAAACCCGCCCGGGTTTTACGGCAGCTTTACGATTTCTCCCGTTTTGGGAGAATCTCGCCCCTTGTATATGGTACACATATGGTCAGTGTACCATAATGAGCAATGGTGGAGGAGGGAGCGATTGTTTAAGGCAGCGTCAAGCTTTGACCTGGATGGGATTGAGCCTACGTGAGTCCTGTTGGAGCTGTACTCACCCAAGCAAGTGGAGAGTGTTCTGGCATCATCTTGTTTCCTGTGGTTAGTGGACAGGTATTGGGCAGTCAGGTGATGAGTTAGTCATCACAGACTTCCCAACCTCTGAACTGCTGTTGTAGGTATGGTGTTTATATGGCTGGCCCAGTTAAATTTCTGGTCAATGGTAACCCCCAGGATGTTGATGGTGCGGCATTCAGTAATGGTTACACCATGGAATGTCAAGGGGAAATATTTAGATTTCAATTTGTTGATGATGATCATTGTCTGGCACGTGTGTTGCATGAGGATCATCAGTCATTTATCAGCCCAAGCCTGGATGTTGTCTAGCTCTTGCTGATGGTGAACATGGACTGTTTCAGTGTCTGAAGAGTTGCAAATGGTACTGAGCACTATGCAAGCATCAGTGAACATCCCCACTACTGACCTTATAATGGAGGGAAGGCCATTGATGAAGCAGCTGAAGATGGCTGATCCCAGGAAGAAGGGAAAACGATGCCCTGGATTTTAATAAAATGACTTTTTTTAATAGTGGATAGTTATGAATGAATGACTTTTTTAAAGTTTAATTTTTACGCATTCTGTTGTCATTGCAGGGTTAATTTGGTTCTCTCAAGTGGAAGGTGGGCTTGACAGTGTCACAGCTTGTCATGAGTGGCTATGGGTATGGGTGGAGGTGTATAGCTTAGCATAGGGGTGTGAGAGGCCATGGGAGTGAGTGGGGGGCATCATCTCTGTAAAGGACCATGGTGGGGAGGGGAAGTGGGGGGCACAACCTGGCATGAGATGGAGAATTGGAATATGCCTTTTAAAAGATTCCCTCATGCCGGCTATGGATCATATCACCTCTGATGTGCCGCAGACCACGATGTTTTAAAAAGTTGTCTCAACTCCATGTAAACTGTGGAGGCAAAGGCCATACCTGTCTCCACAATAGAGTTTGCCAGTCTGGAGTGCAGGGAGCAACCCGCACCTTAAAGGCACTCCTGAAAATCGTAAAGCCCAGGAATGGGGTTGGAAATCTCGGAATCAGGACCGTCCATCATTTTTAAATAACTTCTAAGTGATCCTGACTTGGCAAGAATCCAGGCCAATATTCAGAGGCCGAGATGGGATTTTAAACCTATCCAATAGAATGAAATAATTGTTGTGGGGCCTTTTTCACAGAAATTCAAACGTTAAGATGTGATCTGATAGTTTTCGAAATGTTGCTGGCCTTTGATAAAGTGAGGAGGGAAAAGCTATTTTCACTGGGAAGATGGTAGCAAAACGGCTTAAACCTAAGAACACCAATGAAGAAGACAAAGGAAAAGGTTAGGAGAGATTAATTTATATTACAGTGCGTTGTTTGACCTATGAAACGACCAACCAGGAATCCAAGTAAAAGCACCAAAGGAAATAGACAAGTATTCGAAAGAATTTTGTTTAGTAGCTTGGGAAAGTGCAGTGGGAAGAGACAGAACATTTCCTTTTCAGAGAACTGTTTTGAGCATAATAAAGGAAATTCCTTTCCTTTGATTTCGACCTTGCCATCGTGGAGGGGCTTGAACATTCCGTTGATCCCGAGAACAATGCCGTCGGGAATCTTAAGTTCCTGTCAGGGTATCCCATGATGGTAAGGTCAGAGGGGAGGAACAAAGCACAATCCAAGACAAATCCTAATGGTGGATGAGCTGGAAGATGTTAGTATGGTATCGGTGGCTGCAATGGCGATGGAGGCTGCAGCAGTAGGGAGATCACCTAGTCGTCGAGGTTCGTTCACTACTTCAACTGAACCTACCCTCTGTCAAGGACCGTGTGTCTGCTGATGTACAATGGCATACCCAAGTTTAAAGATGCCCCGCACCAGGCATCTACCTAGGGGGAACCAGCACCCCCCCCCCCCCCCCCCCCCCACCCACACACACAAACACACACGAACACACACACAGACAGATCGGCGAGAGGTAACAGTGACAGGACCGTGAGATCTGGAAGTCCCTAGCTTCGGAGCAGCACGAAGGCGGTGGAGTTTGATTCAGTTGACGTGCTCTCGAAATCGGAGAGGAGAGCGTTACGGCAGCTCTCTTCATGATTGGGCAGCTGTCTTCAAGATGAACTCTGCTCACCCCGCATGGGGAAAGGGATAGAAAAGTTGCCCTAAAAATAGCCTATCCTGTTCCCAACCTGACTGGCAAACCACATGCAGCAGCTCATCGACCTGCAGTCAGAAAATCAAAGTTAAACTCAATTTCGGAAACTGGAATGTACAAAACCTCATGGTTAATGAGGAAAACAATCAACCGGAGAACTGCCGTAGATTGCCCCATTTAGTGTACGTTTGCTTTATTTAGTATTTAGTATTTAATATACCTCGATCAGATCTCCTCTCATCCTTCTAAACTCCAGTGAGTAGAAGCCCAAACTGTTCAATCCCTCATCATACGTCAACACTTGCATCCCCGGAATCAATCTGGTGAACCTCCTCTGAACTGCCTCCAATGCCACCACATCCTTCTTCAAATAAGGAGACCAAAACTGGACACATTACTCCAGATGTGGTCTAACCAACACCCTATACAATTGCAACAACGCTTATCTACTTTTATACTGCAGCAACATTTCTCTACTTTCATACTCCAGTAGAAGCTCAAACTGCACTAGAAGCAGCAGAAGTTGAAGAAACAGTTCAGAAAAATGAGCCCAGCATGCTGGTGAACGTCCAACAATGTTTTCTCCAAAATCTCCAAAACGTTCATTTCAATGGAGTGGAGGAAAGCTGGAAAGAGATGAAGACAGCTATCATCCCAAGCTGTGGAAAACAAGGAAAGACCAGGAAACACCAAGTCTGGTTCAGCGAGAATGATCACACCATCCAAAACATCATTGACAAGAAGAGGAGAGCTCTCCACACCTGGCAAAACAACATAACCAGTAAGGCAAAGAGGAAAGTTCATCAATCGGCCAAGGCAGAGATATAAAGATGAAC
Source organism: Scyliorhinus canicula (assembly GCF_902713615.1). Lineage (NCBI taxonomy): Eukaryota > Metazoa > Chordata > Chondrichthyes > Carcharhiniformes > Scyliorhinidae > Scyliorhinus > Scyliorhinus canicula. The sequence continues at coordinate 9,850,590 of NC_052165.1, forward strand.
TGGGCAAATCAAGAACCAGTGGTGGACTGAGAAAGCTAAGGATCTGCATCTCCTCACCAACAAGCCCGACACCCGAGGCTTCTTCAATGCCACCAAGGGAATCCATGGACCTAACACCCTAGGCCTCAAACTGGTGCGGAGTAGGATGGAACCCTCTTGAGAGATCGAGAAAACATCGGCCTTCGATGGAGAGAACACATTAAAGAACTTGGAAATTCCCCCCAACTCTCCATCCAAGATGGGCTCCCACCAAGCAGGGATGAAGTCGAAGCTACCATTAAAGACATGAAGAATGGAAAATCCGCAGGCGTGGACGGGATTCCAGCGGAGATTTTCAAACATTGGGGAGAAGAGATGTCCCCTCATCTCCATCAGGTATTCCTGAAAATCTGGGACAGAGAAGAAATTCCTGCCGACTTCAGGGATGCCGTCATCACCACTATCTTCAGGAAAGGAGACAAAACAGACTGTGGGTACCGGGCAAAATCTCTATACTCTCCATCGCCCAAATCCTTGCTAACCACCTTCTTCCAGTCTCTGAAGAAATCCTTCCAGAAAGCTAGTTTGGCTTCTGACCAAACCGTGGAACAGCAAACATGATTTTCAGTGATTGGCAACTTCAAGAGAAATGCCAGGAGCAACATCAACCACTCTGCATGGCCTTCAACGATCTGACCAAGGCTTTTGACTCAGTCAATCGGGAAGTGCTGTGGAAGACCCTGTCAACAGCCGGCTATTCAGAGAAACTCATCAACATCTTCCAACTCCTCCACGACAAGATGTCGGCGACAGTCCTCACCGATAATAGTAATAAGACAGAAACCTTTGAGGTCAAGACTGAAGTCAAGCAGGGTTGTGGCCCAACCCTTTTCTCCATCTTCATCACCACCATCCTTTACCTCGTCAAGAACAAGCTTCCCAGTGGAGTGGACATCGTCTACAGGATGGACAGAAAACTTTTCAACCTCAACCGGTTGAAATCCAAGAAGAAAACAACACTGACGTCGCTCGTGGAACTCCAGTATGCGGGTGACATCGCCAACTCCACTTTCTCAAGGCCGATCCCACCTTCCGGAAACACCTGCCAAGTGCACGGTGGAAAATGTGGCTCTAGGATTGGGGCATCAGCCATGCAACGATCCACCGAACCCACGACCAGTAACACAAAGTTTCTTAGGTGGACAATCGTACACGTTAGCAAGTGATCGCTGAAGAAGAAAAGTATAATTGGCCATTTTCCTCCTGTGCTGTAAAGCGTTATGATTATAATGGAAAAATTACTGAATTATCACTTTTGACTGATCTTGCATTTCTCTACTCCATCGTAAAAATTAGTACACAGGAAAATAGGGCCTTTAGTGAATATCAGTGCGATAAATTCTTCTTGTTAGGAAAAATTACAGCTGGTAACTTAAGCTACTTTAGCATGAAATTGAAAAAGACGTATTCTAACTTAATTTGCATTCTTGATTTAATGACAAAATGTAGATTAAACAAAAAATGGAGACCCCATTGCCTGAAAACATTTTTTTTTTAACTTTGAGAGTCTAAACTGACAATATTAAAATAGTTCATTAAATTACAGCATGGCTGTATTTATTTGTACAGACTCGCAGCATCCAGTCAGCCTTGGTGGTTATTTAATATCATTGGTTATTTTCAGTTACATTTACTGTATCTGTAACATCTTTATCAATGGGTCTCTGCATTTTTCATTTCTCACCTAAGCAATCCACATCGTTCCTTAATCAAATTCACTGGGATGGTTCTGCGGTTCAGTAGCCTCAGGAGCTGCTATGTGCCTTGAATAAATTACAAAAAAAACATGTTGATTGATAGATGCTGCATGTCAGGAGAGAAGATAACTGTATCCTCTGTAGCTTGCTAAAAGGTCACACACAGAACATAATAGGAATATTCACAGACAATCTTCAAATGTAACTGGATCATGGAAAGGTGCATCACCTACCTTGTGTCACCCTTGCCCCTAATTAATTGTTTAAAAAAAAAAGAAATGCAATCATGAATTAGCTTTACTTTTTGATGGTGATACAGTGCGGACACCGAAGAGAAAATAGACATAAGTAGCTTGTTCTTCCTTTAGCAGCCTTCAAGTGCAAATTATACATCATTTTTTTCCCTGCGATTACTGCCGAGAAATAGGCATGACTTTTTAATGAAAAGTAAGAAAATGTCATTTCCTTTCTTCGTAAGTAATGATCTGCTAATGAAATCATAGAATTTGCCGTTTTGAGATATTCCGTTTCTGAGGATGTTATTTTGTTAATGGGCTGTTAATTACAGAGGAAAAAACAGATATTCTCTCATTTTTCTGGCCAAGAGAGGAGTTTCACCTCCTCAAAGTGATTATTTTCTCATTTTCTGTTTGACTTACTTCTAAGCAGGAGGAGAGAGATATTAACATCTTTTAATAGTTTTTTTCCCCCGTATCATCTCCAGTGGCTGATCTCTGTGTTGTGTCACACAGTCAGAGTTATTAAAAATAGTTTGCAGTGGCTTGAGTTTTGTTTCAAGCTTTCTCATATGTAGCATGATCATCTAGGCTAAAAATTAGTAACATCCCAGTAGACATAACAATGTAGTTTGTTGAAAGATGCAAGTACTTCATAAAAATACCAAGAGTTTGGAGAGAGTAAATTGGGAGAACTATTTCCACTGGCAGGGTGGTCAGTTGCCAGAGGAAACAGCTTTTAATATAATTGACAAAAGAAGCAGGGGGAGATGAGGAGAATTGTTTTTATGCAGCGAGTTTTTACGATCTAGAATCCACTGCCTGAAATGGTGGCAGGAGCTGATTCGGTGATAACTTTCAAAAGGGAATTGGATAACTACTTATGAAAGAAAGGGATAGAATTGGGGATTGAGACTAATAGGATGCTCTTTCAATATGCTGACACAGACGAGATGGGCCCAATGGCCTCCTTATTCCATAAGTAAAGCCGTGTTACCTCAGTTTAAGACTAAAGTCCTTCTATAATTATTAAAACATTTTAAGTCCTTACTCGCAATACTGTACCTTTTCTTCCGTGAACAAACGGGTCAACCTTTCCTTGACCGTTTTCTTTGTGACATTCTCCCAGTGTCCCGCTCTGGAATTCTACTTCCAACAAAATCACAGGTTTATTCACCAGTTACCCAATTGCTTTTTTCTCCATTCCGTACAAAATGGTTGCCTCACTTGCCCAAGAAGCAACTTTCAAAGCAATTCACCACATGTGGAATGTATTTAGGCAATTTTGAAAGATGTGATAATGCGCTGCACATGTTAAATTCTTTTTTTAATGGGCATAACTTTTATTATTCTGGATTATATAATGCGTGGTTTAGCAAATTTGGTTCATTTGTTCGATCCTTTCCATGTGCTGAGAACACCATCTTCTGAGAGGGGCAGCACAGCAGCATAGTGGTTGGCACAATTGCTTCACAGCTCCAGGGTCCCAGGTTCGATTCCCGGCTTGGGTCACTGTGTGCGGAGTCTGCACGTTCTCCCCGTGTCTGCGTTGGTTTCCTCCGGGTGCTTCGGTTTCCTCCCACAGTCCAAAGATGTGCAGGTTAGGTGAATTGGCCATGCTAAATTGCCCTTAGTGACCAAAATTGCCCCTAGTGTTGGGTGAGGTTACTGGGTTATGGAGTTGGGGCAGAGGTGTGGACTTGGGTAGGGTGCTCTTTCCAAGAGCCGGTGCAGACTCGATGGGCCGAATGGCCTCCTTCTGCACTGTATGTTCTATGATTCTATGATCTTCAGATTAACAAATAGTGGTCTGGTAATGAAAAGACCCAAGACGGGATTCTCCATTGGCCAACGCCGGAATCACGATTAGCTTAAGAATCGGTTTTGACACCGAAATCGTGGCCGGCGCTGGGTTCATGCAAATCGCAATTCTCTAATGCCTCGATAGCGATGTCATTGTGCTTCACTCCGCACGTATTGGCATATGATTAGCGTGCCTGAGCCGGCATTCTCCGGGGCCTTGGCGATTCTTCGTCTCCACCAGGGGGAATTCCCGAGGGCGAGGTTCACTTGTGCTTTCAAAAATCGTGGAACAGGTGATGTGAATGCTGAGAGAGAGAGAGAGAGAGTACGGAAAATGTCCAACATCGCCATTGAGTCTGGCTCTGTGGCTCTGTGGCTCATGAGGGAAGAGGGGAGAATAGAAAAGCAATAGTGACAGGAGACTCAATGGTTAGGGGAATGGATAGGAGATTCTGTGGTCGCGAATGAGACTCCCGGAAGGTATATTGCCTCCCGGGTGCCAGGGCCAGGGATGTCTCAGATCAAGTCTACAGGACTCTTAAGGGGGTGGGTGAGCAAGCAGAAGTAGTGGTGCACATAGGCACCAATGACATAGCTAAGAAAAGGGATGAGGATCTAAAAAGTAATTTTAGGGAGTTAGGTTGGAAGCTAAAGAGCAGGACAAGCAGAGCAGTGATCTCAGGGAATGGAATACGGAAATCCCTGTGGAATTACAGACCCATCAGTCTTGTGTCTGTGGTGAGCAAAATATTGGAAAGGATTCTGAGAGATAGGATTTATGATTATTTAGAAAAATATAGTTTGATTAAATATAGTCAGCATGGCTTTGTGAAGGGCAGGTCATGCCTCACAAGCCTCATTGAATTCTTTGAGGATGTGATGAGACACATTGATGAAGGTCGGGCAGTGGATGTGGTGTATATCGATTTCAGTAAGGCTTTTGATAAAGTTCCCCATGGTAGGCTCATTCAGAAAGTTAGGGGGCATGGGATACAGAGAAATGTGGCTGTCTGGATACAGAATTGGCTGGCCGAAAGAAGACAGCGAGTGGTAGTGGATGGAAAGTATTCCACCTGGAGGTCGGTGACCAGTGGTGTCCCGCAAGGATCTGTTCTGGGACCTTTGCTCTTTTTGGTTTTTATAAATGACTTGGATGAGGAAGTGGAATGGTGGGTGAGTAAGTTTGCCGATGACACAAAGGTTGGGGGAGTTGTAAATAGTGTTGAGGGTTGTTGCAGGTTACAGCAGGACATTGACAGGATGCAGAGCTGGGCTGAGAAGTGGCAGATGGAGTTCAACCTTGATAAATGTGAAGTGATTCATTATGGAAGGTTGAATTTGAATTCTGAATACAGGGTTAAAGGTAGGATTCTTGGAAGTGTGGAGGAACAGAGGGATCTTGGGGTCCACGTACACAGATCCCTCAAAGTTGCCACCCAGGTTGATAGGGTTGTTCAGAAGGCGTATGGTGTGTTGGCTTTCATTAACAGAGGGATTGAGTTTCCATAGATTATCATAGAATTTACAGTGCAGAAGGAGGCCATTTGGCCCATTGAGTCTGCACCGGCTCTTGGAAAGAGCACTCTGCCCAAGGTCACCACCTCCACCCTATCCCCATAACCCAGTAACCCCACCCAACACTAAGGGAAATTTTGGACACTAAGGGCAATGTATCATGGCCAATCCACCTAACCTGCACATCTTTGGACTGTGGGAGGAAACCGGAGCACCCGGAGGAAACCCACGCACACACGGGGAGGATGTGCAAACTCCGTACAGACAGTGACCCAAGCCGGAATCGAACCTGGGACCCTGGAGCTGTGAAGCAATTGTGCTATCCACAATGCTACCGTGCTAAGAGCCGCGAGATTTTGCTGCAGCTTTATAAAACTCTAGTTAGACCACACTTGGAATATTGTGTCCAGTTCTGGTCGCCTCATTATTGAAAGAATGTGAATGCTTTGAAGATGGTACAAAGGAGATTTACCAGGATGCTGCCTGGACTGGAGGGCATGTCTTATGAAGAAAGGTTGAGGGAGCTAGGGCTTTCCTCACTGGAGCGAAGAAGGCAGAGAGGTGGCTTGATAGAGGTGTACAAGGTGATGAGAGGCATGGATAGAGTGGATAGCCTAAGACTTTTCCCCAGGGTGGAAATGGCTGTCACGAGGGGACATAATTTTAAGTTGATTGGAGGAAGGTATAGGGGAGATGTCAGAGTTGGATTCTTTACACAGAGAGTGGCGGGTGTGTGGAATGCACTGTCAGCAGAGGTGGTGGGGTCAGAGTCATGAGGGACATTTAAGTGACTCTTACACAGGCACATGGATAGCAGTAAATTGAAAGGGTGTAGGTTAGGTTGATCTTAGATTAGGATAAATGGTCGGCACAACATTGTGGGCTGAAGGGCCTGTACTGTGCTTTGCTGTTCTATGTTCTATCGCCAAAGTGTGCTGAGAGCTGTGCTGCTGGCCGAGGGGCTTCTGCCTGGGCTTGGGGGTGTAGCGGGCTGTGACCAGGGGGTGGGCTGGAGGGTTGGGATAGACAAGCATTGAATACCATTACCGTAGCCTTCCAGGCAGCCATGCGCACATCACTGACGGCCCACTGTGAACCTAGCGCTACAGGGCGTATGGGTGCCCCCCACAAGCCACCCCTCCTCGGTACCCTCTGGCACCAACTGACGTATCAACTGGATGGGTGCACTCCAGCACAACCAGTGCCATCTTATTGGCTGGAATGAGCGTGTGTGGGAAGTGGAGCGCTGAGATGCAGCTGCAACCTGTTAGCCTCTCGAGTGTCAATCCCGACCAGCGGATCTGACACCGTTTTCCAGTGGAATCGATTGTGTCCCACGTGGCTCCGTTGCTAGCCCCTCTACAGTCACTGAATCGGCCCAGTCGCGGCCCCCTTTCTGCTGCAGCAGAACTCTACGAATCCTGCCCTGGCATCAACACTTAGTTTAATTTGTGGCCCAATCTATAGAGGGAAGGCGTCCCTCTAACCATGAGTAACTCCGGTCTGATTCAGCAATGTTACTACAAAACTACTTTATTTGGACAATGGCAGGATTTTCCGGTTGGTCCCGTCATTGGCGGGGGAGTGGTGGTGCGGGGAGGGAGGGGGGGGGGGGGGGGGGGGGACGATGGGGGTAAATTTCACCCTCTATACATGATAAGCAGCAGCAGCATAATTACATCTCCCTTTGGTAACAACTAATCCCTGAGCTCGACCGAGTCTCTAGCACCTGTCTCCAGGGGTCAATGTTACATCATAAGACCATAAGACATAGGAGTGGAAGTAAGGCCATTCGGCCCATCGAGTCCACTCCGCCATTCAATCATGGCTGATGGGCATTTCAACTCCACCTACCAGCATTCTCCCCGTAGCCCTTAATTTCTCGCGACATCAAGAATTTATCTATCTCTGCCTTGAAGCCATTTAGCGTCCCGGCCTCCACTGCACTCCGCGGCAATGAATTCCACAGGCCCACCACTCTCTGGCTGAAGAAATGTCTCCGCATTTCTGTTCTGAATTTACCCCCTCTAATTCTAAGGCAGTGCCCACGGGTCCTCGTCTCCTCGCCTAACGGAAACAGTTTCTTTGCGTCCACCCTTTCTAAGCCATGTATTATCTTGTAAGTTTCTATTAGATCTCCCCTTAACCTTCTAAACTCCAATGAATACAATCCCAGGATCCTCAGCCGTTCATCATATGTTAGACCCGCCATTCCAGGGATCATCCGTGTGAATCTCCGCTGGACACGCTCCAGTGCCAGTATGTCCTTCCTGAGATGTGGGGCCCAAAACTGGACAAAGTACTCCAAATGGGGCCTAATCAGAGCCTTATAAAGGCTCAGTAGCACATCGCTGCTTTTATATTCCAACCCTCGTGAGATTAATGACAACATTGCATTCGCTTTCTTAATCACAGATTCAACCTGCATGTTTACCTTTAGGGAATCCTCGACTAGCACTCCCAGATCCCTTTGTACTTTGGCTTTATGAATTTTCTCACCGTTTAGAAAGTAGTCTATGCTTGGATTCTTTTTTCCAAAGTGCAAGACCTCACATTTTCTCACGGTGAATTGCATCAGCCATTTCCTGCACCACTCTCCCAAACTGTCTAGATCCTTCTGCAGCCTCCCCACTTCCTCAGCACTACCTGCCTGACCACCTAACTTCGCATCATCGGCAAACTTCACTAGAATGCCCCCAGTCCCTTCATCCAGATCATTAATATATATGGTGAACAGATGCGGCCCCAATACTGAACCCTGTGGGACACCGCTGGTCACCGGCTGCCATTCCGAACTCTCAACTCTCTGCCTTCTGTCAGACAGCCAATCCTCAACATCATGCCACACATCACCATCTCTTTACCGTAACTTTTAACCCATTATGCTGCATGTTGGTCTTTCTAGGGTTTTTTTTGGCATTTTATTCTTGGGATATGAGTGGCAAGGCTGCATTTCTTGACCACCCTTAGTTGCCAGGAGAAGGGGAACATTTTTGACTTGTTGCATTCCTTGAGATAATGATGCTTCCATTTGCAGAGAGTTTCAATCTTTGACTCATTCATGATGAAGAACATCTGCCGATGCCAGTATGGTGTGTGACTTGGACGGGAGCTCAGACATGATGATGTTCCGTTCCTATTTCCTTCCTTGTAGTGATTGTAGAGATGGGAGTAGCTGCTGAAGCAGGTTCTGAGCTGCATTCTTTGTTAGCATTTGCAGCAATCACTGTTGAGAGCGGGGAGAACTGCTCAAAGGAACTTTCAAACCTGTGGAACAGTAAGCCATCCAGGCAAGCGGTGAGTGTTCCATCTCACGCCCCTTCATTTCATATTTATCATCGATCAAGTTTGTAAAGCGAAATCGAAAATTCTAATCATAGACCAGGGCAGAGGTCGGGCAAATCACCCTAAAGATTGGGCAATTTGGGGCAAAACCCAGGTTTATCCCATTTAAACTTCGACCTAAATTACGATGTACAATGCAAGCGTGAAAATCTTTTGTTTATCCATTCCCCAAGAGTTCCTAGGCTCTTTTCACAATGACGTGTATTCTGCCGATTGGCTTTTCATGACTGCTGCATCATGATGCTTTTGTATTGGGGAAAATAAAACATATTGACATGGAGAGAAGCTTGTCTGGCTAACAGGAAGCAGAGAGTAGGCATAAATGGGTCTTTCAAGGGAAGTATGTGGCGCAGTGATTAGCATTGGCACTGCGGCGCTGAGGACCCGGGTTTGAATCGCGGCCCGGAGTCACTGTCCGTGTGGAGTTTGCACATTCGCCCCATGTCTGTGTGGGTTTCACTCCCACAGCCCAAAGATGTACAGGTTAGGTGGATTGGCCATGCTAAATTGCCCCTTCATTGGAGAAAAAATAATTGGGTACTATAAATTTATTTGAAAAAAATAAATGGATCTTTCTCAGGCTGGCAAGATGTACCATGTGGTGTGCCACAGGGATCAGTGCTGGAGCCTCAAATGTCTTCAAGTTCCATCAATAAATTGAATGGAGGGATTGAAGAGATGGTTGTCAGATTTGTTGACAACAGAAGAATCGGTAGGAAGTGAAAAGGACACAATGAGATATAGATAGCTTAACTCAGGTACGACACGGTGGTGCAGTGGGTAGCACTGCAGCCTCACGGCACCGAGGTCCCAGGTTCGATCCTGGCTCTGGGTCACTGTCCGTGTGGAGTTTGCACATTCCCCCCCCGTGTTTGCGTGGGTTTCACCCGCACAACCCAAAGATGTGCAGGGTAGGTGGATTGGCCACGCTAAGTTGCCCCTTAATTGGAAAAATGAATTTCTGCACCAACAAAACTACACTAAATTGACACTAACCTAGCACTTGTCCCATAACCTCGAATGTTATGACATTTCAAGTGCCCATTCAGATACCTTTTCAGGGTTGTGGGGTTTCTCACCTCTCCTACCCTCCCAGGCAGTGAATTCCAGACTCCCACTCCCCACTGAGTGAAAAATAATTTCTTCAAATCCCCTCGAAATCTCCTGCCTCTCACCTTCAAATTTTGTCCCCCTAGTTATTGACCCTTTAACTAAGGGGAACAGCTGCTTCCGGTGCACCCTGTCCATACACCTCATAGTCTTGTACACCTCAATCCGGTCTCCCCTCAGCCTTCTCTGCTCTAAAGAAAACAACCCAATCCAGCCTCTCTTCATAGTTCAAATGCTGCATCCCAGGCAACATCCTGGGCAATCTTCTCAGCACCCTCACCAATGCAATCACACTTGTCCTGTAGTGCGGTTACCAGAACTGAACACAGTTCTCCAGCTGTGGCCTAACCAAGGTTTTGTACAGCTCCAAAATAATGGTGCTGCTCCTTGTCTTTATAATCCATGCCATGACTTGCAAATGCAAGTGTTCCATAATGCCTTCTTAACTGCCCGATTAACCTGACCTGTTGCCTTCAGGGATCTGTGGACACCCCATGATCCCTATGTCCCTCTGAACTTCCTAGTACCCTGTCATTCATTGAGTACTGCCTTGTCTTGGTACTCCATCCAAAGTGCATCATCTCAAATTTTTCAGGGTTAAATTCCTTCAACCACTGGTCTGCCCATCTAGCAACCTCATACCCAACCTCATCTTGCAACCTGAAGACCTCTTCCTCACTATTAACCACCCTCCCGATCTTCGCGTCATCCACAAACTTACTTATCATTTCCCCCACACTCTCATCTGTATCGTTTATATACATCACAAACAATAAGGGCCTTGCACCGATCCCTGTTCCACGCTACTGGACACCAGCCTCCAGGCACATGAACAACCTTCCACCACCAGCCTCTGTCTCCAATCACTAAGGCATTTTTAAATTTAACTTGCCACGTTACCCTGGATACCGTGTGCTTTTACCTTCTTTATCAGTCTCCCATGTGGAACCTTGTCAAAGCTTTGCTGGAATCCATATTAACTGCATCAACCGCACTACTCTCATTTACATATCTGATCACCTCCTCGGAAATTTTACTCAAATTTCTTAGGCATGACTTTCCCATTAGAAATACATGCTGACTGTCCCTGATCAAACCTTGCCTCTCCAAGAGGAGATTAATTCTGTCCTTCAGAAATCTCTCCAATATATTTCCCTACCACTGATTTGAGACTCGCTGGTCTATAATTCCTGGTTTATTTCTACCGCCCTTCTTGAAAAGTGGACACACATGAGCTGTCCTCCAATACTCTGGTACCTCCCCAATAGCCAGAGAGGAATTAAAAATTTGGGCCAGAGCCCCTGGTAATTTCTTCCTTGCCTCCCACAGAAGCCTGACATACAACTGTTGGGTTACGGGTATAGGGTGGATACGTGAGTTTGAGTAGGGTGATCATTGCTCGGCACAACATCGAGGGCCGAAGGGCCTGTTCTGTGCTGTACTGTTCTAAATCTAAATCTAAAACTCATCTGGACCTGGAGATTGGCCCACTTTTATGCCCACCAAAACATAGCCAATCCATTCAGCCTGCAGATCTCTCGACTGTGGGATGAGACCAGAGCACCCGGAGGAAACCCACGCAGACACGGGCAGAACGTGCAGACTCCACAAGTCGCCCATGGCTGGAATAAAACCCGCGTCCCTGCAGTTGTGAGGCAGCAGTGCTAACAACTGTGCCACTGTGCCATTTTAAGGCAGAGGTGGATAGATTCTTGGTAAGCAAAGGCATGATAGGTTATCGGGTGGTGGATGGATGTAGGTTTGAGTTTACTATCAGATTGGCCATGATCTTATTAAATGGCAGAGGGTCAAGGGGCTGAATGGCCTCCTCCTGCTCCTTATTTGTATGTTCGGATGATACACCTGGAAAGACACGGACTGCTTGCTTTGATAAGGACTCCTTCCCTGTGATTTTGGGTTACTGACCATGGGCGCGCAGGGGTTCCATTTCATTGCCCTTCCACTTTTACAGCAGGTCCCTCTGAATTCCAGACCTCTCGAACCTTCCTACACCCATCATGATCTGATTTTGTCCATGTTAAATACCGCCTCGCTGTGCAATGTATTTTCAACAGCAATCAAAATGTCATACCTTGGAATTTTGTAACATTATGGGTGTTATTTAACCATCGTGTGGCGCCCGGTGGGGATCCGGGCATGATGGTTAAATTGCGGGAAAGGTCATCATCTAACTGGCCGGCTCCCGTTGGCGAGTTCTGCAACTCGCCCAAATATGTCGAGCATATCATTAATCTCAATTTGCATCAATTTCCATCTCGTTAGCAAGTTTGAAACCAAATCTAACAGCCTTCCTGGAATTAACTTGCTCCCCAGCGGTAAATCACACGGGCGCCATTTGGTACTCCTCACTAGAAACGTGAAGCTGGTGCAATGGCTGCTGAGGGGAACTGAGGAGGTGAGGAGCCATTTCATTTCCGGGCATGCAGCTCATGCGAACTGGAGGTGCCGCCCTGGTGCTTGGGGAGGGGTTAGGGGAACCCCTCGGGGGTGGGGTTAGGCTTGGTCAGGGAGCTGAAGGGTTCCAGGTCAGGGGTCGCCCCTATTGGGGGGGGGGGGGGTGTGGGGGGGGATGGGGGATGGGGGGCTTTTCATCTGTGAGGTCTTCAAGCCATCTTTAAATATTGTGGAGACCCATAACAGGGGCAACTACAGCTGCCAAACAGTTCCAGGACAGAGCACTGTACTTAGTTGTATGCTGACGGCCACTTTAACTCTTTGACGAAAAGCAGCCTCTGACTTCACAATTGAAGCCAATTGCTAATTGCTAATTGTTAGTTGTGAGAATGCTTCACAGATGCAGGCTGTGTTTGCTGCTTGCTCCTGCTGGTGGCTGCAGATGCCTGGAGGCTGCTGTTGCTGTTTCCTTCCTTTTCTGTCTCCGGAAAGAAGGGCAATTCTTTTCTAAGATACCTGAGTCCTGGAACATCGGGCTCAGGGGGAGGTATGAGTCCGAGAAGCAATCCGGTTTGAAACAAGAAGACGTTGCGGGACCTGGTGCACACCAGTGATCCAAATAAGACACCTGCTAACACTGTTGAAGAGTGCTTTTGCAGATTGCTGGTGATTTTGTTGTCGGTGTGGTGAGTGCTGCCTGTAACTGGCACGTCACCGTGGGTTAAACACACTGGAAGGTAAGGATGTTCAACTGTACCTTGAGCGCCAATGGAATATGTAGATGGCAGGATTTGGGTCTGGTGAGATTGGGCCGTGTGGGAGGGGCCTTCACAGCTGCGGCTCCTGGACGGAGACTGGCACTGATACGTGGAACAAGCCACATATTGATGGACAGATCATTTCTACGACAAAGGTCTGGACATGACAACATATTCTCAGGCTTACCCTCCGTTTCTGTTGCGGAACCAGCGAGGGATGATACCGTGTGTTTGTGAGAATTAGCTGATATAGCGTTGTTTTGGTACCAATATGGACTCAGAGGAAATGGGTGAGATTCTTAATGAGTACTTTGCATCGGTATTCACAAAGGAGAGGGACAAGACGGATGTTGAGGCTAGGGATGGATGTTTAAATACTCTAGGTCAAGTTGTCATATGGAAAGGGGAAGTTTTGGGTATTCTAAAAGACATTAAGGTGGACAAGTCCCCAGGACCGGATGGGATCTATCTCAGTTACTGAGGGAAGCGAGGGTCGAAATAGCTGGGGCTTTAACAGATATCTTTGCAGCATCCTTGAGCACGGTTGAGGTCCCGGAGGACTGGAGAATTGCTAATGTCCCTTTGTTTAAGAAGGGTAGCAGGGAAAATCCAGGGAATTACAGACCTGTGAGCTTAACGTCAGTGGTAGGCAAACTGTTGGAGAAGATACTGAGGGATAGGATCTATTCACATCTGAAATTAAATAGACTTATCAGTGATAGGCAGCATGGTTTTGTGCAAGGAAGGTCATGTCTTACAAACCTAATAGAATTCTTTGAGGAAGTGACAAAGTTAATTGATGAGGGAAGGGCTGTAGATGTCATATACATGGACTTTAATAAGGCGTTTGATAAGGTTTCCCATGGCAGGTTGATGGCAAAAGTGAAGTCGTATGGGGTTCAGGGTGTACTAACTAGATGGATAAAGAACTGGCTGGGCAACAGGAGACAGAGAGTAGTGGTGGAAGGGAGTGTCTCAAAATGGAGAAGGGTGACTAGTGGTGTTCCACAGGGATCCGTGCTCGGACCACTGTTGTTTGTGATCTACATAAATGACCTGGAGGAAAGTATAGGTGGTCTGAGTAGCAAGTTTGCAGATGATAGTAAGATTGGTGGAGTTGCAGATAGCGAGGAGGACTGTCAGCGAATACAACAAAATATAGATAGATTGGAGAGGTGGGCAGAGAAATGGCAGATGGAGTTCAATCCAGGCAAATGTGAGGTGATGCATTTTGGAAGATCAAATTCAAGAGCGGACTATATGGTCAATGGAAGGGTCCTGGGGAAAATTAATGTACAGAGAGATCTGGGAGTTCAGGTCCCTTGTACCCTGAAGGTGGCAACGCAGGTTGATAGAGTGGTCAAGAAGGCATACAGCATGCTTGCCTTCATCGGACAGGGTATTGAGTACAAGAGTCGGCAGGTCATGTTACAGTTGTATAGGACTTTGGTTAGGCCACATTTGGAATACTGCGTGCAGTTCTGGTCGCCACATTACCAGAAGGATGTGGATGCTTTGGAGAGGGTGCAGAGGAGGTTCACCAGGATGTTGCCTGGTATGGAGGGTGCTAGCTATGAAGAAAGGTTGAGTAGATTAGGATTGTTTTCGTTGGAAAGATGGAGGTTGAGGGGGGACCTGATTGAGGTATACAAAATTATGAGAGGTATGGACAGGGTGGATAGCAACAAGCTTTTCCCAAGAGTTGGGGTGTCAGTTACAAGGGGTCACAATTTCAAGGTGAGAGGGGGAAAGTTTAAGGGAGATGTGTGTGGAAAGTTTTTTACGCAGAGGGTGGTGGGTGCCTGGAACGCTTTACCATCGGAGGTGGTAGAGGCGGGCATGATAGCATCATTTAAGAGGCATCTAGACAGGTATATGAACGGGCGGGAACAGAGGGAAATAGACCTTGGAAAATAGGAGACAGGTTTAGATAAAGGATCTGGATCGGCGCAGGCTGGGAGGGCCGAAGGGCCTGTTACTGTGCTGTAAATTTTCTTTGTTCTTCTTTGTTCTTTGAACAGTGATGTTTCCTTGTTGTTTAATGGTTAGTGTGATATGTGGAATGTTACATCGTTGGTGCTCCTAAATTTATACCAACGTATGACTGCTGTCTTACTGCTGACAGCCGCTCACACCCATCCTCTGAACAGGGTCTACATCGGGGGCGTTTGATCTTCAACCACTTTTCCCAGGGTTGGAGAGCGGGCGTGGGGAGTGGAGGGCAACAGGGGGTGACGGTGGAGGCAGACCCACTGTGAATATTAGCATGACAGAGGCTTCACATGTATCAGTTGTGACATGTTTTAATCGTGAACATTTGACATTTCCATTGTCCCGAGCTACAGATAGTAAACCCCCAGTGTTACCACCATGAAGATCGGATGTAGGGAGGGTGCGAGGTGTCAGCCAGTGATTTGTGGGGGGGCAGGGAGGTTGGGAATTTGAGGGGTGGCAGGCGGAACTGCTCAGTGGGAGTCGTTTGTCTTCTTCCAACATTGGATGACAGTCCTCGTGGTCATGCTGCCCTCACTGACGGCCGCATGCCACTGACTCCCAGGCGGTATTAGTGACCCTGCTGTGGTCATCCAACCTCCTCGGGGAAAACAGGATGTCACGTCCAGCATCAACAGCATCTCCAAAGCCTGGAGCAGGTCTGTGCATTGCCATGTTTGCGTGTTAACTGGGAGTGAGTGGTGAGGGAGCGCATAAAAGGAGATCACCCTTGTTAGCGGTGAGCAGCTGAGGGGTGAGGCTGGTGAATCAGACGGTGAGGGAGACAGTAATGGCGTGACGCTCTCGGGGGTTCATTTTTGGCACTATGTGCTGCTAAATATGGACTGCGATCTCACCAACGTGGCCTTCAAGAAACACTCCTTGAAGTGTCACTTAGAAATGACATTTAGAATTGTTTCTGTTAAATCGCGTCCAAGTTAGACTAAATCTTCCACAAGGGATTCAGCAATGCAGTGATCCTACAATAATAATAATAATCGCTTATTGTCACAAGTAGGCTTCATTGAAGTTACTGTGAAAAGCCCCTAGTCGCCACATTCCGGCACCTGTTCGGGGAGGCCTGTACGGGAATTGAACCCGTGCTGCCGGCCTTGTTCTGCATTACAAGCCAGCTGTTTAGCCCACTGTGCTAAACCAGCCCCAAGATGTTCATTTACAGGAATTGGGTGAGCGACTCATGTTATTCTCTTCAGCAAAAAGTTCATGATAAACTTCTCCGTCATGATTGTGAGACACTGTCGGTGGTGGTACAGATGGTTCCACTATTTCAGTATTATTTATTCTCCATTAACTGTGTACCATTTGAGATCATTACATTATTGAATTGAGATGAACAATTCCAAAGAAATAAAATCTTTCATGACAAGATACATTGCATTCAGACACTTGGCTGCTCTTTTTTATAATCTTGTTACATTGAGAGGCTATTTGTCAGTACGCTTTGAAAATTCAGCCAGCTAAAAATAATTTTAGCTCTCTTTTTTTAGCCTTTTTGTTTTGTTAAAACAGAGGTTTAAAATTGAGTTGCTGATGATGTTGTCAGAGGGAAGGATTCTGGAGGAGTCAGTGACCGAACATTTGTAAGGGAGTTGAATGAAGGGATTTAAGTTAAAATGATAAGATCACTGTAACACCCAGCATTAACGAGGATGCCTGTTGATGCTAATTTTGCTGCCCCGCATTTCTGTTCTTGTTCAGTAATAGTTGTGATGATCTCTGTGGAGACTGTCTTGTTTAAAAGGAAATTTGAACTTCCAGTTAATAGCTGAATGAATGCAGGTCACAATTTCACGATTTAAATCTTTTACTGTAACAAATGACTAAAAGTAATTGTGGCTGAATTTACCTTTTGAAGGCAACCCATACTTTAAACTGCAGAGAGGAACATTCCCTTTTTATACTTAGCACCCATTGCACTCTCCCCGGCATCACATTCATCATCACAAACAGCCCACAGTTTCTCCCAGCTTCCAATAGTTTCCCTCATCCTCGTTTCGCCAAGTAGTAACTTTGAATGATCATCTCCAGGTGCTTTCCTCTGTATTTGGAGAGCTTCCTAAATTCACCACCAGCAATAAAGCCTTGTTCGACCGATTCTTGAATTGATGCCTGAACAAATCCCCTGGTGAGAGGGGCTGGGAGGGAGCAGTCAGTGCAGGGATCCTCTGTGGTCGTTCTCCTCAGCGACAAGTATACCGTTTTAGATACCGTTGAGGGGGACGACCTACCAGGGGTAAGCCACAGTGAACGGATCTCCAGCACTGAGTCCGTCCCTGTGGCTCAGAAGGGAAGGAGGGAGAGCAGGAGAGCAATAGTTATCGACGGACAAACGAGCGGTTCTGTGGCAACGAAAGAGACTCACGGATGGTATGCTGCCTCCTGGGTGCCAGGGTCCGTGACATCTCGGACCGTGTTTTCGGAATTCTTAAGACGGAGGGGGAACAGTCACAAGTTGTGGTACACATCGGTACCAACGACACAGGTAAGAGAGGGGACAGGGATTTAAAACAGGAATTTAGGGAGCTAGGGTGGAAGCTGAGAGCCAGGACAAACCATGTTGTCATCTCTGGTTTGTTGCCGGTGCCACATGCTAGCAAGTTGAGGAACAGGAAGAGAGTGCAGATGAACACGTGGCTGCAGGGATGGTGTAGGAGGGAGGGTTTCAGGTACGTAGATAATTGGAGCACATTCTGGGGAAGGTGGGACCTGTACAGACAGGACGGTTTACACCTGAACCAGAGGGGCACCGATATCCTGGAAGGGAAATTTGAAACGGCTCTTCGGTGGGGGGTTTAATCTAATTTGTCAGGGGGAATGGAAAACAAGCCAGTGTTGAGAGTAGTGAGGTACTGAGGAAGGTATCAAGGTCGCAGGAATGTACCGGCAGACAGAAAGGTGGGTTGAAGCGTGTCTACTTCAATGCAAGGAGCATCACGGAATAAGGTAGGTGAACTTGGAGCGTGGATTGGTACTTGGGACTACGATGTTGTGGCCATTATGGAGACATGGTTAGAACAGGGACAGGAATGGTTGTTGGAAGTTGCAGGGGAAAGATGTTTCACTAAATGTAGAGAAGGTGGTAAAAGAGGTGGAGGAGTAGCATTGTTAATCAAGGATAGTTTAACAGCTGCAGAAAGGCAGTTCGAAGGGGATCTGCCTACTGAGGTAATATGGGCCGAAGTTAGAAATAGGAATCACTCTGTTGCCACATCAGTGACTTATTTGCGATAGGGACCTAGAAATATTCCTGACACTTGAAATATTTCCAAGTGCGGTCGATTATGTATTCATTGTTCTCTCAGTATGTTCCTCTTACTTCTCTAAACTTGCTGTGAACAGTTACCAATTTTTAATCTAAATTTAAGATGCTCCTCCATCAGATAGAAAAATTGAAACACACAGCAAAAGTCAAAAATGAACACAGAAATTGCTATACAGTAGGGGAAATTTCCCTCCATGAAATAATATTCATCAAATTATTTCTGATGGTGACAATGGCTTCTCTCTTGTTTTATTACAGGCCACCAAATCCTGTGTAGATAGCATCACTTGTCTACAATGTGGACTACATTGTATCCATAGTTTTGCCGCTGTGGGTGCTGTTTCAGTTTCTGCTTTAGCTTGACGCAAGCTGAATACTATCTTGGTGGCAGCATTGGCATAGGTGTAAGAAGTATGCATAGTAGGCAGCGTGTGCACGATCTACAATTCTGCTTCTACTTAGGTTGTGTCGGCATCACAGACTAAAATTCGTATCCTGTCAACATTTACGAATGTGGTTAGCACTAGCTAAACCAGACAGGGCCTTCTGATCTGATAGTCATCTTAAATGTATCAATAGATATTACCCAAAGATGGGTCTAAAAGATTTAAAATAATGGGGCTGTTATTATTTCCTTTGGCAGTTTGTCCCATCGTGGGATTAGAGTCATAGTCATACAGCGCAGGAAAGGCCCGTCGGCCCATCAAGTCTATTCCAATCCCATTTTCCAGCACTTGGCCCATAGCCTTGTATGCCCTGGTATCCCAAGTGCATATCTAAATACTTCTTCAGTGATATGAAGATCTCGGCCTCCACAACCCGTTCAGGCAGTGAGTTCCACCCTCCAACCACCCTCTGGGTCAAAAGGCTTTTCCTCACATCCCCTCTAAACCTCCTGCCCCTTCCGTTGAATCTATACCCCCTGATCATTGATCCTTCCACCAAGGGGAAAATTGTCGCCCTGCCTACTCTATCTATTGTTCTTGTAAAGAAAGATTGTTGATGCACTGCGTTGCGAACAAATGATCTTTGTAGTTTGTGTGGGCGGCTACACCCTGTTTTGTCTTTGCTGGGGGTTGGTGGAGTGATGTGCGGCATTGGGGAAGGGATTCATGAACGAGGCGTTGACAGAACACAGTCATTTCTTGGAGCTGGAGCAGCAGCCTCACAAGAGGGTGAGGACTGTGCTGTCAGTGAATGGGAAGGTGGCAGTGGAACTGAACCTCTTCACATTGGGATCCTTCCAGACTGGAACAGATGACATAACTAACATGTCCCAGCTTGTTGCCCATTATTGCATCAGACAGGTGATAGAGGCTGTTTATTCCCAGGAGAGCAGAGTTCATTTTGCTCTCAGTGAATAGTGAGAAGCAGGTGGAGCATACACATAACCTTGCCAGCAAAGTGGGCTTTTCATGTTGCTGGGTGTCAAGGCTTTTGCTGGCACTGCCTCTCAATGCTGAGATGTACCCTAACTGTAGACGTTAGCACACTCTGAAAGTGCAGACAGTGTGTGAGCACACTGATGAATGCCTAATATCCTGGCAGCAATCCTGACGCCGGTTCACTGTTCGATCAATTTTTCAGCCGCCATATCAAACCAGGGGGTGGCTGCCGGAGGATGGGGGCTTTTTGCTCGTCATCTGGCTTATGACTGACCTGTGCAACTTAACCACAAATGGCCTGCATGCATGCATTGAGAGCCACACTTATTTTGTATTATTTCGTGCAAAGTGGGCAGCCAACAGAAACATCACTGAACAGGATTTGGGAGAATGGGTACTGAAGCTACACTTCCACTGCCTCGACCACTCTGGAGGAGCCATCCATTACCCAATGGCGTGTCCTGATTCGCGGTGCTCTGCTGCATCTGCCACAACCTGGCCATCGTGGCACCAGTAATTCAGCAAGCACCTCAGGAGGAAGGGAGAAGGCAACTCCAAGTTCCAGCCAATTTGTCTGTGATAGCTTCTGTTGACCCTGGGGGTCCCCAAGAATAGAATCTCAGATCTCCATTGTACTTCCTTCTCCCACCTTATTATCCTCTGTTCTGGATTATCACAGCGTCATGAAATACAACCGCCTAACAACCATTTCACACAAATGTTAACTCGAACACATTGGACTGTTTCATACAAAATGCAACCAATCCTCCTTCTGCATTCTCTTCATGCCAGGCTTGGAATTGCGTGTGCTTGGCCTAGAGCTCCTGGACAGTTTTACCCCTGTGGCTGCCACACGGCTTCTGAATATTTACTCATTTTCACTTTGTGGAGGATGTCGATGACTTCATAGAAGGCTCTTGAGAGCTGTTGTGGGCAAATTGAGGCCTGCATTTAGACCATAAGCCCATAAGGCATGGAGCAGAATTAGGCCACTCGGCCCATTGAGTCTGCTCCGCCATTCAATCATGGCTGATATTGTTATCATCCCCATTCTCCTGCCTTCTCCCTATAACCTCTGATCCCCTTATTAATCAAGAACCTATCTATCTCTGTTTTAAAGACTTTAAGTGATTTGGCCTCCACAGCCTTCTGAGGCAAAGAGTTCCACAGATTCACCACACTCTGGCTGAAGAAATTCCTCATCTCTGTTTTAAAGGATCGTCCCTTTCGTCTGAGATTGTGTCCTCTGGTTCTAGTTTTTCCTACAAGTGGAAACATCCTCTCCACGTCCACTCTATCCGGGCCTCGCAGTATCTGTAGTAGTCGGTATTAGGGGTATTACGGTACCTAGGTTGGAGGTACCTGATACTGTAAGATCATTGGTGAAGCCTGCCTGCTGGTTCCGCCCAGTAAGGCGGAGTATAAGAGTCTGTGTTTCCCTAGCTGCTGCATTCTGTACCTGCGCTGCTGGGGGAAACATCTAGTTCAATAAAGCCTTCAATTGTCCTACAATCTCGCTTCGGAAGTTATTGATCGTGCATCAGTATCCACTCCCATTGCAGTATCTGTAAGTTTCAAGAAGATCCCCCCTCATTCTTCTAAACTCCAAGGACTACAGACCCAGAGTCCTCAACCGTTCCTCATAAGACAAGCTCTTTATTCTTTGTTCTGCAGCATTTTGGTATGGGCAGCAGCAGTGTGAGCTGGCAGTCTGACTGGCCACAGCAGATGCCAGGTTGGTGTGGCAATGTTGGGAGCACAAACGCTGTCATCCGGAGACATTACAATAGGTTTGTGTTCCAAGAAACCACTGCCGCTTCCCGGTGTCATCTGCTGGATCGCAGATTTCTGGATTGCTACAAGACACACAAAAAAAAACATCTGTGCACCAGCATCTACAGCCACGACTGACCTTGATTGAACTTGGGGCCCCCTGCCGAGGCAGGCAGCTATTCAGCGGCGCATTTAGCTCCAGGCTGCGCACCACTGTCATTTAAATGAGCGGAAGCTCAAAGTTTCCATGTTGCCAAAATTACTTTGAACGGGTGCCGGTGAGTTGCACATCGCAAGTCCCACTCCCATTTCAGAGGCAATTGAGCGATCCCATAGTCTCCCTGAAGTCTGTGTGGTAGCTGAGGCAACATCCAGAGTGGACGCAACCCCAGTTGTATCAAGAGAGATGCTCTGAGTTCCACCCAATTTCTTCCAATCAAACGTACTTTATTTGTTTGCTTTTACAAGCTAATGCCTGTGTGGCTTTGAAAGCAGACCAGACAGGCCAGCAGCACAGTTCAATTCCCGTACCAGCCTCCCCGAACAGGCGCCGGAATGTGGCGACTAGGGGCTTTTCACAGTAAACTCATTTGAAGCCTACTTGTGACAATAAGCGATTTTCATATATATACATATATATATAGCACTTACGGCAAATCAAGTATAATCAGATTTTAGAAATCTCTACATGAATAAGAATCACTCATTGAGGCCTTTCCATGGAAATAAATATCATAATGTATGGGTGGGTGGCTATGAAGCATCCTTTACTGGGCACAGACAGAGGGAGAATTGCATTCGTTCTGAAAACAACATTATCAAAAATAGTGGAGACAGTACAAAAATCACCCATCAAAGTGCCTGTGTTCTATCTCAAGTCGCCTTCAGAGAGTTGGTGCTCTGCAATCTTGATATTTGACCCAAGACACTGTAATATTTCTTTCCTAAAGGTTTTTTTGGTCTTTCAATAAGACCTCCCTGACAATAAGTGGATGTGTGTGATGTATAAACGGATTATTAATATTAAAAATCAGGCATTAAGGAGCCAAATTCTGCAGTGGATGGAATGGAAAGAAAATGGCAAATTAAAATGCAGTAACCACCTTTACAGCAGCTAATTGTTGCCTAAATCTCCTCACCAATTCAAGTTGGGGGGCTGGTTTAGCACAGTAGGCTAAACAGCTGGCTTGCAATGCAGAACAAGACCAGCAGCGCGAGTTCAATTCCCGTACCGGCCTTCTCGAACAGGCGCCGGAATGTGGCGACTGGGGGCTTTTCACAGTAACTTCATTGAAGCCTACTTGTGACAATAAGTTATTATTATTATTATTAGCAAGAATACCGATAAAGTATACAGTAAGACCAAGAAATCTGGTTTGAAAAGCCATGTTTCATATTTCCCATAACAAAGCCATTCAGGACAGCAAAATGAACCAGCTATGACATTTATCTGTATAGACTGTAGCTTTTGGTGAATAATGAGGTGTTAAACTAGTCTGTTTAAATGAATAATTAACCGATTACTGTTTGTAAAGGTGAGAATGGGGGTAATTAATCTGTTAACTAACCATGCAATGTCAGTATGGACTACAAAATTATACAGTTAAATGAGCATTACTGTCATAATTATACAGTTACTAGAACGGGAGTTGTATAGATTTGAACAGGTGGATTTTATCTTTTGAGAATGTATTTGCACAATTGAAGTAGACTTTTGAACAGTTGTGTTTAAGTTGAGGACTAAGTAGTATATTTAAGAATATTTTGTATTCATGTCAGTTTGTGTATGTATCAGTATTTATTTTTTCCCCAACGAGGTTAATTTTAAGTATTTTGCAGCAGCTTTTAAATTCTGGGATCAAGAATCTTCTCCTCTCCCTCTGTTAAGCTCTGTTTGCAACAGGGGAAGATGGGGTTAAGAAATGGAGGCATACTTTTCATAATAATCTTATTATTATGTACTTTTCAGTAATTAATGTATATTTTTAGGGCAGAACGGTAGCACAGTGGTAACTTTACAGCGCCAGGGTCCCAGGTTCGATACCCCGCTGGGTCACAGTCTGTGCGGAGTCTGCACGTTCTCCCCGTGTCTGCGTGGGTTTCCTCCGGGTGCTCCGATTTCCTCCCACAGTCCAAAGACGTGCAGGTTAGGTGGATTGGTTATGCAAAATTGCCCTTATTGGCCAAAAAGGTTAGGAGGTGTTATTGGGTTATGGGGATAGGGTGAAAGTGAGGGCTTAAGTGGGTCGGTGCAGACTCGATGGGCCGAATGGCCTCTTTCTGCACTGTATGTTCTATGTTCTATTATTGTCACAAGTAGGCTTACATTAACCCTGCAATGAAGTTACTGTGAAAAGCCCCTAGTCACCACACTTCGCCGCCTGTCCGGATACACTGAGAGAGAATTCAGAATGTCCAATTCACCTAACAAGCATGCGCGAACTGGCGCCGGCCCCGGCGCAACATGGCGTCCCTACAGGGGCCCGGCGTGGAGGAACATAGGCCCCCACAGGGATAAGCCCGCCCACCGATCGGTAGGATCCAGTCGCGGGCCAGGCCACCGTGGAGGCCCTCCCCCGGAGTCAGATTTCCCCTCCCCCCCACCAGGCCGCTCCCTGCAGTCAGAACGCCTATGTCCCGCCAGGTAGGACCACATGGGAACAACAGCGGCGGGACTTGGCCGAATGTGGCGAGCACTCAGCCCATCGCATGGAGAGAATCGATGAGCACGGCCCCCGACCGGCGCCGTGCCGACCGCGGCACACCATTGCCGCCAATTCTCCAGTCCCTGGAGAATCGGCGGACCAGCATCGGAGCGCATCGCGTGATTTGCGCTCCCCCACCCCGGCGATTCTCCGACCAGGCGTGGGGTCGGAGAATCCCACCACGTTCTCCATGAATGCCTGACACCTCTTAGCTGTTTGTGCAGCATTGTGAAAGGCTAACAATATGTGGGTGCAGAGGGCACACATTGTCACCACAAACTATTTCAGCTACTTCAAATTATTGCTTTGATGGGACCTGGGAGAGACATAATGCCCGAGAACAAAAACTGTCATGTCTATTTGCAACAAACCCGCAGTTAAATGTAGTTCTTTGCATTGCTCACATGACGCCTGTGCTTTCAGCATGAGGAAGCCTTTCAGAAATTTAGGGCGTTTATTATAGGAGCTTGCAGCACAGTATCAGTGCTTTGCACTTTGGGGAACCACACAACTTCATAAAGCTGTGTGATGTTCTTAGACTGCTGCCTATCAGTTGATCCAAAGCAAGTTAAATCTCTTCAGAATATTGTGCTGACAGCAACCTGCACGATAACACATGACTGTTTGAAGTGAAATAATGGGCTGGATTTTCTTGTCCCTAGCCGTGTGTTTCTCGGCGCTGCGACCTTCGCTGATGGCGGGATTCTATACTCCCGCTGCTTGTCAATGGGATTTCCCATTGAAGCCATCCTATGTCACCGGGAAACCCATGAGCGGGAGTGCGCTGCCGGCAAGAGAGGAGATTCCCAAAGGTCGGAGAATTCCGGCAAATACCTTTGCCGCACGCCATAATTAATGGGCCGCTTCCTAGATATCTGCCATGTGAACCATCTCTTTGTACAATGATGTGGAGATGCCGGCGTTGGACTGGGGTGAGCACAGTAAGAAGCTTGACAACACCAGGTTAAAGTCCAACAGGTTTGCTTCAAATCATGAGTTTTCAGAGCACTGCTCCTTCCTCAAGTGAATGAAGAGGTAGGTTCCAGAAACATTTATATGGACAAAGTCAAAGATGCAAGATGATGCTTTGAATGTGAGCATTTGCAGGTAATTAAGTCTTTACAGAACCAGACAGAGGGATAATCCCAGGTCAAAGTGGTGTGAATTATCTCAAGCCAGGACAGTTACAGGATTTCACAAGCCCAGGCCAAGCCGGGGGGTGGGGGGGGGGGGGGGGGGGGGGTGAATGTAATGCGACATGAATCCCAGGTCCTGGTTGAGGCCGCACTCGTGTGCGGAACTTGGAAGTTTCATAGACTTTGGACTGCTGCTTTGTACAGTAGCCTATTATCTGGGAAAATGTCACATGTCCTCCTGAAATCAGGAAGTATCCATGCACCATCCACTATCTCACCTTAATCCAATTGGTCTGGAACCTCCTCAGGAAAAAACAGTAAGTTGGTTAAACGTGACCCATTGTTCCGAGAATAATTCTGGCCAGCTGAGCTCACCCCTCTCTGAAATAATCATAGAATTTACAGTGCAGAAGGAGGCCATTCAGCCCATTGAGTTTGCACCGGACTGTGGAAAGAGCACCCCACTAAAGACCCTATCACCCTATCCCCGTAACCCATAAACCCCACCTAACCTTTTTGGACACGAGGGGCAATTTAACATAGCCAATCCACCTAACCTGCTGTGGGAGGAAATGGGAGCACCCGGAGGAAACCCACACAAACACGGGGAGGACATGCAGACTCAGTGACCCAAGCCAGGAATCGAACCTGGAACCCTCGAGCTGTGAAGCAACAGTGCTAACCAGTGTGCTGCCATGCCGCCCAATCCCTTCTACCATTCTTTATGATAGTTTCAATTTCTCCAGAATTTGTGTGAACCGTAATTTACCAGTTAATCTGTGGACTTTTGACATGATTGTCACATTCTCTGCTTTCCAGTCCTCAAGAATGTAGCCTTAGTCAAATTCCCTTTGGAAAATAGCCATAAAGAGGTCCACAATATTCTCAACTAAGTCATGCAGAGTTTTGGCATACCTTACCTTGGGCTCCTGCAAGTCCAGGACGTCCCTTGTGATTCGAAAGGTTTCCTGCCTACATTCACTGATCACCTGCGGGCGCCATTTTCGGCCTGCCTCTGTGGCGTGTTTCGATCCCACCACTGTCACTGAGGTTACCTGCTCTATGCACAAACCCGCATCCCCGCCTTGGGGAAACCTGCGGCAAAGATTCACCGTCAGCAGCATCAGGGGATCCACCGGTGCGAACGGTGGAAAATTCCAGCCTGTGTCTTTATTTCAGTACATTATCCTCCAATTTATTTGTGAATACTTAAGATTTTCAAAGAAAATTATTTTGTGGGATAAGACTTGGGAGGGTGATAATGAGCTGTTTCCTTCAACCACTGCAGCCCCTGTGGTGCAGGTACAGCCACATTTAATAATAACCTTTATTATTGTCACAAGTAGGCTTACATTAACACTGCAGTGAAGTTACTGTGAAAATCCCCTCGTCGCCACACTCCGGCACCTGTTCGGGTACACAGAGCGAGAATTCAGAAAGTCCAAATTACCTAACACGTTTCTATCAGGAAGGAAGTTTCAGGGGTTGGATTCTCCGACCCCCCCCCCCCCCCCGCCGCCAGGTCAGAGAATGCCCAGGGGGTGGCGCAAATCCCGCCCCGCCGCCCCAACACCGGCTTCCGTATTCTTTGGCACCGTTTTTCGGGTGTGGTCGGGATTCCCGCCACGCCGGTCGGGGGCTGTTGGCAGCGCCGCCCCCCCCCCCCCCCCAACCCGGTGATTCTGTGGGTCCCGATGGGCCAAACGGCCATCCATTTATGGCCAGTCCCGCCGGCGTGGGTTACGTATGGTCCCACACGGCGGGACCCGGCAGGCAAGTCGGCGGGGGCGGTCCTCGGGTTGGTGCGGGGGGATCCGGCCCCCGGGTGGGGGGGGGTCCGCACGGTGGCCTGGCCCGTGATCAGGGCTCACCGATCTGCGGGCGGGCTTGTTCCGTGGGGACACTTCTTTCTTCCGCACCGGCCCCTGCATGGCTCCTCCATGGCCAACATGGAGAAGAGAACCCCTCACGCATGCGGCAAAATACGCCGGCTGTTTCATGCATGCGCAAGATCACGCTGGCCCTTCGGCGCATGCGCGAACTCGTACCGTCCCTTCGGCGCCGGCTGGAGCGGCGCCAACCCCTCCGGCAGCAACCTAGCCCCCTAGACAGGTGAGAATTCCTCACCTTGGGTGGGCCATTGACGCCGGAGTCGTTCGCACCATGTTTCCCGCCGGTGTGGGGACTCAGTCCTCAGAAGGGAGGATCCCGGCCCAGGTTTTTGACCTACCAAACTGAAGGAACGGCAATATGATTCCATGTCAGGAGACTATATGCCTTGGGTTGAGCTTGTAATTGCTGCCCTTGTCCTTCTAGGGGGTGGATGTCACAGGTTTGGTAGGCTCTGTCGAAGGACACTTGGAAATTTACTGTGCCACATCTTGCGTTTGATACACAATGCCACACTGCTCGTCGATGATGGAAGGAATGGATATTTAAGGTGGTGGAAATGGTGTCAGTCGTGCTGGGCTGCTATGTCCTCGATCTGTTGTCCAGCTTCTTGGGTTTTATTGCAGCTGCACTCCTCCAGGCAAGTGGAGAGCATTCCACACACTCCTGACTTGTGCCTTGTGGATTGTGGAGAGAGTTTGGAGAGCCGGAAGGTGAATTACTTACTGCAAAATTTCCAACCTCTGACCTGCTCTTGTAGCCATGGTATTTATGCAGCTAATCCAGTCAAATTTCTGGTCATTGGAAACCCCATGTAATGTTGCCAGTCGGGCATTCAGTGCTGGTAATATCGTTGAATGCCAAGGGGACACGTTTAGACTCTCTTGTTGGTGATAGCTATTGATAGCACTTGTGTGGCATGAGTGTCGTTTACCACTTTTGAGCCCAGGCCTGAATCCATGTCGCGAAGCATAATGAACAGGACTGCCTCATATTGGAGGAATTGAAAATTGTACTGAGCACTATACAATCATTCGCCAACATTCCCACTTCTGACGTTATAATGGAGGCTTTGATAAAGCAGCTGAGGATGGTTGGGCAGAGGACATTAGCCTGAAGATCTCCTGTAGCAATGTCCTGACTTTGAGATTATTGGTCTTCAACAACCACAACCTTTGTGCTCGAGGTGGTTCCAACCTGTGGAGAGTTTTCCCCCTGACTCCCATTGACTTCAGTTTTGCGAAGGCTCCTTAATGCCGCAATCGATCAAATGGTGCCTTGATGTCAAGGAAGTGACTCTCACTTCACCACTCGCATTCTGCTCTATTTTCTTCCCATGTTTGGACCAAGTTTGTAATGAGTTCTGGAGCCTTGCAATTGTGACGGAACCATAACAGAGCATCTGTGAGCAAGGTATTGCTGTGTAAAGTGCCGCTTGATAGCACTGTTGCTGACAGACACTTTCCATCACTTTACTGATGATCGAGAGGAAACTGATGGGGCAGTAATTGAGTCGATTGGATTTGTCCTGCTTTTTGTAGACAGGACATATGGGCAATCTTCCACATTGTCAGGCAGGTGCCAGTCTTGTAACTGTACTGGGACAGCTTGACTAGGTGCACGGCTAATTCCGGAGCACAAGTCTGCAGTATTACTGCCGGGTTGTTGTCAGGGACCCTATCCTTTGCCTTCAGCAGTTTCCTGATATCACATGGAGTGAATCAAATCGGCTGAAAACTGGCATCTGTGAAGCTGGGACCCTCAGGAGGTGGCCGAGTGGGATCATGCGCACAGCACTTATGACTAAAGATGGTGGCTGATGCTTCAGCCTTGGCTGCCGCTGATAGCCCGTGACACCTCACTGGCGTTCCACCTTAGGCTGCTAGATCTTGCTAGCTTCCCTTATCAGCTTCTGCAGGGCCCAGTTTGGCAGCTATGTCCATTAGATCTCAGCCAGCTTGGTCGGTAGTGGGGCTACTGAGTCACTCTTGGTGATGGAAATTGAAGTCCCCCACCCAGAGTACGTTCTGTGCCCTTGCCACCCTCAGTATGTCTTTCTATGTTTAACATAGAGGACCACTGATTAATCAGCTGAGGGGGGGGGGGGAGGAGGGGGGGGGGGACCCAGAAGGTGGCAATCAGCAGGAAGTTTCCATGACCATGTTGGACCTGCTGCCAGGAGACTGTGTGGCGTCAATGTTGAAGGCACCCAGTAGCACCCTCTCCTGACTGTACATCATTATCCCACCTCCGCTAGCGGGTTTGTCCCATCAGCTGAGCGGGACATTCCATGAAATGGTGATGGAGGAGTCTGGGAAATCGACTGCAAGTTATGATTCAGCTGACGAGTCTGTGAGACAGCTCTTCCAGCTTTGGTACATCTCCAGATGTTAGTAAGGAGCACTGTGCAGGGTTTGACTCGCAGGGTATGTCATTGCCATTTCCGGTGCCTAGATCAATGTAAGTGGCTCGTCTGGTTTTATTCCTTTTTGACTTTTCTCGTGGTTTGGTTCAACTTGTGGATTGCTAAGCCAGAAGGACGTTAAGAGTCCTCCACATTGATGTATAAATGCCGTCCCGATCTCCTGAACTCTCTCAGTCAACTCACAGCGGCTTCAGAATCCCCCCTCCCCCACTGCCCCAACTTATGTCTCAGGGGGTCCTCAAACCCCCCCCAACCTCACAAGGGCAGAGCACATCTGGACCCAATCCCTGACACGGGCGACATAGCACCTTGGCATTTCCAGCCTGACACCCTGGCAGTGCCCCTATCAGTTTGGCAGTGCCAAGCAAGAGTGCCAGGATACCACCCTGCCCAGAGCCCGACCACTCAGGGGCCTCCGATGGTGTTGGAGAACCCCCAGGTTTGTGTGGACCAGGTGCTAAAGGGTGCCATAGTGAGGTCTCCCAGTCCTGTCTTTTCGTTCCCGGGCCTCAGGAGAACTGGGCGGTGGCATATTTAAAGAAGCCTATTGCCTCATTTAAATATGTTAATTGCCGGGCAAGATCCAGATCCCATTAGATCTTGCGAGATATTCTGAGCATCACAAATCTTGAAAGAGACATCTTCATTGCACCTGGGACGTTCGATCGCACCCAATGTAATAGTTTCATAGTCACTGTGGTGATATGCCTGTGCACAATTTTGTATATAGTTATTGATATGACCTCCAACCAGCAGGTGGCTATAGAGATCTATTATGTAACTCAAGATATCCGGCAGTTGGTAGTAAGTCGCACTACAAGTAGCTCCAGGAGAATCCACTGATTTAATTTATTTCTTTACCGTTTGCATCATAGGTCGTTAGTTATCTTTCTACGTGTTCATCTTGTTAGTAAATTATCATACTTGTCAAAGAACTAGATGTTCTGTGTTGATAATAATAATATTCACTTATTGACACGTGTAGGCTTCAATGAAGTTACTGTGGAAAGCCCCTAGTCGCCACATTCCAGCGCCTGTTCGGGGAGGCCGGTACGGGAATTGAACCCGCGCTGCTGCCTTGTTCTGCATTACAAGCTAGCTGTTTAGCCTGCTGTGCTAAACCAGCCCCATATCTTTACTACGGCCGTAACACAGAACATAAGTCACTATTGTAGACAGTCTAGAGAATTAATCAATTAATTTCAGGTTTATTCATTAATTGCATCGAAATTGCCTAACTGTCATGGTGGGATCTGGATTTATACGCCTCAAGCACGAGCCTGGTCCCCTGGATTACCAGTCTGGCAATATCACCACTCCATCGCTTTCTTCTACCATTTAGTTCAGGGAAAAAAAATGTCATTGGATTTTTTTTGTTAAATCCATCGAAAACATTCCCATTTTCTTCTACATACTTTCGTTATATTTGTTGCAGTTTTTAAAAAATATATTTAGAATACTCAATTATTTTTTTTCTAATTCAGGGGCACTTTAGCATGGCCAATCCACCTACCCTGCACCTCATTGGGTTGTGGGGGCGAAACCCACGCAAACATGGGGAGAATGTGCAAACCCCACACGGACAGTGACCCAGAGCCGGGATCGAACCTGGGACCTCGGCGCCGTGAGGCAACAGGGCTAACCCACTGCGCCACCGTGCTTCCCTATATTTGCTCCAGTTTTAATATTTTCATTAATCCCCTCAAAGTTTCTTTGTAGCAAAGTTTCCATGCTTCATTGTATCTTGATAGTATGATGTGCATTGGTAAGCTGCATTGGAATACAGTTGTTCTTGTTTTTGTATCTTTGAATCCTTCCTTTTAGAAATGAAGTGTGAAGCACTTATTACAGGTTTCATGATCACAAGCATCTTTACATCACCTGAGTGTTTGTCCTATTTTGCTGATATCAAGATATGCTTATCTGGCTCTCAGTTTCACGTCAGCACTCATCCCAGCTAACAAGATGGCACTGGTTGTGCTGGAGCGCACCCATACAGCTGATGGGTCCGCTGGGGCCAGAGGGCACCTGGGGGGGAGGCCTGGGGGGGGGGGGGGGGGGGGGACACCTATATGACCCTAAGTTGCTGCCCTAAGTTCACAGTGGGCTATCAGCGGCTTGTGCAGCTGCATGGCTGCGGCAATGGTGCTCTGTGCCTGTCCACCCATACCCAAAGCCCACCTTCTGGCCGCACCCCTCTACTTCCCCCAGCTCTGGCAGAAGCTCAGGAGGTAGCACAACTGTCAGAAAACCATGGCGATGTTGGACACTTTCCGCACTCCCTCTCTCTCCCCCAGCAGCCACGATGCTGGTTTCATGATTTTTAAAAGCACAAGTGAACCGTACCGGCAGGAACTCGGCCCATTGGGTTCGCTAATGACATGCAAATGGTGTTTACTATACGTGCGTTCTGGAGCACATTACGCCGCTGTCGAGGTGACGGAGAATTGCGAATTGGCATCAAATCGGCACCGGCTGCGATTTTAGCGTCAGAACCGATTCTCCACCATTGCATTTCACAATTTCGGCATCAGCCAACGGAGAATCCCACCAATTATCTTGAGCTGCTGGTATACAAGGCATGCATTTAGTGACAGATATGAACAAACTGTGTGTCAAATTGCTTGAGAGTATGTCATTCAGCTTGTATATTTTACAACGACTTGGGATATTGTGCCTTGCAAGAGATGAGTGTAGCAAAGTTTCCATGCTTCATTGTATCTTGATAGTATGATGTGCATTGGTAAGCTGCATTGGAATACAGTTGTTCTTGTTTTTGTATCTTTGAATCCTTCCTTTTAGAAATGAAGTGTGAAGCACTTATTACAGGTTTCATGATCACAAGCATCTTTACATCACCTGAGTGTTTGTCCTATTTTGCTGATATCAAGATATGCTTATCTGGCTCTCAGTTTCACGTCAGCACGAAGACTGCCTATTTCCTCTGTAACAGTGCCCTATTCTATCCCTGCCTCAGCTATTCTGCTGCTGAAGTTCTCACCCATGGCTTTTGTTACCTCTCGACTTAACTACTCCAATGCACCTCTAGTAAATCATTCATCTCTGTAAACATAAGCTCACCCAAAACTTTGCTTCCTGAAATGAAATGAAATGAAAATCGCTTATTGTCACGAGTAGGCTTCAAATGAAGTTACTGTGAAAAGCCCCTCGTCGCCACATTCCGGCGCCTGTTCGGGGAGGCTGGCACGGGAATTGAACTGTGCTGCTGGCCTGCCTGGGTCTGCTTTAAA
Source organism: Scyliorhinus canicula (assembly GCF_902713615.1). Taxonomy (NCBI): domain Eukaryota; kingdom Metazoa; phylum Chordata; class Chondrichthyes; order Carcharhiniformes; family Scyliorhinidae; genus Scyliorhinus; species Scyliorhinus canicula. The sequence continues at coordinate 9,883,348 of NC_052165.1, forward strand.
AGCCAGCGATTTAGCCCTGTGCTAAACCAGCCCCTGTACCTTAATTCACATCAATTCATCTTTGCACCTGTCCTTGCTTACCTACCTTGACTCCAGTTAAGCAGCGCCTTTGTTTTAAAATTCTGATCCTTGTTTTCAATTCCCTCCAGGGACCCACTCCTCCCCATCTGTGTAATTCCTTCCAGCCATGCAACCCTTGAGACAATCTGCGCTCCTGCAAGTTTGGCCTCCCAAATTTTCAATCCCCAATTTTAATCTTTCCACTGTCGGCAAGTGTGCTTTCAGCTTTTGAAAACCCAAATCTCAGGAATCCCCCCCTCCCTGCTCGACTTCCCTACTTCTTTTTTTTCTCCCTTAACACGTTCTTTGACCCCAAGCTTTTGGTCATCTGCACAATATCAATTAATGTGGCTTGGTATGAATGACCCCTGTCGAACTCCTTGGGACATTGAACCATGTTAAATATGTAACCTAAGTGCAAGTAGTTGTTGCTGGAACAGCCATGGACTTGAAGAGGACCTTGCTAAGATTCTTGCATGAATCCACCTGGCTATTCAAAGCTTTTGACATTAGGAAGGCTGGTGTCAGGCCCAGAGTTGGGGACTCCCTAAATCGAGAGCTCCCACCCCTAGATTCCAAATCAGGACCTGGGGTTTGATCTTTATTCTGTTTAACCCGGCACGTGGCCAAAAGAAGCAACGCTGGGGCCCATCTGGAGGTTCGGGCTGGAGCTGATCAACAGAACGTTTTGGGGAGTTAAATGGCCCTTCATTGTAAACTTGTTCTTTAGCAGTATTTGATCCGCTACAGCCCAACGAGCTGACAAATGCGAGCATTTGCAGGGTAGGGTGGGGTAATGGTGGGGGCCCTGTGACAGACGCAGTTGCGCGACTGACGACCTGCTCTTCCTGTTCCTGCCCATACATCTGGCATCTGCGGGAGAAAACTGTACATTTTGAAGGCTCATGTTTCTGGCAGAACTTTGAAGAAACAAAGGAAAATATCTCACGATCTTTGTACCGTAACTTCAATTTTAAAAGCGATGATTTTTCTTTGAATATTAATCACGTCTAGCAACCTGCATTTATGCAGTCAGTTGATCATTTGATTTCCCTCCAAGCTGTCAGTCAGAGTACTTTATGAATTTGTCAATTTGGAGTAATTGAAAATTTCAAGTGCCCACCATTTTCTAATACATGTTTTAGTCTAAATATCAGCCAGAGTTTATTCCAATCAAGTTATTTTAAAATAACTAGTAAACATTAATTTGTGCTATTAAGCGAGTATTTCTCCTGCATTTCCATTACCTTTCGTTATCTTGGATTTCATCTTTCCTTGAATGTGAAAAAAAAACGAAATGACAATCGCTTATTGTCACGAGTAGGCTTCAATGAAGTTCCTGTGAAAAGCCCATAGTTGCCACATTCCGGCGCCTGTCCGGGGAGGCCGGTACGGGAATTGAACCGTGCTGCTGGCCTGCCTTCGTCTGCTTTAAAAGCTAGCTATTTAGCCCAGTGTGCTAAACCAGCCCCGAAAATTAAATATTGTCACAAGTAGGCTTCAAATGAAGTTAGTGCGAAAAGCCCCTAGTCGTCAAATTCCGGCGCTTGTTCGGGGAGGCTGATACGGGAATTGAACCTGCGCTACTGGCCTGCTTTCAAAGCCAGCGATTTAGCCCTGTCCTAAACCAGCCCTTTATGTAGGTAGAAGGTTGCGTCAATACTTCTTCTACTGCATGCTTTGAATGTATTTTTACAGGCAAGGTAGAAATTGGGAAGCAATCGTTAAATGTACTCATAATAATATATAATAATGGCTCATTTGAATACCCGGACGCTGGATTCACCCGGTGCGTGGATCTGGCATAACGGCACTCAGAATGCTCCCCAGGCGATAAGAGACCCCTGGGTAGTCGCGAACAAGGCAGGGTGGCACCCTGGCACGACCCCGGCCACCGGGCACACTGGCACTGCCAGTTCTGACATTCTGGCTGCACCAACCCATCATCCTGGCAAGGCCACCCATGATCCTCATGCCAGTCTGGCAGTGCCAGGGTATCCGGGTGCAAGGTTGGCACTGCCAGGGGTAGCGCCCAGGTCCTTGACAAGTAGAGTGAGAGGTGATGAGAGGGTCCCGGGGACCTCCCATGGTTGGGGGGGAGGGGCGTGAGGGAGTCAAAATGATGGCTTGATCTGCGAGGAGCCTTGTTTTCCAGTGGGAAAGCCCTCTGAGAGCAGCCTCGGCGGGCAGAAACTCCCCAAGGCCAAAAAACAAACGGCAAACGCCGCTGAATGGTGGGACCCCACTGTTCAGGGGACTTTTTTAAGAAAAGAATTTGAGTACCCAATTCACTTTTTCCAATTAAGAGGCAATTTAGCATGGCCAATCCCCCTACCCTGAGCATCTTTGGGTTCTTGGGGCGAAACCCACGCAAACACGGGAAGAATGTGCAAACTCCACATGGACAGTGACCCAGAGCCGGGATCGAACCTGGGACCTCAGTGCCGTGAGGCAGCATGTTCTGGGGACTTTAACTTCAGCCCACTGAATCACACCCAAAGTCGTCAACTTGAGTTCTGAAGCCAGAAATATATCTCTGTGTTGCTGAAAAAGATACTTTGTCGAAGCTTTTCATCTTGCACTCATCAGGACAATCACACGAATAACAATATCGAGCAATAGATCACTTTACACTGTATGGGAAGAGAGTGCTGATTGGTTGGCAAGTTGACTCTTATTGGTGGTGACATTGTTCGTAAATGGTGACTGACAGTTAACTACCAACATTGTTTGAAAAATTTAACCCAGGCGACTTGACTCTTATTAGTCAAGACAATTGACTGAGGAATGAATCAGTGGATGCCCATCAGTTATTTTAATTCCCTAGATTCTCTTTCCCTGCTCCTGATTTTTTGTCTTTTTGCGTTTCACTACCAGTTCCCCTCAGAATCTATCCCAACTCATCATGTCCACGAGACCCAACTCCTGCTCCATTGGGTGTATGTGACCTCATGACTGAACTTAAAATCAGTCGTCAAAATTCTCCGCCGCCAGTAGCGGGGTTCCTGATATGGCCCAGAAAAATCGGGATTGGGGCCAGCAGGCAATCCATTCCCGCTGCTCTGGCCTCCCACAGATGGGTCCTAATGATCCATTAGCATTCATATGCCGGTCAGCATATTCTCCGGGCCCTCGTGATTCTCTGGTCCTCTGGCCTGTGAATCAAGTGGGCGAGAATCACTACAGCTCCTGCCAAGTGTTGTCCTGACGTAATGCACCGCGCCATGGGCCAAAGGGCTAATTCGTTAAGGGAGTTGCTCCCAAAGTCCATCTGAGGATCATCACCCCCCCCACACACAATGCAAGAACTGCCGACCCCCGCCAGATCCCCCCACCACTCCCCCCAGAGACCCCCTAAATAGGGAGACACCACAGAGACCCCCTTGATTGGGAACCTGCCACAAAGACCCCCTAGATAGCAGGACCCTGAAACAAGTATTGGCAAACATGGACTGGGGGCCATGGCAGAGTATGGGGAGAGGGAGGCTGGGGGATGGCTGCCCGGGCCGGGGGGCAATAGCGGGCAGTGACTTGGTGCCAAGCCCGTGGACTTGTGGTGTCTCCCTTGGGATCGGGGTGGCCTGGGTCAGATTGGCTCCAGGCTGCTTACACTGCTCAGTGTTGTCTGTGACCTGTCAATGTACAGAAGGCTTATGTTCATGTGGCAGTCCACCCAGGCCTCCCCTCTGGACACCCTCATACCCAAGCTGTATCATCAAGGGCCAAACTCAATCAGGAGCCCACCAGGTGTTGGCACCCCTCAGAAGTGCTGTCCCATTGCAGAGGAAGCAGGGGATCATTAGAGCTCACCCCAACCAGAGGACACCTGCACCGTGGCCTTTAGATTTCTGCCTGGTTCTCTTCTTATTTGGGAATGTTTTTGTTCTAATGTTTACCCATCTTTATACAAAGCACACAATAACACAAAATAACAACCAAACAGTAAGAACCCCCTCCCTCCCCCTTACAACACCATAACGCCACCACTACCCGTCACCCCATCCTAACAGCAAACAGTAAGAACCCCCTCCCTCTTTAAAATACAATAGAAACGGCCGCCATCGACGGTAAAATCCTTCCACCGGTCTGCTCACGGTAAACTTGACCTTGCTGAGGTGCAAAAACTCCATCAGTTCACCCAGCTACACCGAGGCGCTTGGATCCATCCACGAGGATCCGCCTCTTTGCCACAAGCGAAGCGAAGACCAGGACATCTGCCTCCATTCCCGTCATGGGCTCCGAAACATCCGAAATCCCAAATATCGGCACCAGTTGGTAAGGCCCCAATGTCCAGGATTGCTGACATAGTATCAAAAAACGACCCCCAGAAGGCCACCAGCTTTGAGCGTGACCAGGACATCTGTGTGTGATACGCCAGCCCTTTGAACACCAATCACATCTTTCCTCCACTCCATTGAAAAACCGCCTCATTCTAGCCTTTGTGAGGAGGGCCTGAAACACTACCTTCAGCAGGATGGTACTCAGCACCATGGCTAGCGGCTCTATTGCTAATGCAGACAATAAAGGGGACATCCCTTCCTAGTGCCCCTGTATAGGCGAAAGGGCTTCACTTTGTTAAGCAAACACTGGCAAATGGGGCTGCCTACAACAGCTGCACCCACGCTATGAGGCTTGGCCCAAACCCAGCGGGAACCACACGCCATTGTCTCCCAAACGGAGAATCTCGCCATTTATTTAAAATGCCCAAGGTCCTTGGTTGAGTCCAATAAACTGTAGTCACCAAGTTTGCAACTTTAACACAAGCAATCTTTTATTATGTAGGGGCAGCATGGTGGCGCAGTGGTTAGCGCTGCTGTCTCACGGCGGCATGGTCCCAGATTCGATCCCGGCTCTGGGTCACTGCACTTGTGGAGTTTGCACCTTCTCCCCGTGCTTGCTTGGGTTTCGCCCCCACAACCCAAACGATGTGCAGGGTAGGTGGATTGGCCACACTAAATTGCCCCTTAATTGGAAAAAATGAATTGGGTACTCTAACTTTATTGTAAAGAAGAAGAAAAAAATGGTATCACTAAACAGCGGATTGTTGGTTCCCTGTTCGAGCCGAGCATAGAATGCATTGAGTTCATCGGGGAGGGGTGCGCTGCTGCCAGAGATACTGCTCGGCTTCGCTTTGTAGCCCGTTATGTTGTTTAGTCCTTGCCACAATCGCCGAGAGTCTGTCTGTGATTCTAGCTTGGTTTGATATTCTCTCTTGGCATCTCGGATGGCTTTGCGGAGGTCGTACCTGGATTTCTTGTATAGGACAGGGTCGTCTGCCTTGAACGCCTCCGATCTGTCCTTCAGTAGGGGGTCAATCTCGCGATTGAGCCATGGTTTCCAGTTGGGGAACGTACGTACTGCTTTCTTTGGCACGCAGTCGTCCACACATTTGCTGATGAATTCTGTGACGGTGGTGGCATACTCATATAAGTTGATCGCTGAGTTCTTAAATATGGACCAGTCCACTGTGAGGATGTGCTTTTTAGGTGAATTGGACATACTGAATTCTCCCTCTGTGTACCCGAACAGGCGCCAGAGTGTGGCGAATCGGGGCTTTTCACTGTAACTTCATTGCAATGTTAATACTTGTGACAATAATAAAGATTATTATTATTATTTTTATTAGGTTTGAGATAGTTTTCTCTGCAATTTCGGGTTCACAGGAACGGATGCTTTCAAACTATAGAGCAGTTCTTTCACTTCAACAAGCAGGAGAGAGAGAGAGAGAGACAGAGACAGAGAAAGAGAGAGAGAGAGAGAGAGATCTTTTCATTTCCAATGTCTAAACGCTTCTGCCCAATTCTCTCAGGAACCAATTGTTTTGTTACCTGTGTGGGAGGTAACATGTGCAACTCAATCCTTGGCAAATGAAGAGGTCTTCTGAATCTCGATGAAGAAGACTCAAACTCATCCAGTAGTAACAAAGGTTTATTGAGTAACAATAACAAAAATTGCATGAGTTCTTTATTTTAACTTTGATACGAGTGATAAGGTCAACAAGATTTAACTACAGAAACTATACGTAACTCCACTAGCCATCTGAATTACTCTGCTATTGCCCTGGTCACAGTGCACCCCCGAGAGAGCCAGAGACCCAATGTGGTTGCCTTTTATACCCCTGTTGGTCCGGCCCTCTGGTGATCATGTGGTGCTACTGATTACACATTAATCCTTTGTGTACATGCAGATGTAGAGATCACTACACCAATCACTGACCTTTGTCAGGTAGAACACTGTCCCTGACCAACCCATCGGTTGCCTGTTAATGAATCGATCAAACTTTCTCCAAACCCGGTTCCGAAGATCCACTCGATGCTGAGGAGTCTGGCTGAAAAGAAAACCTGGGAACATAGCTTCCTGACTGGGGCTATCTAATGGGCTGCTGTAACTTTGAGTCTTCTGCTTAAAGGCACATTCTGATCATGGGTCCACAGACCAAAATAACAGAAAAGAAATGGGAACAAAGGAAATACACAGGAAGGACCCTTACACCCCAAATGAAGAAATTACCAATATTTAAATTTTGTAACTTTAACATGAATTGGAACCGATGCAAATTAAACATGAATTAATGGAGAAATGGTACTTCAAATAAAAAGGTAACTTTAAAAAAATTTTTAATAGTCAATACAACAAGCATTCTTAAAAACAATTACAGATTCCATTGACATTTTAAAGAATTCCAAATGTTGCTTACGGTCCTGCTTCAGGGTCAAAGTTTGTCATTGCATACTTTACAAAATCCTGAGTGGAATAAATTCCTGTTGTCCATTTTTGCAGAAAAGGATGGTATGAGTTTTTGCTCATCTCATATAAGTGAGAATAAAGTGGTCAATTTTACTCTGCTGTGATTCCAGTCAGCAAATAGGGCTGGGAAGTCTGGGAAGACATACATATGCCTAAAACTGTCACTAGCGATAACTGGGCAATAGTCCTAATTTTGCAGCTCACGATCCATGGGATAACAGAATTGCTACATTTACTTTTGTGACTTATTTATTGCAATTTCCTGCTTTGTTTTCTTCCTACCCAGCCATCAATTTCTCTCAATGAAACGTACGCCTCGGGTTACCTTGTGTTCAATTCATGCCAGAGCATCAATGAGGTACCATTGCCATGCAACCACTTTTGTTCTATGTGAGGGTAATGCAAAACAAGTGTGTCATCAGCCACCGCACGGGACTGATGGGGTGGGAATGATTGTCTCCCACATGCCGCTCACGGAGTACGAGCTCCCTCGTTAAGGAGGCGGGGGAAACTCAACCTACGTTGTACATAAAGACGGCCAGTTCGGCCCCAGTTGAGGACTGCCAAGAGCTGTGTATTATAGCTTTGCAAATAAACCCATGTTTCTTCAATACAACCCGCTGTGTATTCTCCGTGACTTCATAAAAGTGTATACTGTTTCAACAAAATGCATTAATATATGGCAAGCTATTCTGCTTATTGATGGCACTGAGTGAGATGAGGGAAGGATTGAGGGAAACAACATGAGCTGAAAACAAAAACCGACCCATTAGAAGGGGCAGAGTGGCTCAGTGAACCTTTGTAAAGAGGCAAGTTAATGTTCTATGTGTAAGAACCTAACCTCAAATCTGCATCGTCAGCTTTTCTTCATTTTATTTGCACCTGAAGAACTTCCTTTTTGAATATGCCAAGAGGGCCTGTACGGCCAATTGAACGAACAGTTCAAAATATAATTGAAAGTATAGCACATCTAATAATGTAACCCCCCCTATTACGCTCCGTGTCAGCTTAGATTCTGTGCTGCAGTCCTGGAATGAGTCTTGAATCTACAAAGAGTGCTTATCCCAGCGAATATTTCGCTCTGAACCAATATGGGCTGGCTTAGCACAGTGGGCTAAGCAGCTGACTTGTAATGTAGAACAACACCAGCAGCGCGGGTTCAACTCCCATACCGGCCTCCCCAAACAGGCACTGGAATGTGGCGACAAGGGGCTTTTCACAGTAACTTCATTGACGCCTACTTGTGACAATAAGCAATTATTATTATATCATTAAAACAGATCACCTGCTGCTCACTGGCCCAAGGTGACAAACCAGCTAAGCCAGTCAGATTTCTCTTGTATATGCGACCTGGTGTTAAGACTGTGATGACTCTTCCTGTTCTTATATTGCCACCATGCATCAGATTACTTTAATGGTTTTATTCCTATTTCTTAATTTCTGCTAATCTGTTTAAATAAGTTTATTGGACATATTTATAGGATAGATTTCCAACAGGGGCTTGGTATTCCCAGGTGTTCCAGGACCTGGATGGAGGGATCAAATGGGAATCCCAGGTCCTCAATTGATGGCTGCCAATAAAACCAGCAACTTTATCTTCCAGGAGGCCCCCTAATTGGTTGCCTTCACATTTGCTGAGCTATTAAGGACAGAGGGTGGACTTCCGATGCTGTAGGCCCAATGAGAAGATCAGCAGCTCAGGAGCCTTGGCAGATCCACATGAGGTGGGCCACTTTAACATGGAGACATCCTCGTTGGCCAACACCAAAGGGGCTGCAATGAAGTCTGCCAATGTCAGTAAGATTGAGGTGAAAGGGAAACCACTCCATTGGCCAATTCACCGATGGACCTCTGGCCTTTTACCCACGTGGTCCTGTCACTGGGCATAGAGCTTCCAGCTCCCAATGCCTCCTGATTTGCTGCTGGGTGATGGCCTCAGCACATGGCGGGGCCTGCTCTGATGTTGGTATACTAGCACCACCTCATAAGGGCCCCAAAGACTGGCCTTGATTGGCTTAAGTAGATGCCCATCTTCATGGACCTGGCAGCCAACCAGTACACAACCCACCCCTGGGAAAGTCCCATTGGTGGGAATGCATCAGGAAATCATCCCAACATGGTTCCCTACTATTTTCCAGACTCCATCTCCATCTGACGGTACAGAATCTGGCATGCGGTGTAGACGATAGTCATCAACCCATCATGTCTACACCGCCTCTCCAAATGAGCATTGCAAACGAGTGCCATTCCCCTGCCTTTTCCCCGTACCCCTGCACATTGCTTCTATTCAAATAACCATCTAATAGCCTATTGAATGCCTCGATTAAACCTGCCTCCACCACACTTCCAATCAGTGCATTGCAAACCCAAACAACTTTGTGTGAAAAAGTGTTTTTCGCATCACATTTTCTTCTTTCGCAAATCACTCTGTGACTGTGCCCTACCATTCTCGATCCTTTTATAAGCGGGAAGTTTCACCCTAGCTATTCTGCCTAGCGCTCTTGTGATTTTGAACACCTCTGTTAAATATCCTCTTCGCCTTCTTGTCTCCCCCCGCTCCTGGAATCTGCCCGAAACTCGCAAGATCCACTTTTTGGCAAATCTGCATATTAGAGCGAGACAGCTAGTCTTACTTTAATATGCAGATTCCCGAGGTATTTGAGGCTTTGGGATTCATCGTCTTCACCTCAGAGACCTCAAGCAATGTGTTTCCCGGCACTGCGAGCAACGTTAAATGGGGTTAAATGCGCTCGCTATGGGATTTTATTCCCTTTTGGGAGAATCGCGCCCTGTGACTATTTTGTTGATCAGTTTTATGCCTTTTTATCCCCTTTTCGCCTCCATGTTGTTAACTTTCAGAACGATGAGCAGAATTGCTTGGGTCAGACTACTTCTCAACTGTGCCCAATGCCACTCCTCATGAACGAGCCAAAAGCAATCTTAGTTTTGAGAAAAAGAAGCAATGGTCCCTTTTCTTATTTTCTTTTTGGAAAAGAAGCATCGGAGAATCGCCAGTTCTGCTAGTGCACTCACTATATTTTCATATTAAAGCGATAACTTTTGTGAGTGCATATGATTCCTGCCTTCTTAAAGAAGTTAAAATAAACAGCTGCAAATTTTCCGGATGTTTTGGGGTTTCTATATATTTTTCCCATACTTAGGTAAGAGATAAAGATGTTTTTTTTAAAATTAAATTTCTTCGAGCTATCTGCTTTCAAGGTGGTTAACATCATTGGCAATAATGATTGTTGATAGTTGTGTCCAATACTGAGACTCCTGAGGGTTGCAAAATTCAATATCTCCAAAAACAGAGACAGCCTGTCACAATGCCAATTGCTCCCAATGCAGGCAGTTGGCAAACTTGACGATAGGTGTGAATTTTAATGATTGTGGCAGGCAGCCCAGAGCTAAGGGCTGTGGGAGCTCTTCCGGGGCAGGTGTGACCAGTATAAGAAGGACGGGTTGCATCTAAACTGGAAAGGCATAAATATCCTGGCCGCGAGGTTTGCTAGTGTCACACGGGAGGGTTTAAACTAGAATGGCAGGGGGTGGGCACCGGAGCAATAGGTCAGAAGGTGAAAGCACTGAGGGAGAACGAGGGAATAGGGCCAGTATGGCTCTGAGGCAGAGCAGACAGGGAGATGTTGCTGAACACAGTGGGTCTGGTGGCCTGAAGTGCATATGTTTTAATGCAAGAAGTATTACGGGTAAGGTAGAGCTTGGATTAGTACTTGGAACAATGATGTTGTTGCCATTACAGAGACCTGGTTGAGGGAAGGACAGGATTGGCAGCTATTAGATATAGTTCCAGGTATTAGTTGTTTCAGGCGGGATAGAGGGGGATGTAAAAGGGGTGGCGGAGTTGCGCTACTGGTTAGGGGGAATATCACAGCTGTACTACGGGAGGACACCTCAGAGGGCAGTGAGGCTATATGGGTAGAGATCAGGAATAAGAAGGGTGCAGTCACAATGCTGGGGCTTTACTACAGGCCTCCCAACAGCCAGAGGGAGATAGAGGAGCAGATAGGTAGACAGATTTTGGAAAAGAGTAAAAACAACAGGGTTGTTGTGATGGGAGACTTCAACTTCCCCAATATTGACTGGGACTCACTTAATTTTGAGGAAAATGTAACTGGTCTGATTAGCAAGTTTGCAGACGACACAAAGGTTGGTGGAATTGCGGATAGCGATGAGGACTGTCAGAGGATACAGCAGGATTTAGATTGTTTGGAGACTTGGGCGGAGAGATGGCAGATGGAGTTTAATCTGGACAAATGTGAGGTAATGCATTTTGGAAGGTCTAATGCAGGTAGGGAATATACAGTGAATGGTAGAACCCTCAAGAGTATTGAAAGTCAGAGAGATCTAGGTGTACAGGTCCACAGGTCACTGAAAGGGGCAACACAGGTGGAGAAGGTAGTCAAGAAGGCATACGGCATGCTTGCGTTCATTGGCCAGGGCATTGAGTATAAGAATTGGCAAGTCATGTTGCATTTGTGTAGAACCTTAGTTAGGCCACACTTGGAGTATAGTGTTCAATTCTGGTCGCCACACTACCAGAAGGATGTGGAGGCTTTAGAGAGGGTGCAGAAGAGATTTACCAGGATGTTGCCTGGTGTGGAGGGCATTAACTATGAGGAGCTGTTGAATAAACTCGGTTTGTTCTCACTGGAACGACGGAGGTTGAGGGGCGACCTGATAGAGGTCTACAAAATTATGAGGGGCATAGACAGAGTGGATAGTCAGAGGCTTTTCCATAGGGTAGAGGGGTCAATTACTAGGGGGCATAGGTTTAAGGTGTGAGGGGCAAGGTTTAGAGTTGATGTACGAGGCAAGTTTTTTACACAGAGGGTAGTGGGTGCCTGGAACTCGCTGCCGGAGGAGGTGGTGGAAGCAGGGACGATAGTGACGTTTAAGGGGCATCTTGACAAATACATGAATAGGATGGGAATAGAGGGATACGGATCCAGGAAGTGTCGAAGATTTTAGTTTAGTCGGGCAGCATGCTCAGCACGGGCTTGGAGGGCCTTAGGGCCTGTTCCTGTGCTGTACGTTTCTTTGTTCTTTGTTCTAATTTTGAGTGTCCGTATGTCTAATCAGAGGCCCAAGTTCACGTGAAGCTAGGACCACTTAAGCTACCAGTCCCCACTTAAAGCTAGCCTGTACCTGCTGAAGGGGAGACACGACCTGGCTGCAGCAGGCTTTAGGGTAGGAAGTCTGACTGCAATGTGATTAGAGGCACAGCAGAGGAGAGAATGTATCAAGATCCTCAGATGCTTCGTTAAAGGCTTTGAAGCACGAGGTTCAGTGTTGGAGAGATGCACTCGATGCACAAGAACCCAGGAAGTCCTCCAGGTGTCTATTGCAAAGGCAGTGGGACCAGATAGCTGTGGCAATCATTGTAGGCAATGCAACCCTGAGGACTGTGCAACATGTAACAGACTGCCCCAGACCCTTCCATGTTCTGTTTAGTACTGCGCGTCTCCTCTGAGCAGCCCAGGATGCAGAAACCATTTCTAAGTACACCGCTGGTCTGCTTTGTCACATTTTGCGTGGCAATATGTTTTCCATTGTATACGCGCGTGTGTGTGCGCGCGTGTGGGTGTGTGTGGGTGCGTGTGGGTGTGTGTGTGTGTGGGTTGTGCAACAGGGTTATGAACCAGGTGGTCAGCAGATAGTCCTTGTTACCCAGTAACCACCCTCTGGTTTTAAACGGTGCCCCAAATGCAGGTGGTGCAGTGAACTATTACAGAATAAATACATTGTGATTGTTACAAGGGGCTCAACCTTACGGTCTCCTGCGATGTTGTTGGGGCGGGGAGGGTTGAGGCAGGGAGGCTTGCAATGTCACTTTGAGATCGGGGTACCCTTTAAATCTCACGGCCCAATCTCGGTGAGGCCGGATTTTCCACCTTCTTTTTCAGCCTGTTGCATCCCTGGCTCAAAATAAGTGACTAAGAGCATGATTTAGTGCCCAGAGAACAGAGTCCTGTTTTGGGCGTGTGTAGCGGGGACTTGCAGCGCCGAGAAGGACCCCGCTATCAAATGGGATCTTTGTTTTCTGGCCACAGTCGGGAATGCCCCACCAAGGCTGCACTTAGCTCATGGTGCCCCATGGGCTGGGTGGCAGTGCCAAGGTGCCAGGCTGGGAGTACCATGATGCCGAGTAACCAATGGCAAAGCCAGGGAATTACACCGCCCAGAGCCGGACCGTACGGTGGCCTCCGATGGCCTGGGAGACCCCCCCCCCAGGTGCTGTTATGTTTGGTCCACAATTCCATTGATTGATTGATTGATTGCAATGTTAATTGATTGATTGATTGATTGAGCGAGGTCTCCCAGGTACAGGTGTTTGTTCCTGGGCCTGGTGAGAATCGGGAGCCGACGTATTTAAATGAGCTGGCGAGATCCAAGTTGTGAGAGGCCTCTGGCGAGATTTAACAGCCCTGTTGCGTCACAGAGTCAGGTGTGACGAGGCCATTCAATCCCACCTTAGATAAGGAAAGGTCACAATGGGATTCCCGCCGGAACAGCTGGCAAACAGCTTAGTCGTTTTTTGGGGGAGAATTTTGCCCGTGTATCTCAAACTTGCATGCAGTCAATCGCACCTTGCACCGTGCGCAAGCCTTTAATCCTCTCCAATCCACGTGCTTGCTCTGCCGCATTCTCCCTGCCAAGTGAAAACTAGGCTTATTCAGCTCTTTTCCATGCAGAGTCTCAGTGACACACCTTACGCAGCAATGGATGGCAGACTGGGAGATGTTGTGAATATTGTCTGCTCCAATCTAGAAGGAGCCGGACACACAAAGGTTCAGGATCACCTTCACAGTTGCTGGGAATGCTGCCATTGCCCTGCTGTGAGGCTGCAAAGGGTGAGATTTCAGCCAGGGCAACGTCAGTGAAGCAGAGAGGTCTGACACATTGAGGATCAGATAGCAGAATTGCCGGGACATTCTGGGCAGACCGGCTTCCTGCTGAGAGCTGCCCCTGCACTCCCGCCACCATCCGTTCTCCCTTTTCTAGAAGCTTGTTCATCTCTAATGATGCCTTAACAGATTCTCCCTGTCATTGTAATCCAAGGGAAATGCATTACTTTCACCATGTCTAGCATCAACTTTTTTTTAATCATTCATGGTATGTGATGATTGCTGCAGAGGCTGTAGTGATTTCTGTATGTGTTAATACATGTTTAGTTAATGTGATATCAGTACAGACAGATGGTCACTAGATGGCAACATTAACAAGAACTATATAAGGAGTTTCCCGATCTTTCTTACGTTAGTGTGTGTGGAGAACAGCGAGAGTGAAGACATGACCAGATGAGAGTGTAGTCTGTTATCATAATTGTTAGTTTAATCTAATCTTTCTTATTTGTTTTGCGAGTCACAGTATAAAAGTGAAAGCACTCACAAGATTATTATCATATTGTTCAATAAATAATTTCTCATCATCTGGAAGACTTTGACTGTTTATCATCAGAATTCAATACACCTCGGCAGATAAAGAGTAATACTTATATTACAATTCAGGGGCAGCACGGTGGCCTAGTGGTTAGCACAACCGCCTCACGGCGCTGAGGTCCCAGGTTCGATCCCGGCTCTGGGTCACTGTCTGTGTGGAGTTTGCACATTCTCCCCGTGTCTGCGTGGGTTTCGCCCCCACAACCCAAAAATGTGCAGAGTAGGTGGATTGGCCACGCTAAAATTGCCCCTTAATTGGAAAAAATAATTGGGTAATCTAAATTAAAAAAAAAAAAATTACAATTCAGTAATATAACAGAGGCCAGCATTTATTCCTCATCCCTCATTGCTGTAAACTGGTAGTAACCTGACTTCTTGAATCACTGGTATAGCTACACCGACAATACTGTTAAGTGATTCGTACGGAATCCTTGAAGTCAGGATTGAGTTTATTAGCATGTGTCAGACCCCACCCTGTAGGCTCCACCCATTTGTAATAACTGTGCAAACCACCAAACTCTTCGACAAACTCCACAGCAGCCAGCACCAACATGACTTCCTGGGTATGGAATCAGTGTTACACATTCATTAACGTCACCGTCTGCCAGCTGCGCATACCTCCGGTACATGCTCCTGCGCGCTTCACCCAAAAAGGCATCTAGCGTGGCAATTCCAGAAGCATGCATCTATGCCATCGATGCCATTTTGGAACACAAACAGCACATGCCTCACCCTAAGAACAGGCAATTCAGGTTCTGAGGGCCTGGCCTTTTCTCTTTGGTTCCTGCCAACCACTAAAATGGAAATTCAAGGACAAAGGGGGTCGATGTCAGTCACAAACTTTATGTTCCTGAGCTAATCGCCATTGAAACAAGCGTGCTGGTGTGTATGAGGAACAAAATGTTTTTGTTAACATGCTTCTCTTCCTGCATGGGCAAACTGTCATCAAAAGGCACCACAAATTTAGGGATATTTTACGATTCGCACATTAAATGTAGCAGTTTTCACTTCTAATTTCCTTTATGGAATTGCATGAGAGAATATAATTAAAGATAGACAGCGGGATTCTCCCTTCTGAAGGTCTAAGCCCCCACGCTAGCGGGAGAACTGGCGCCAACCTCTCCGGCATCAAGGAGCCGGAGTAAGTGCAGAATTCTCTGCACTTTTGGGGGCTAGATGGACGGCGGAGGGGTTGGCGCTGCTGCAGCCAGCGGCAAAGGGATGGCGCGAGTTTGTGCATGCGCTGAAGGGCCGGCGTGATCTCGCACATGCGTGGAACTGCCGGTGTGGTTCCGCGCATGCGCAGACCGGCCAGCATATTTTGCCGCATGCGCAGAAGGTTCTCTTCTCCATGCTGACCATGGCGTAGCCCTACAGGGGCCGGCGCGGAAGGAAGAAGTGCCCCATGGAACAGGCCCACCTGAAGATCAGTGGGCCCAACCGCAGGCCAGGCCACCGTCAGATCCCCCCGAGCCCCCCCGAGGACCGCCCCCGCCGACTTACCTGCCAGGTCCCGCTGGTGTCAGAGGTGAGTGATTCACGCCGGCGGGACTGGCCAAAAGCGGACGGCCGCTCGTCGGGGGGTCGGAGAATCCCGCCAAGAGGTGGAGATCGCCCAGAAAGTGTGTGCTGTGTGCTTCACTCACAAAAGTGCACGGACTAAAATATATCTCTGCTGCTTGTGCAGTAAAGCAAATGGGGTGTACCATGGCAAGAGAGGAAATGTGATCGCACTGCATCGAGCAAGCAGACACCACCAAATGAATATTCATGTATTAATTGTTTTCCAACAAGCTTCTGTATTGATCAACCAGAATTATGGCCAAGCAATTTGGAGAAATTAGCCTCATGTCATCCAGGAAAATTAAGAGGCTGTTTTTTATTCAGCACGTGTGAAATACTAAACAAGAACAATCTGGTGTGCATCAACATGAAAGCTGTTTAAGATTAATAATCCTGTGCATTTAGGGTCAGACCATTGAAATGTTATTTGAAAAATAGATTTGTCTTTTAGCGGTGGCATAACTGTCGAATGGCTTTCCTGACGGGAGTATTGGTGCTGTGCAGAGGTGGGTGCATCAGTGCAATAGAATTTAAACCGTGATTTGAACAGCACGCTTAGTAATGTCGTTGCAAAAAATATTGCAACAGTGCCAGAAAAAATGAAACAAATCGTGCGTGTGTGATTTCTGTGCTGTTGAATTTCCATAGCGCCAGCTGACATCATCCTCGTGCAATTCAGTGATAGATTTAAGATTAAGGCCTCTTAACTTCAGTGCTTTGTCTTATGTGATGAGATTGTACGTTGTATTACATTACATGAAACTACCATAGTCTAACCATTAAGGACTGATATGTTTCAAACATTACTTTCTATGAGTTCTACAAGCCATCATAGTCTTCTTAATCCTTAATATAAGCAGATATTCCCCTGATCATAGCGGTAGAGACTTTTGTTAGCATTACCCGTTTTAGTTTCAGTGTTATAAATTAATTAGTTTAGATATTTATTTTAAGGTAGCAATTAAACATTGTCGAAGCTGCAATATGAATGCATTCCAAGGTGCCCATCTGTGGTTTAGGGCCGTTTTAAGCACAGGGAGAATGTGCAAACACCACACGGACGGTGACCCGGGGCCGGGATTCGAACCCGGGTCCTCGGCGGCTTAAGGCAAAAATGCAAACTCACTGCACCACCGTGCCACTCCTTACTGCTGTGTTCTTGCACAGTCAAGACAATCTTAACAATTTCAATGGATAACACCCAGCTTTAAGAGTTAACAGTTGAAGAGATAACATTGCACCCTTCAATGTTGGGCTTGTTTGCATTGGCCCAGATCCCTGTATCTGAAATTGACATAGTAATGCAGAAATCTGCTTTGTGATGTAGAATTTACACACTTTGAAGGGAAAAATAAAACCACACAGGCTTATATTTTCTTTCACTTGTGGAAAAAGTGCACGGTTACACAATACAGACGGTTTTCATCCTTTCCCATAAATGCGCCAATTCTTGGGATATAAATGACTGAATTCATCACCAATTCATCAGGGACACAGAGCTATGCAGTTCTGTTTACAGTGGCAGAAAGTTAATATAAATTTTCATCAGAAGGGGAAGTTTACACATATGATTCTATTTGTCCTTCATTATTAGCACCTGAGTCGAGGCTGAGAAGCATAATTGTCTACAGGCACAGGCCAAATAGATGCAAGGGAAAGGCAAATAAGCACACCAAAAATAATTTTATGGTTGTCTGTTACAATTCTCTCACTGGGATTCCTAATCTAAAAAATCAATAAACAACGGGACCAAAACTCTTCCCTCAGATCAGACACAGCACCAGTTAAAGCAGCTCACAGAAGATGACTATTCCCCTTTGGGTACTTTTAACTTTTTTCTGTGCTGTAAGACAGAACTAGACTAGGACATTTGATGAGGTCTGAGATGCCAGTTTGAAGTATCTGCTTCTATTCGGCAAGCTGTTTTTTTTTATACGATAATACGATAATGACTGCAGCCTTTTTCGTTATGTTAAAAATATCCTTAAGGATTTAGAAATTGCTCAATGGGATTACATTAGATCCAATAAAACGCAGCAAATGTCACATGGGATTCTGCAACAGAAACCCTTGCAGGATATTCTGGTTGACGGCTGTGGCAATTTTTAGAAAATAAGAAATAAGGCATCTTGAACGCATCTTTTTTAAATGCGTTATTTTTCTGCCTTATATGAAAAAAAATGTTCTAATTCATTCCTTCATGTTATTTTTCTTACATTGTTTGGGAGTGCAAACAATATGAGCCCCAGACTTTCCTTAGACTTTGAAGCTTGCAACACATTGTGCTTAGCCAACAGGAGGTGTTCTTGCTCTAGGCTAAAATGTACTGCTGTTTTTCCTCATTTTCCACTCCTCCCCTGTTTGGGTTATACCCAGCAATGGGACGCACATTCACCCAGCAATCTGTCCAAGAGTTGACAAAAGTGGCGGGTTCACAGGAGCTCCGGGTGACCCCTTATTATAGCCACGGACGACAGCTACGCGGGGATCTTCAAAGGAAATCAGTTCGACGAAGAGGTATTTGAGAAATGTTTTCATTTGTTTGAAATTGCTGAGTGTCGTGATACAAGACTGCTTTGAGCAGCATGACCTACAGAGTGGACACAGACCGTTCTGCCTTCCGGATCAAAGGAGGCGCGGCAAATGGTTGACACTTGAGGCTGCCCAAATGATTGTTCGTTACGGGCTCTCACCTCGTTGAGGCTATATTTTGCTTAGTTCACAAATTCTTCCCGGAAAATGAATCATGAGTATAAAGTGGGAAACGTCACTTTATACTTGTGTATAATTTTTCACAAATTCGGAAAATAATCCCATTCATTGGGAATATCTAAACGCATGCAAATGACAACTCTACGCACGCCTGTCTCCTCTATGTTAGAGGCGCAGTGTGCATTTGTTAGGGCTTTAATTTATTACTGCCTCACCAACTTTCTGGGCCCGAAAGCAAGTGCAGCAATAATCAGGACAGCAGAGCAGATTGGTCATGGCCGTTTTCATGGCGGTTGTCTGAAATCAATGCAGGCCTCATTTCAGTAGAGTATAAAAGCCAGGAAGTTATGAATAAACTTTATAATACACTGCCCGGCCTCAACTTCAGTCTAATTTTGGGCATCAGGCTACAGGAAGTGTGTGATGACGTTAGAGAGGACGCAGAAGAGATTCACGGGAATGTTTCCAGAGATGCGGAACTTGATAAATTAGAGAAGTTGGGGTTATTCCTCTTCGAGAAGTTTGATTATTATAATAATCTTTATTGTCACAAGTAGACTTACATTAACACTGCAATGAAGTTACTGTGAAAATCCCCGAGTCGCCACATTCTGGCGCCTGTTCAGGTACACAGAGGCAGAATTCAGAATGTCCAATTCACCTAAAGCACATCTTTTTTGACTTGTGGGAGGGAACCGGAGCACCTGGAGGAATCCCACGCAGACAGAGGGCAAACGTGCGGACTCCGCACAGACAGTGACCCAAGCCGGGAATCGAACCTGGGACTCTGAAAAATGAAATGAAAATGAAATGAAATGAAATGAAAATCGCTTATTGTCACGAGTAGGCTTCAAATGAAGTTACTGTGAAACGCCCCTAGTCGCCACATTCCGGCGCCTGTTCGGGGAGGCTGTGAAGCAACAGTGGTAACCACTATGCTACCATCACCCATCTGAGACACGAGTGTGTGGGTCAGTGTGCTGGTAAAAGGCCCCTTTCCATTTGATGTCCCTGTGAAAAAGCACCTGCCCTCTAATTCATACCTCCTCACCATAATACGTACAATCAGGAGCTTGATAAGATTTTTTCATCGAACTTGCATCTTTTTGCTCTGTAACGTAATAAAATTCTAGCCGAGTACACTGCACCTTTCATAGTGCTGGACCATGAATTTATTCCACCTAAAAATTGTGCTAACTACTTTTATGTAGAATCGGGGCCCAGAGTTACCCAGACGAGGCAGGAACAGAGGCAGGCGAGCCCGGACGATGACACTGCCGAGAGGCAAGTCTGTTTCCTGAGGTGCTTCTGACACGCTGCGATTTTAAAAGCGGAGTGGGTAAATGTTAGGTCACCCAAAAAGAACAAATTTGTAATTTGATACGCAAGGAAAGCTAACTGGCAGAGCAGTGACGGGCAGTTTGCAGTTTCTTTCACATTTTTAAAATTAAAATTGTCCATGTGATGTGAACATCACTGGCTAGGCCAGCATTTATTGCTGGTCCTTAATTGCCCTTGAAAAGCCACCTTCTTGAACCGCTGAAGTCCATGTGGTGTATATACACCCACAGTGCTGTTAGGGAAGGGTTCCAGGATTTTGACCCAGCGACAGTGATGGAACGGCGATTTATTTCCAAGTCAGGGTGATGAGTGACTTGGAGGGGAACCTCCAGGTGGTGATGATCCCGGGTAGCTGCTGCTCTTGTCCTTTCAGATTGTAGAGATCATGGGCGGGATTCTCCGACCCCCCGCTGATTCGGAGAATCGCCGGGGGGGGGGGGGGGGGGGGGGGGCGGCGTGAATCCCTCCCCGCCGCTCCAACGTTGGCTGCCGAATTCTCCGGCGACAGTTTTCGGGCGATGGCGGGGTTCACGCCGTGTCGGTCGGGGGACGTTGGCAGCGGACCCCCGGCAATTTTCCGGGCCGCGATGGGCCGATCATTGCATAATCAGGAAGCGGTGGTATGGTGGCACAGTAGTTGGCACTGCTGCCTCACAGTGCCAGGGACTCGGATTCAGTTCCGATCTTGGGTGACTGTCTGTGTCGAGTTTGGACGTTCTCCTCGTGTCTGTGGGTTTTCTCCGCTTTCCTCCCACAGTCCAAAAATGTGCAGGCTGGGTGGATTGACCATGTTAAATTGCCCCTTAGTATCCAAAAGGTTAAGTGGGGTTACTGGGTTACGGGGAGAGGGTGAGGGCGTGGGCCTCGGCAGACTGCTCTTCCGTTGGTGCGGACTCAATGGGTGGAATGGCGTCCTTCTGTGCTATAGAGATTCTATAATTCTTAGTCAGTTCATGGATGCATTGTTTGAGAGGGCTGTGTCTTGCATCAAGCTCCAAATGTATGGTCCAACCCAGGCAGAGCGGGCAGGCGTTTTCACCTCCACCACGGGGTTCCCTCTGGTCCGAGGTGAGCGATTGCATCCATGTCGCCATCAAGACACTTTCTGAGCAGTCAAAGAAATTTCAGTCAAGGGATTTCACTTTATAAATATCCAATTGGTCTTGATAACACCATGCAGATATCTACACAATATCCAGGCAGTTGCCACGATGCCTTCATCCTCAGATAATCACAGATGCAGGCTACAGCTCTTCATGACACCTGAGAGGTTCGCTGTATTTCTGCTAGGGGACAAGAAATATCCCTAAGGAGATGGCTGCGGACACTGATGGGATATCCTGCAGCGGAGGCTCAAAGAAGCTACAACTGATGCTATCTCAACACCAGGATGCCCACTGACCAGTCATTGACCTTCTAAACATGTAGTTTTGATGCCATCTGGTACCCACTCTCAAAGGTTTCTTGTATTGTGGTTGTCTATTGTGCTCTCCATAACATGGCTCTTCCGTAGAGATGTAGACCTTAAAGAGGGTCCTTGAAGGAGGACGAGGGCTAGACAGTGGAGCAGGCACCCACACGATCTGATCAGAGGTCAACGGATTGAGGAAGATGCCAGAAAAACTCAGGCAGCTATTATCCAATAATCTTTCTCCTATGGCAGCCTGTGTCTTTGTGTCGGCTTGCGACTGCATCAACACAGTGTTCCTGTCGCCCCCGTTACCTCCTGCTCTCTTGAGAGTGATGTGAGCTTTGCCCATGGCTCTGTCCTGCTCTTGGATGCACATATTGTGTCCGTTCTGGAAGATTCTGTGCCCTCAGTCTGCTGATCTTGTGTGTATGCTTGTGACTGTGCACCCAGAGGCGTGTCGTCTGGGTATGGCATTGTATTCACCTTGCCCACAGAAGGTTAACAACATATTGGCTGCACTGTACTTGGGGCCTCCGCACCATACTGCGACCATGCCTTCCTCTGCCACCTTCACACAGGTTTCCTTGGCTTCTCTGGTTGGTCTTCTCCTGCCACTTCCCGAAAATATAATGGCCTTCCATGATGCCACAGCCTCCAAAAGGATCTCAAGGGAGGCGTCACTAAATCTACGGCCGCTCTTGCAGCGATACCCATCCTTCAACTCGTCTGCTGTGCTTCTCATTTCATTGGGGAGAGATGGTGCCGCAGTGGTAGTGTCACCAGATAAGTCATCCTAAGTGGAATTGAATTCAAGTCATAAATCTGGGATGTAGATGGTGACCTTGACAACTATCACAGAATGTTGTAAAAACCTATTTGCTGCACTCATTCCCTTTAAGGAAGGAAATCTGCCATCCTTGTCTGGTTTGGTCTACATGGGACTCCAGACCAACAACAATGCAATTGACTCCTTCGTTCAAGCATATTCGGGGATGAGCAACAAATGCTGACCTTGCCAGTGATGTCCACACTCTGTGACAGGATAGATTATAAATAAAATTCCCTCTCCACCAAAATATACACGTAACTGCTGGACCACCTTTAAATCTCACCTTGTTCACCTTGTGACTCTCCAGCCTCCTCCATACTTCTGCCATTGACAATTGGGCAGCAAGCCATTGGCCTTCTCAAAACGCTTGTCGCTATCAGGCACTAACAAGACACAGGGTCAGCGTCCAGGAATGCGATGGAAATTCAGCCCCTGGTCTCCCATTATCACCTTGTTTGAGATTGTTCTTCCTACATTGATGGCAGCTGACATGAGGGGCTGGATTTTGGCTGAATTGGGGGTTCAGGACGTGGGCTCGTTTTTGGGTCATGAATCCACTCCCGTCGGGAAGCAGAGAAGGCTACTGATTTTGATCGATATGATGTGGAGATGCCGGCATTGGACTGGGGTGAGCACAGTAAGAAGTCTTACAACACCAGGTTGAAGTCCAACAGGTTTGTTTTGAATCAGTAGCTTTCGGAGCGCAGCTCCTTCTTCAGGTGAATCTCACCTGAGGAAGGAGCAGTGCTCCGAAAGCTAGTGATTTGATGATTTGAAACAAACCTGGTGCACTTTAACCTGGTGTGTAGGACTTCTTACTGACTTTGGTGGAGGTGAGGGGCTAACGGGTGAGAGGTCGGGAGGCGGCCAATGAGTGATCAGGAGGTTGGAATACCAGTGAAACGGGCCACATTCTGGCCCAGCCTGGCATCCGTTGCTATGGCAGCCAGGAGTGAATGTTTTTTTTTTAAAAAGCACCTGAGTCTTCAAATCAGCAGCAGAATTTGGAAAGCTGGAACCCAGGAGTTGGCAGGGAAATGTTTGCGCTGTAATTTTTTTCTTCTTGTTTAAAATCTTACACTTCTTCTCAATCAAATTAAGTTTTTTCAACCCTGATTCCAATATGCTGGAGTTGTCCAGCTTTACACAGGTCCCAATGGCTGCCCTTGGCCCAAAGATTTGGCACCATGGAAGGTGAACCCTTAAGCACCTGTTTTAATTACCTGACGGTGCTTAATTAACGATGAGGGTCACTTCACATTCTCACACAACCCCCCCCCCCCCCCCCCCCCCGCACCCCCCGTTCTCCCGCCCCCGTGAAAATTTCTGACCTGATCCCAGCAATGGAAACCTGGCCCAAGTAGTCAGCGAGCCATTTGAGCCGCATTCGATTCCTCGGCTATACCCTCTGTTTCAATTCTACCTTGCCTGACCTGCATGTTAAACTCTTACTGGTAGAAATAGAAGACGGGTGAATATCCATAGATTCTCCTGTTTTTCTAGCTTAACTTTGCTGGTTATAGTGCAGGCACTCTGAGGCTTCTACAGATTTACTATCAAGATTACTTTGGATCAAAGGGAAAAACACCACGGAAGTTCACTCCTGTATGTTTTAAATTACATTTTGAGTGTTTAGGTGAGCTTGCAATCCAAATTTGGCCTGTGCTAAATATTTAAAACATAGTGCTGAGGCTGTGCTTTTAGTGACATCAGTTGTTACTTAAGAATTTTCAGTGCCACACAAGTCTAGGGAGAGCTGAAAGTTGCCTTACTCAAAGACAGTCAGATGGGTACAATTTCCTGTTATAATTTCAGTGAATGATCAGTGAATTGCTGGACTAGGGGTGGCCGAAAGTGGCCATTTGTGCGATTTCTTCAGGGTTTCCAATGAAGTTACATTGGGAGATTGGGAAAATCCTGCAGGAACTCTCTCTGATATCTAGACCTGAGAATCATTTCAATTCAGATAAAAGTTTTATTTTGAAATCACTTGATGGTCGTTGAGCATGATGGAGAACTGAAGATTTTCCTCATGAAATGTCACTGCAACATCTTGGGGCTTGAAGGCAGATATTCTGATTAAATGCGACTTAACCCTTCCCTCTTGTAAACAGATCTCAGTGACTCATGGGAACATAACTTCCAATCTTCCCGCCGTCGGATTGGCGGGGTATCCCAGAGGTGCGCCTGGGAATCCCACTCGGAACTTCACAGATAAGCATTTGTATGCCAATTTCCCAGAAGTGTAAACCTTCTCTCGGAGATTTCCTGGATCTCACCTGACCAGGGTCAGAAGATCAGGTGAAACAGACAGGGAATAAATGTGTCATAGTTCCTGGACACGGAGTGGCAATCTGACGCTGATTGTCACTCCAAGGAAGTTATGGTCTATTACGTTCCTTTACCTGTTCAGTGTTCCCATAAATACACAAGGCACAGTGTTTGAACAAGTATTATCATTGCATTTGAGGCTACTGGACTAGAACACATTGCCATGCAATCTCCTCACCTTCAGTAGGTGGAACCAATATAAACGTGATCTTTTACCTATCGTTGATTAAACAGGTAATTAACGGGGGTCACGGGAGATGTGAGTGCGGGAGCGGCTATGTTTCTGAGAGTTCCGGCTCTGCTTGTCTTCTAATTCTTTATTTTATCCAAATGCACATTCCATAATTATCTTATTTTGGGATATGTGTCTCGCACTATGTCCCTGGATGATCCTGGTCGGAGTTTGGTGATGAAAAGCCCAGTTAAATCAGAGAGAATACTCAATTGATTGAGGTGCTTGGAGGTGACTGGGATGGGGTCCACCTTGCTGTGGGGGGGTGTTGTGGATGAGCAGGCCCACTCCTCGGGATTTGCCTTCCATTGCGAATGATGTTTTGGACGATGATCTTGGCCCTGTGGTGCAAATTTTTGATGCTCACTTTGAGAGAATGGTGCAAGTGCAGGTATCTGATTGAGCATCTCCCTGGTGGAGGCGTAACCTTTGGGGTCTTTGGAAATCCTGTTGCATGGTGTGCCATCCGTCCTCACTGACTCAGGGAGTAGGGGCTGGACAAGGAGTGTTTGTGAGCCCGGTCTCTTGCGAGAAATGGGAGGCTGTTCCTGGCTGAGTTTGAAAATTGGTTGTCATGACTGTGCAGAGTCTGCACGTTCTCCCCGTGTCTGGGTGGGTTTCCTCCCGGTGCTCCGGTTTCTTCCCACAAGTCCCGAAAGATGTGCTGTTAGGTAATTTGGACATTCTGAATTCTCCCTCTGTGTACCCGAACAGGCGACGGGTTGTGCGACTAGGGGATTTTCACAGTAATTTCATTGCAATGTAAGCCTACTTGTGACAATATAGATTATGAAAATATTTTTTAAAAAGTTACTGCAGGTCAGGTGGCTTTCATGTGTCAGTGTAGACTCGATGGGCCGAAAGGCCTTTTCGGCACTATTATCCTTTGATTCTTTGCTCTCTATGGTAGGGCTAGAGGCATCAAACTGAGTCTAATGATTGTATTGAGCCAGCTATATTGCTGTTTACCTGTTCCCCTCTGTTTGCACGGATATTGAGACTTATTTTTGCTGAGCTGTACCATGCCTGTGGTCTTGTTGCGTTATTTGTTGAAATGAAAAACTTCAATAAAAATACTTTTTTAAAAAAAAGTTGATTAACAGCTTTCGGAACAAAAACAATAATTGCCAACTAATAAACTGCTCGAAATGGCGTACAAACTGCGAGCAGATTGAGCTGAGTTTGGCGAATGGGGAGTTTGATGAGAGGATAGGAGTTGCTCTTTTAGCTTTTCTTTGCTGCAGCACATGGAGCTGGTTGGTGAGTAGCTGGTAAACCAATTTGGAATTGAGAAACTTGTAACTCTTAAGTTGTAAGTGGCACCAGCATTAAATGAACACAGTAAATTGTAGCATACCTAGGGAATAGTCTAAGTTAATTTAGAAAGTAATTAAATGATATCAGCTAATTACCATAAATAACAATCACGGGACAGGTGTGGTGTTGCAGCAGTGGTATGTGGGAACTCCTGGACACCAACACAATCCAGGACAAACATGTCTGAAGAATGTATAAGCGGCTAGAGTCGAAATTATTAATCTGGGGGCCAAACTGCAGACCCTGGACTGCATCAAAGAGGGGGAGAGATACCTGGATACTTTGTACCAGAAGATGGTCACACATCATGGAATAGGGTTCTCTGTTTTGGTCAGCGGTGAGGGACAGAATGGTGTGACTGTCAGTGAGGCAGGTAAAGGGACTAAGCATATAGAAGAGAAGAGCCCCAAACTTTACAATTATCCAACAGGTTTGAGGTGCTTACAGCTTGTGTGGTCAAAAGCGAGGTCTTCAGGGTGGATGAGAAAACTGGTTTTGGCACTCAGATTCAGGAAGCTGTTCAAGCGGGTGGAACAAAAGGAAATGTAATGGTAGTGGGGGACAGTATAGTCAGGGGGATGACATCATCATGTCAAGGGGCACGCGCGGATGACGTCATCACGCAGACGCGTCAAACCCGCGCATGCGCGTGCCTGTGGGGCGGCAGAAGAACAAATAGTGCGCGGGTATTGGACCCGCTGCCCGCGATCGGTGCCCACCGATCGCAGGCCCATGCCACCGTTGGCACGACCGTGGTGCGGCCGTGCCAATCGGTGCCATGGTTGTCCGGGACGGGCACTTTGCGGCCGTTTTCACAAACGCTGAAAGCAGGTGTGATCGCGGCCGTGAAAACGGCCGTAAACTCCGCGGTATTCGGCCCATCGGCCTGCGGAGAATCGCTGTTCGCCGTAAAAAACGGCGAGCAGCGATTCGTGTCAGGGGGCGGCCAGAGGGGGGGGGGGGGGGGATAGCGGGAGGCCGTGAAAATTGTTGGGAGGGCGGAGGGCCCACCCGCTATTCTCCGACCCGTCGTGGGCAGCGGAGAATCTCGCCCATGCTGTCAGGTAATTTGGACGTTCTGAATTCTCCCTCCGTTTACCTGAACATGCGCCGGAGTGTGGTGACTAGGGGATTTTCACAGTAACTTCATTGCAGTGGTAATGTAAAACTACTTGTGGCAATAAAGATTATGATAAAGATTATTATTGTAAAACATGATAATTTCTTATATTCACCACAGTGGGTTAAGGGGAGCCGATGGATGTACTGTACTTAGATTTCCAGGAAGCATTTTGATAAAATCTCACATCAAAGGTTGATATGTTCATGGTGGAGGGGGTTGCATGTTGACTTGGATAGACAATGGGCTTGCTCATAGGACACAGGGTTGGCCTAAATGGATGTTTTTCTGCTTGGCAGGATGTGTGCCACAGGGATCAGTGCTGGGTGGGTCTTAGGTTTTTTTGCCATTTGTACAATTGACTTGGATGAAGGTACAGTTATTAAATTTGCCGATAATACAAATAAAGTAAATTGTGACGAGAATACAAGGCAGCTACTCAGGGGCATGGGTCAGTTAAGTGTGTTGACAATATTCGGCCAAATGGAATGTAATGTGGAAAAACGGGAAATTGTCCATTTTAGCAAGAAGAATGAAATAAAAAAGGCTTATTATCGAAACGGTGAGAGATTGCAGAGGTCTGGGGTGCAGGGGGATCTGGGTGTCCGAGTGCATGAATCACAGAAGGTTAGTGTGTCGGTGCAGCAAATAATTAGGTAAGCTTTAGGATAGCACAATTGCTTCACAGCTCCAGGGTCCCAGGTTCGATTCCGGCTTGGGTCACTGTCTGTGCTGAGTCTGCACATCCTCCCCGTGTGTGCGTGGGTTTCCTCCGGGTGCTCCAGTTTCCTCCCACAGTCCAAAGATATGCAGGTTAGGTGGATTGGCCATGATAAACTGCCCTTCGTGACCAAAATTGCCCTTAGTGTTGGGTGGGGTTACTGGGTATTGGGGATAGGGTGGAGGTGTTGACCTTGGGTAGGGTGCTCTTTCCAAGAGCCGGTGCAGACTCGATGGGCTGAATGGCCTCCTTCTGCACTGTAAATTCTATAATAGAGTGTTATCATTTATTGTGAAGCTAATTGAATACAAAAGTAGGGAGGTTATGCTTCAATTGTACAGTGCATTGGTGAGACCACATCTGGTGTACTGCGTACAGTGTTAGTCTCCTTATTTGAAGAAATATGTAAATGCGTACAAAGCAGTTCAGGGAAGATTTACTGGACAATTACCTGGAATGGGAGGGTTGTCTTCTGAGGAAAGGGTGGACAGGTCCACTGGAGTTTAAAGGAGAAGAGATAATTTGATTGCAACATACAAGATCCTGAAAGGATATGATATACGATTGTCCAGTATTTTCTGTTTTTGTTTCAGATTCTGGCATCCGCAGTATAAATTTGCTTTTATATAGATGTGGAAAGAATGTTTCCTCTCATGGGAGAATCTAAAACTCGGGGTCATGTTTAAAAATTTAAGACAGAGATGAGGAGAAATCTTTTCTCTCAGATGGTTGAGTCTCTGGAACTTTGTTCCTGGAAAGGTGGTGAAAGCAGAGTTTTTGAATATTTTTAAAGCAAAGCCAGATGGCTCCTTGATAAGCAAGGGGTTGAATGGTTTTTAGGGGTGGGCAGTAACATGGAGTTGAGGTGACAATCAGATCACACCATGATCTTATTGAATGGCGGAACTTACTCAAGGAGCCAATTGATAGGTTTGTGTGCTCAATTTGTCATTAACAACAAAGATGTTTATTCATTCATGGGCTGTGAGCTATGCTGGTTAGGCCAATTGTTTGGCCTTTTAATGTGCCCAACATTTGTGCCAGCAGAAAATAACTGTGTGTTTTCCCTGCCGACAACGGCCAAGTCTACCTGCCATTGCCCATCCTTATTGCCCTCAAAATGTGGTGGTGGACTGCCTTCCTGAATCGCTGTGGTCCATGAGATGTAGGTACACCCGCTGTACTGTTAGCAAGTGAGCGCCAAGATTTGAATCCAGCAACAGTGAAGGAAATGTGATATATTTACAAGTCAGGATAGTGTGTGGCTTGGAGGGGAACTTCCAGGTGGAGGTGTTCCCAGGTATCTGCAACCCTTGTCCCTTGAGATGGTCGTGGCTGCGGGTGTGCGCTTGGACGGTGCTGCCTAAGAAGCTGTCATGTAGGTGTCCCTTTATGAAATGTGTTCTCTTATCACATGGCTTCGGTGATGTCATTGTGTGGGTGGAGCTGGGCTGTGGTCCTGAGTTTTACTTTCGGTTTGAGCTGGGAGCCGGTGGTAGCTCTGAGTTTACTTGCGGTTTAAACTGTTGGAAGCTGGATTCAGAAAAAGAAGACTTCTCTCACTCTCTTTCTGTTTGTTAAAAGATGTCCAGATCACTTGATAATTTAAAAGTGATAACTGTTTTCTGTAAAGAATTCAAACCTATTGTTTTGTTAAAAGGATTTTCTTGGTTTTATTGGATGTTGTTATCAAGTTGAAACAGCAGAAAGGGAAGTTATTAAGGGTTGTATATGAGAACTGTAGCTGTGTGGGGAATTTATGTTTGTAGTTGATAAAATGCTTACTGGGTGTGTTTATAAAATGTTAACTGAATTCGTAGAATGAACTTTGTTTTGATTACAAGTGCTTAAGGCCTTCTGTTGAATACAACCTGGAAAGCCAGACCTTTATGCTCCTCGTAACCAAAATTAATAAACAGTTGCAGGTCAGGTGAACTCCATGATTTAATTTGGAGTTTTCCAAACCCTGGCCCATAACAGGAGCCGTGATGATGCTTGGGCCAACAACATTAAACTGACTCTTGAAACATAGCTTCTTATGGAGCCATCTGCTACCATGGAGTTGTTGATCATCCCCTCATGCGTCAGACTGACTGAAGCCTTGGTGCAATATTCGCCAAAATGTGGTTCCAAATTTATTTGCTATCCCGATAGAAAAATAATTCACTTGTGTATTTCTGGTAAAGCATTAGCTGGCCAGCCATTCACGCGGTTCTTGGAATTGAATGCAACATCTTGGCTCCTTCTTGGGAAGTTGCAGTTATTTATTCCAAATAATTTAGCCTTACATTTAACCAGTGGTTGGATTCCAGGGGTGGGGTTGGAGTTGGTGGGGCGGGGGGGGGAGGAGGTTGCATTTCCAAACCGCATAATCTCAGCTGTGTGAGGCCTGGCTGATTTGCATTTGTGAACCTTAGCTGCAGGCGGCTGGTCAATTGCTGGCCCGAAAAAGGCAGGAAGTGATAGCTGGCGGGGTATGGGTGAACCAACTTTGGGCACCTAAGGGTATTGGCCAGCACCAAAGAGTCAATAGATGGAAGGGGGTTAGTTTGGGATTGGGTAAGCCTAAATGTTCCTCGTAAGTTCCGGTGGGGGCTTGGCGGGTGCAGCCTCAAGACCAGATGAGCAGGTTAAAGTGGAAACTTGAAATAAAAGATGTGCAGGTCAGCTGGATTGGCCGTGCTGAACTGCCCCTTCACGTCCAAAGATGTGTGGGTTAGGTGATGTTGCGTGGATTGGGCAGGGGCCTGGGTAGGGCGCTCTTTCAGGGGGTCGGTGCAGACTCAATGGGCTGAATAGCCTCCTTCTGCACTGCAGGGACTCCACGATTCTATTGGAAGACAGTGAGGTTCAAGCTGTATGCGCGGCACACAACCAATTGCAGCTGCCTCCCACTTGCTGGTTAACATCATTCATTCTGATTGGTCAGTGAGATGATTCCAGTGAATAAATACCTACAGCATAGGCCCACACACGTCAATGCCTTCAGCATGCCTGCCCATAATGTTTATTTGCTGTAGTTTACAGGAATATTTAAAGTAAGCAATTTTAACCATTCGTGTGCTGGTGCAAGCAACAAAGAAAAGTCCAATAGTGTCTCACAGACAACAATGCTTAATACTTAAGAGTTATTTGATCTTCCATCACTTGGAGAATAAATTCCATATTCAACTGTGAGTCATCAGGCACTCTATATGTAATATTCTATTATTACTTAATGGATTTTTAAAATTTTAATAGAAATAAATTGAAAAGCTAAGACAGATCATAGTCCTTTCTTCATGGAAAGAAGATTGATTTAATAAGGCGCATTCTTCCGGGTTTGACATCCGAGATCACATATTTTTGGTCGAAACAAAAAGAAAAATTGGGAGCTATCGGACAGCACGGAATTAACCCCTAACGTGCAGTTCTGCAGCCAGGTGCCAGCCTCGGAACTTCATGGGATGAAACGTCTTTAGCTGTAGCTAAATCTAGTCATGGCAAACCTGTGACTATTGTTGTAAAATCATTTAGTGTCCCTGTGCACGAGACAAAATTACCAAGGGAATTTGGTAATCAAAATCAGACTCAAAATATGCCAATTTGTATGATGTTAAGTGCATCTTTTAGCTTAATAGATTGATTTCTTCTGTTTTCTGCTGGCTAACTAATAATAATCTTTTATTAGTGTCACAAGTAGGCTTACATTAACTCGGCAATGAAGTTACTGTGAAAGTCCCCTAGTCGCCACTTTCCGGTGCCTGTTCGGGTAGACAGAGGGAGAATTCAGAATGTCCAAATTACCGAACAAGCACATCTTTGGGGACTTGTGGGAGGAAACCGGAGCACCCGGAGGAAACCCACGCAGACAGGGGGAGGACGTGCAAACTCCGCACAGACAGTGACCCAAGCCGGAATCGAACCCGAGACCCTGGCGCTGTGAAGCTAAGTGCTAACCACTGTGCTGCCAGGCCGCCACCACTGACATGCATGTCACTCTCAGAGCACCGGTTTGAACGGGTATAGTGTTACTGTAAGGGTTTGGGGGCAGATGCACAGCATCAAGGACAGAGTGTTGCCAGGGGTCAAACAGGTGGTTACTTACCCGAGCGACTTCAAGGGGGTCGTTCATCTTCTTCCTGCATTGCATGCTGGTCCTCTTGGTGAGACTGCCAGAACTCACTGCCTCTGTCACCTCATCTCAGGCTTGATTCATTACAGCTGGCTGGTGTCTCCACCCCACCCTGGGGAAGAGTTTGTCCCTCCTCTCCTCAACAACGACCAACACCCTGTCGATGTCTGCACCAAAGAAGCGTGGTGCAAGTCATTCCGTAGCCATCTATTGGCTGGAATCAGAGTCTGGGGTGAGTGACGCGCTTAAATGCTGCTCCAGCTTGTCAGGCTCACACAGGATCCCTGACCCCAGCGAATCACATGGCTGAGGAACCGGGACGCAGGCAGGATGCTGGCCAAATTGCATGGATGGAAACATGCCTCCCCAGCGCTCGTAGCAAAAAATATTCCGATTTTCCGCTGGCGGGAGGACTTAGTCTCTGAAATGGAGAATCCTGTCCGATGCAGATTGATCAATGTTACCTTTTTTTACACCAAGTATCGAAGCATGAAAGTGAACACATGATATGAAGCTAGTACAGAAGATGTCCTTGTGTGACCTACAACAGATACTGGATAAAGGATTATTGGCTCATCTGGTAACCAACATAGTCTGGCCTGGTTTCAAGTCTTGTTTGTTTTGTAATTGAATGTAAACATTTAGCTCATTTTACATAATGTACGTTGTCTGGAGACATCCAGTTTTGGTGCGCTTAGCGGTGTGTTTCTCGGTGCTGCAATGCTGAGAACTATCTCACTTTTTAACGGCACTTTGCTGCTTTTTTTGGCCTCGGGGAGTTTCTCTCGACTGAGGCCACACTGGAGTAAGCCCAACAGGGAAGGCTCCTTCCAGATCGGGGCACCATTGTGACTCGCTGCCCCGAGCTGCCCCCGCCCAACCCCTCTCCCCCTGGCACCCTCCCCCTTACAGCTCCCCCTTCCAGTCCCTCCCTCTCCCCAACCTCGGGGAGGTCCCCAGGAACGGCCCCACACCTGGGAAGGCCTAACTGAGCCTGGTCCCTAGCATTGCCAACCCAGCTCCCAGGCACCCAGGCACTGGAAACTTGGCAATGCCAAGGTGCCCGGGTGCCAGAGGGACTACCAGGGAGCTAGCCTGCTTGGCCCCGACTACAGGGTCTTTAATGGCCCGTGAGACTGCCCCCTCTGCCCCCCCCCCCCCCACACCCCCCATCGCCCCAGATGCCATTACAACTGGTCCACGTTTGTGGAAACCAGTACTAAACAATGCCCTAATCCAGCCATTAGGTCCCTGGCACCGGGAGAATCCCGTAAATGCATATTTAAATAGGCCCAATGGATTATTTAGTGACAAGGATCATGCCCAGTGAGGGGGGGGGGGGGGGGGGGGTCCAGGCCGTGACGCCTCGCGAACTCCGTTAGATCTGGCCAGGCGTTTTGAGCATCACAAATCTCACAAGAGGCCTCTCGCAAGATTCAACGACCTCGCCCTGACACCATCTCGGGCACAGCAAGGCTATTAAATCATTCCTGTAGTATCCTGCTGACAGAATGTGCTGATGATAGTTTCACACAAGCTAGAAACAAACATCTGACACAGGAGATGATCCAACACTGTTTTATTTAACTAGTGGACTGCTGTACATGTTCAGCTGTAGGTTGACACTCTATTAATCCAACTGATGACCTCTTACTGGCTTGACCAGACTTACTAGCTACCGCATGGTAATAGTGCTCACTAGCTTGTGCACTCTGACTGTCTCAGTAGCTGGGTCCTGAGAGAGGGAGAATCTTAATGCCCTGTGGGCTTTATAGTGGTGGTGTCCTGTCTGGTGATTGGTTGTTCTGTGTTGTGTGTTCATTGGTTATCCTGTGTGTTAATCACTGCCTGTCTGCATCTCATTATATACATGAGTGGATATTATGACAGTTGTGACCCAATCGTCTGCATGTTTTTTGACACCCACAGCATTTCCTGGGCATTGGGTGTGAGAATGTTTGGGAATGTTCTCGGCAGACTGTAATTCATTTATTTTTGCATCTGGAACAAAACGTGCCAAACGCTGGACACTGCCTTAATTTGTGCCTTGGGCCACATCTTTTACACAGAAATACTTCTTTAACCTGATTGTTGGTATGCCAGGAGCTGCAGGAACATTCCCCGCCTTTTTTCTGAAGTTTCCTGCCTGTTTGGAAAAAGGGCGGCAACCGGAGTGCTTTCCTCCAAGAAGACGCCGCCATTACTGAGAAAGATTTTAGAATGCTGTGCTGCTGGCTCGCGAGCCTGACAAATCTTAACTGTTTGTTCAAAGGGACAACTCCGATTTCCTCAGAACACGTTCCCTAAGCTTACTTTCATTAACACCAAACACAATTTAATCCCAAATCATTGAAGATTCCACTGCAGAAAAATTACAGAGTTTAGCTTTCAACTTGAATTCAGCGATGAAATAATCTATGGACTCTTCTATCTTCTGTAAGTGTGATTTAAACACATAGCGATCATTTTTCTGGGGCTGCAATGTGCATCAAATCTTCGAATTACTGCATTAACATTTTTACTATCTTCATTGCTTGCAAATGTAAACGTATTAAACACAGCAATTGCTTTGGGCCCTGCCGTTGGTAGGGGCATAGCTACCTTACGTGAATCTGATTGATCTCCTCAACTTACTGCAATAAGAAACAGATTAAATTGTCATTTAAACACACACCAGTTGTTGTCCACATTACCATGAAATCTGAGACTCCATGTTGTTAATTCTTGCAGTCTGCCAAATCTCCAAATCTCTGTGGACCTTGTGGCAGGGTTGTTTTTTCTCCATCGAACCCTGGTACCATGTAATGGTCTTGTCGGAATGCCTGATTTATATTACAACAACATTTGTAGCTAAAGCTATAAATGAATTATTAACATTAACTGTGGGTCAAATATATACAAAACAACAGATGAATAACAGTCTTAACATGCACAAGCAACCTCCCTGCCAGCTCCATAGTCAGGCTGAGGTCACCTGACTCTGACATTCAGTTATATAATTATATAATGAGATTCCTAGTGGTCAGTCGGTGAATTACAACACAACTGTGATATCACTACACTGATCAGACAGCACCAAGATAAAAGGAAAAGCCTGCTTCCAGGGCAACAGCTGGATGTCGTAGCGGATTCTGCCAGTGAAGGTGGCACATCTTCATTCTCTTTTTTAAAACTCGTGTTCAGTTTTTGGAGCCTTGCATGACAAATAAAGGAATATTGAGAGAACAGGGGTCCTTTAAATATGTAGTTGTGTCCGGTGCAGAAACGATGGGCCAAATGGCCTCCATCTGCGCCATATCAGTTCTGTGATTCTGTGGATTCCTCTTAACGACTTAATCCGTCTGCCAGAAGATGTTTGAGCCTCGACTCCAGATTTGGCATGGAGACCCCCTTCCCACTAGATGGCCACCAATTGGCCACCGAGTACTTGGTTTGCTGATCTGAGGCGGTAGGGGTGGGTGTGAGCAGGCCCATTTTCCGTCCATCTCCCTCGCTACACAGTAAAACCCTGCCCCACATTTCGAGCTACATGTTGGTAAAAATGTCCATTTTCACATCAGCACCGGGCAGATATTGAGGCCGTCAATGGCAGTGGTGGCTTTTTCTGCCATATGGTCCAAGACGGCATGGTGGCACACTGGTTAGCACGACTGCCCTCACAGTATCAGGTACCAAGATTCAATTCCGGCTCTGGGTGGCTGTGCGTGTGGAGTCTGCACGCTCTCCCTGTATCTGCGTGGGTTTCCTCCGGGTGCTCCAGTTTCCTCCCACAGTCCAAGGATTTGCAGGTTAGGTGGATTGGCCTTGATAAAATTGCCCCTTAGTGTCCAAAGCTGTACAGGTTAGGTGGAGTTACGGGATAGTGCGGGGGCTGGGCCTTGGTCGGGTACTCTTTCGGAGGGTCAGTGCAGACTCGGTGGGCCGAATGGCCTCCTTCTGCACTGTCGGGACTCTATGGGCTTTTCCATAACGGACCGCTGGCAGACAGACTCTAATTCACCCCTTCCACCACCAAAGCAGCCATTTTAAAGGGCTGCCCCAGTGCACACCCAGGAAACAATGTCCAAGCCCCACCTCCCATTCTCCCTGCCCTCTCACCCAGTGCCTCCTGCATGAAGTTGGCACTATTCTGGCATCCATTCCCTTGGATGACCCCCCCCCCCCCCCCCCCCCCCCCCCCCCCCCCCCCGCCTCCGAAGTGGTGCATTCACCCCAAAGCTCCAATGGGAATACAGCTCACCAGGTATAAGAGGTCAGAGGTCAGTCATGCTTTACGTCCATTCTGGCGTCGCGGTGGATGGAGGATTTTTTTTGTCCTGGGGTTTGATATATGGGCCTGATAATTTATTACAACAATGTTCCCGACATTGACTGTTGGGAAATGCAGCCCAACACTGATGGGGACATCGGGGGGGGTGGGGGGGACTGGGGGTGGATGGTTCTTTTTACATTGTTCCGAATCATGACTGTGGCCGTCTCACAATATTTTTCACTCCTGTTGCCCAGCCTGGCACCTTTCATTGCAACATTTAATGGCCATCGGTGCAGTGAGCTACAGAGTTATTACTCCGAGGGCAGCATGGTGGCGCACTGGTTAGCACTGCTGCCTCACGGAACCAAGGTCCCAGGTTCTATCCCAGCTCTGGTGTCTGTGGTGTTTGCACATTCTCCCCGTGTTTACGTGGGTTTCGCCCCCACAACCCAAAGATGTGCAGGAAATGTAGATTGGCCGCGCTAAATTGCCCCTTCATTGGAAAATATGTATTGGGTACACTAAATAAATAAAAAAAACTGTTATTACCCCTCATTATATTGACAGTAACTTGATATTTTTAATAAATTACTCAAGTTACAATGGACGTAAATTAAATATATATCACTTGAGTCTTTAAAATGTGTTTGCTGAAAAGCCATATTTGTATCTGCATGCTTGCTCATAAACACCTGTTGTCCAGCAGTTTTAAAAAAGCATTCTAGTGTTTTTACAGCACTTGAAAATCATTTAAAATAATTAGGCGATGACTTAATTTCTTCTGTTGGCACTGTCTGATGTGTTTATTCTGTGCACAGATTTAACCCATTTATAGTAAATGAGTGTGGGACAGTCAGATAGAAATGAATTAAATTCACATGTATTAACTGGGACACACCAGGGAAAATTAAATGCATGGTTCCTTTGGAAATAACTGTACTGTAAAATGTTTGTGTGTTTCTTTTTCCATTTGTCAGTCATATGTCCAGACGTAATGAAACCTGGGAGACAAGGTTGCTTTAGCAGAATAAGTTGCCCACTTTTTACCCCAACACTTTTTATGGCAGACGTTATTTGACAAGAGCAATAAATCTTGGCAACATTCTGTTATCAGCATTAGGATTTAAATTGATGTGACGAAACCAATGTCTCACTCTAGTTCAGAAAGGTTAACATTAATAAGAGTGAAGAATACAAGAACAATCTAGGTTTCAACATTTCCAATTAAGTGTGCATGCTAATTTGTACTTTTCTCAACATTTTGGATTTCTTTCCTTACTTGATTTGTGAAATCAAGATCGTCTTTTTATGATGTGGGGAATATTGGGCGGTGCAGTGATACAGTGGTTAGCACTGCTGCCTCACGGTGCCAAGAACCCGGGTTCAATTCTGACCTCGGGTGACTGTGTGAAGTTTGTACTTTCTCCCCGTGTCTGCGTGGGTTTCCTCCCGCAGTCCAAAGATGGGCAGGTTAGGTGGATTGGTCATGCTAAACCGCCCCTAGGTGGGGTTACGTGGATTGGGCCTGGGTGGGCTGCTCTTTCAGAGGGTCGGTGCAGGCCCGATGGGCCGAATGTCCTCCTTCTGCACTGTCGGGATTCTATGCTGCTATGATTTTTTGGGGGCGAAATTCACTTTCCTAGTTACTGAAGCCACCAGGTGCGGAGCGGAGATAAGCCCAATAATTCTGTCCAGCATTGAAACTCACATTTCACAGAATTATAGAAGTGTTATAGGTCAGAAGGGGCCATTTGGCCCATCATGTCTGCACCAGCCCTCCGAATTAACAACTCACTGAGTTCCATTCTCCTGCCTTTGCACCGTAACCTTGCATTCTTCCTTTTCAAATTGCAGCCTAATTCGCTTTTGAATGCTTGAACCTGCCTCCAACACACCCCCAGGCAAAGTATTTCCCAACCCTAACCACCTGCTATGTGAAAACGTTTTTCCTCCTTGCACTCTTGTTTATTTTACTAATACTTAAAATCTGTGCCCTCTCCTTCCCGATCCTTTTCCAAATGGGAACAGTTTCTCCCTGTATGCCAAGGCCAGACCCCTCGTGATTTTGAATACTCCTATCAAATCTCCTCTAACCTTCCACTCTCGAAGGGAAACAGTCCTAACTTCTCCAATCTATTTTCATAACTGAAGGTTCTCATCCCAGGAACCATTTCCGTGAATCTTTTCTGCTCTCTCGCTCCACCTCCTACGCCTTCACACCCTTCCCAAAGTGCGGTGCCCAAAAATGTTCACAATACTCCAGGTGAGACTGAACTATAGTGACTTATGCAGTTTTCAATATAACCTTCTTCCTCTCATCGCACTCTGTCCCCCGATTAATAAAGCCCAGGACATTTGACTTACCAGTTGATGCCAACGACAAATGTACATTCAGTGATGAGGAACAAAAGGGAAAATGCCTGAAACTGATGAACAAATTCCTGACTAAAAGTGTCTTTCCACAAATGGCTGTTTTCACAATTTTTTTGAGGGCTTCAGGCATTTAGATCCAAATATGTGGCTTGAGAGAAAGCTGTGTTTTCACTCTCTCTGCTATCGAGATATCCCTGATGTTGACAAGACTTGCCTTTC
Source organism: Scyliorhinus canicula (assembly GCF_902713615.1). Taxonomy (NCBI): domain Eukaryota; kingdom Metazoa; phylum Chordata; class Chondrichthyes; order Carcharhiniformes; family Scyliorhinidae; genus Scyliorhinus; species Scyliorhinus canicula. Next base: position 9,922,150 of record NC_052165.1, read on the forward strand.
AAAAGAGCTCGAGCTGTTCCAACTGACATGTTCCAGTCGAACACCAGTGTAGCAAAGACAGTGCTACAGACAGACAGGAACACAGAGTGTATGCTGCTGTAATTTTATAGCACTGGGCAGGTACAGATCTGACTCCAGCGCTGGATCAGATTCTATGTCATTTCTAGAATGTAAAAATATTCCAAAAAAAGAAGCGGGTTTTTCCTCTTTCACGGGCAGTTGATCTGGCCATTGCTGAGATTACTTAGTGCCTCTGTTAATCTTAAAACCAAACTAAAGGATGCTTGTTGCACCGTTTAATCCTGCATTAATCTTTTTGATCATAATAACATCCTTTTTACATAACGTTGTGACATAGGAAATCAAAGTCAGAGGAGGCCAAAGGCCACTTGACCCTGTTCCACCCAGTACTGACCACTCCAAGGTTTAAATGTAATTATCCCAACCATCTTGAGATGGTCCATTTATCGCGTGTGTTGGATACCATGTCTACTTTGTGCTGCAACTTCAGTTTATACTTTTTGTGAAGCTGTCACCACAGCAGCGATTCAAACAAAAATATTATCTTCCGTGTTGAAAAATCGATGAAGAATATTGCAATGGTTAAAAAGCTTCACAGAAGTCAAGCTCGAATTTTCTTGCCTTTTCACCGTTTTGCATAATTCCAAACGTCCTGACTTCTTTTTCCTGGAATATTCATTTGGCTCATCCAAGTCATTCATTGAACATTGCACAGGGAATGAAGGCACATGCACGGGAATTCAATCCGTTTTGTTAAAAAAAAATGAGCGCCTGCCGAAGTGATTGAACTCCTTACTATTCTGGGATAACAACAGGTAATGGGTAATTTTTATTTGTTTGCTGCGCCGCATAGCTTTATCGGTCAGATTATTAGTGAATTCAAACAAAATGAAAGGAGGTAAGCGTCAGCTAGTCTTGTGGTGAATTTTCTTTCAGTCTGGCTATTTGGAAAGAGTACTTATCCTGTCAATGTGCACTGGGGAGTGCCTGTGTAAACATTCGTGTTTCTCCCTGTTCCTCATAACAGTTTCTTGTATTGCATTTCTTCTGACCTTGCTATCTGAAACCAATTATAGGAGATCCATTCGGGCTGCATCTGTTTTCATAAGAAGCCTGGGCTGCAGTGTTTTTCTCAGAGATGAATATCAACATCAAATACGCTTCTGAGTGCCTCATTATTTATGTTTGAGAGAGGGAGAGATTTCGTAGCCTTCAGCTGAGCTCTCGAGAATGTGTCGTACTGTGCTGTTTATACATTGAAGATATTAATGGGTGCAGATGTCATTTTTCATTTTACCGTCTGAAATGTGACATGCTGATAGGTTAAACAGCCATATTTTTCAGTTACAGTCATAAGCGGCATCTTACCTCCAGAAAATTATATTTACTTTTATCGTAATTAAAAAGATCCGCATTTTACTCGTTACTCTTTTAATATTTCACGTGCGATGCCGCGGAGGTGGTAAGTAATAACTTTACTCAAAACATCTAAGCGGTTTCTGAGCGAGCGATATTTCACAATCGGAAAAACAAAAGTTGCACAGACCTCAACTAAGTTTTTATTTCGTAAACTTACATCATTATAACTCAAAATACTGTGCCAATAGGATGCCAGAGTAGGATTATGTTTACACATAGTTTACATCTTGTTATGTCTCGTCAGAAATGATTTTGGGTTGAACTTTCAGTTGCAGCTTTGGAATATGCACATACATCATGTAACATCTGCAAAAAAAAAGACTGTGCTTAAATATTTAACACTGCATATTATAAAATAAAATTAAAATGAGTGATAGATTGGGTGTGCAAAATAGTCCTCTGATTCATGGTTGAATTAAGTTATTAGAAATTGCCAGATTTCCACTGATTTTATTTTACTTGAAAGCACTTTGAATAGCAACAATGGTAACTGCCAACTACAGCGTGATTGCAATGAATGTTGCTTCATAATGCATTCATTAGGTATTATTCTGCGTAGTATTCAAGTATTTGTGTTTTTACTTTGACCATTTTCGTAATGAATATTTTCCAATATTTTCCCTATTGCCTGTTTTGCGATGGCGTGAAGATTCAGGTTGACTTAAAATTAAACTGCAGGAATCATGAGGACTGGGGTAATGTCTGCTTACATGTTATATCGGCAGTTAGCACCACGATGTATTTGTGTATAATGTAAACAAAACAAAGTCAGCTAACCGACATGCTTAATACTGAACACAAAGACCATGGTTTATTGGGAATTGGGACGGTTCGTGTCCGGTAAATGCTGCGAGAGAATGCTTCCGGGATTCCCGATGGCCCTGACGACCCGCGTGATCTAACGAGATCTTGCGAGATGTCGCAATCTGGATCCCACCCATTGTGAGCGGGATCCAGGCTCGCATATTTAAGTGAGCTCCCGGGATCTATCGGCCTCACCGGGGAGACCACACCCGGGCGACGTTTAGTACTTGCCCACCCAAACGTGGACCGGGCAGAAAGGCATTTGGGGGGGGGGGGTTCCCCAGGTCATTGGAGACCCCTGCGTTGTTCCCCAGGTCATTGGAGACCCCTGCGTTGTTCCCCAGGTCATTGGAGACCCCTGTGTTGTTGGGGACAGGGCAGGATGACACCCTGGCTTTCCCTCAGCACTGCCGTCCTGACACAGCTAAGGTGCCTGGGACACAGTGTCCAGGTTCCAGGGCAGCACTGTCAAGGGCCTGGGCCTGAGGGGGGCCTGTGAGGGTGTATGAAGGCTTGGGGGGAGGGGGTGGAGAGGGTATGGAGGGGCCTCTGAAAGGTTGAGGAGGTGAAGGGTGGGGCTCCTGAAAGGGGGGGGGGCCCAAAAGGGAATGTGGGGAGGCCTGAAAAGGGGGCGCCTTGGTGACCCCATAATACAGTGTCTTCATTTGTGGGGGGAGGGGGGGGGCTGTGGGATAATGCACATGTGTGTGTGGGGGGGGGGGGGGTGACATTGCCCGTGGGTGGGGCATGTGGTGATCCTCAAACACACTGAGAGATCAGGGCATCCTTTCAAAATGGTGGCCCGATGTCTGAGGAGTCAGATTCGCTTGCGAGTTCAGCTCCCCAGTGATGAAAGAAAAGTGTGGGCTAGACGGGGACGAAACACCGCAAGTCCCCCAAAAATGACTCAAGTGTGATTAAATAGCCGTGTGGATCTCACCGACACTTTCTCGGAGCGTTGGGGGTCACGCCAGGGGCCTCAGAGATCAGGAGGCCATTTAAAAATACGGTCCCAAACTCCCGCTATATTGAGGAGTTCCAGTGAGTGGATCTTCTCAGTGTACAAAACGGGACTCTGTTCAGCCCTGGCTGTACGTTCCACCTTATTTAATGTAAGTGGCGTTTTATAGTGATGTGTTTCTCAGTGCTGCGAGGTCGGAAAACACGCGAATAAATGCGCTCACTGTGGGACTTTGTTCCCATTTTGTTGTGCTGCGCCCTTCGAAATGTTTTGTTTAATCGTGCCCCAGATTTACTAAGTTCAAAACAAATGTGCACATAAAAACCGCACGGTAGTTGCTGAAACTCAATCTGCTGAGATCATTTGAAATAATTTATGGAGTAAATGTATACAGCAAAATCTGTAAACATATGGCCCATCTCCACAAAGTTGCGTTCAGGATGTTGCGTTCAAGAATATTAAATGGATAACGTTGAAAAATAAAAAGAACATTTGTTGCGATTGGCTCTCCCATATCAAATTACAGTGCTGTGTCCCTCCTTGCTCCTTCTGACCATCCTCCAAAGCTGGTAATTTATTCAAAATAGCAGCTTTTATTTCAAAATTGGGTTACCCCTTTGTCCACATCTCAAGTTGACTTCATGAGCAAACACATTAGCAGGTGTCTGAGGCCTAAATGTTAGATTTCACTGCTTTCAGTAAGCAATGGGTTATTGAGCCGCTAAATAAATTTGTGAATAATGTCTCCTTTCTGGGACTTCTCACCATTATAGTTCAGCTTCAGTTGGTTGCATTTTCGTTCAGTTTTATGAAGATTGTTGGAAATTGAAATAAAACAATTTGCTGAAGCATAATACTGAAATACTTCCAATTCCGTACTGCAAATCTAATTAAGAAAACAAAAGCAGAAATGTTGAAAGATTCAAACAAAAAATATGTTTGAAGGTTTGTTAGTATGTGGAAGGACAAACAGCATGTTGATGTCTCGGGTGCGACCCCTTGTCAGAGATTTAATTTCTGTTCATTACCATCTTTTGCTGTTAAATTGCAGAGTTTTGCCAATTCTTCTCCCCACAAGGCTTTCAATTGGGCCTTTATCCAATATGGCACCTTCAGTCTTAAATTTTTCAAAGGCTGTGTTAAGTGTTGGTTCACAGAACTAAAAAAAAATTGGTGCTTTGTGTTTTCTGAAACAAATGAGCGACGTGAAACAATCACAACAATTTAGCTTATTCCTTATAATTTAACTGTCATATATCACATGGTCCTGTTATGTAATGTACGTATGCAACCCCACACGATGTATGATATATTGAACGTCTCAAAGTGTGCCACCTTCCAATCCCTCACCCTTTTACGACTTTAAAAAAATGCCACCGAGAAGGAAATTGAAAGATGCTTCGGATGCGATTAAATATGTTCTGTGCCAAGTTGAACTTTCCTGAGAATGTGCCGTTTGGGGGAAAAGGAAGGGGAAAGCCTAGTGTAACAATAAAGTGATTGTTTTGCAAAAGTCTCCAAATGTTAGGAATATGCTTAGCAAATTGTTACCAGAGCTCTCTATGGCTAGACAAATCAATGTTGTTAGGGGATGGTGCTGCAGTACTCAGTTTGTTTACTTTGGTTTTTGTGCGTCTGCCTGCCTGTTCAAAAAAAAACTTGCTTGGAGCCAGACTGTAGCAGCCCTCTCTGTCTTTTCATAATTGATCAGGGGATGACTGCCTTCCCTGAGGGTTAAGACGTGGCAACTTTTTTCTGTTTGCTCAGCATCTCAATGCAGTAGTTCAAACATTGTTCACACCAGCTGGCAGTGTAATGCCATATGCACATCCTGTCAAAGCAACTGTTGTCATGGATACTGGAAAATACTAGAAAACCAACCCCTTGATTCTAATCAAAAATGTACTTTACCCCATCAGAGGTGAATCGGATGTTTTTTTGAAACCAGATTGATCAAGTGAATCTTTACTCTGTGCACCTAAATTTTTTATCACATTTCATGTGCTAACGATTTTATTTTTGATGACTCCATGGATCTCTGCCGGCCAAGACATTTTTCTGGAGTCTGTTGCAGGAGTTTTTTGACGGGCAGTACCTGTCCATTGCTTATATTGTCGATAGGTTGATTCTAGTGAAGAAATCAACTTAATTTCGAGCTTTCACTTCTTTTTTTTTTGCAACATAATCCGGTTGGCATCCCAACGCTTTGATTTTTATTCTGTGTGATGGTATTCCTTTGTGTTTGAGTCCAAATATTTTTATTACCATTTATTTAGTCCTGACAATAGCTTTGCACAAAGATACACTTTCCAGCTGTACTTTTCGATCTTCTGGAACTGACGGGAAAATAAAATCACTGCACTTTAGTGTGACATCTCACACAGCCCGAAGAATACTTGTATTTAAACTCACAGGTGGCGCAAAAGGGTACAAAATTACAGTTTCACCTAAAACATATATTTAATCATTAATGACAAGCACCAGTGAAATAATCAACTGTTCTCATTTATTACAACATCCCTTCTTTTTTCATCATTAAAATGAAGACCTTAGTTTTTCATATTGTAAGCATTTTCCCCGCCTGCAATCTACATTGCAGAATCCGAGTTAATCCAGTTGCAAGATATCTGATGTTGATTTGTCAATTTTAATTACAGCTTCCAGTAACATTTGAAGTCTTGCGCTTCTGCACCAAAATGATATTATGAATATGCAAATCTATGGTAATAAGAGGGGGAGGGGGGTCATTTCTGTTGAACACACACACACACACACACACACACAGTGGATGAATCCCTAGCGGAAATAAGTCTATTGATGCAGTTTACATCAGTTTGTAATGTACTATGAGGTTCTGCTCTTCCTGTAGTGTTGTGCAGAAACTCTTGGCTGCATATGTGCAGTTTCATGGTCAGCTGCAGGTTTGAAAAGAAACTTATGTCATGAAATATTTGAACGTGTTATGAAAAAAAAAACAAAGAGAAAGTAACTGATCTGGCAGAAGCTGGTGGCTGCATGAGGTGAAAATAAACATTGAAGAGGAAAGTGCTGGCTGGTGGAGAGAAAAGGTGGACTGTTACAAAGAGTTGCATTTTGCATGCATCCACGATTGCCGTGACATTAATAATAAAACAGAGGTCGCAGCTTAAGGAAACAAACTTTATGAATAATAACATGTTATTTTTTTTGGCTTGCAGGCACTACAAGCAGCAAGGCAGCTTCTTCTTCAGCAACAAACCAGTGGTCTGAAGTCTCCAAAGGGGAACGACAAACAGCGAACATTGCAGGTCAGCAGGTTGTTACTGATCTTTTGTCACCGCAATCATTGAAAATCTTCAGAAACTTGAGCACTTTTTAAAGTGAATATTATATTCCAGTGCACACGCAAAAAAAAAAAAATGGTGGAGTAAGATTCACATAATTGGCCCTGCATATGATTTCTTCAAATGGGTTACAGTTTTACAGCATGGCTTTTTCTTTTCAAGTATCCATGTGATTCAGTTACCAGCATTGTTCAGTTATGTGGGGTGGAGAGAGGCAGTCTGCTGAATGATTTAACTTGTGTATACTATAAATTAAGTGAACTATAAAAGAATATTTCTGCTTTCAAGCAATAACAACATGAATGACTAGCTGTAAATACCTTCAGTGAGCAGGGTACTTACAGAGTATATATAGGCATAGATGAGGAATGAAATCAACTCCTACCATTTACTAAACATTCAATGCCAGGCTGAGAGAGCAGACCTGTTTACAGTCTGGACTGATGCCCGCTGAAGATTGCACCTGCCGTTGCAGCTTTGACCTCCAAAAGAGGGGTGGGCAATCTTTGCTCACTCATCGCTGCAGATCTGTGGCAGTCCCTTCAAACTGCGAAATAAAATTAACTCCAGGATCAAGTGAAAGAACTCTGGGTGAATTACACGTACAGGACCCGCACTATATGAAGCTGTCTTTGAAAGTCCTATTAAAAAATAGTGATTGCAACGAGTGGCACACTTTTAAGGGAACATTTTCTGCTGTTACTATGTCAAAGAGAAAAGCATAAGTATTCTGATTGTGTTGTTACATCGAGCAGTACATTGAGGGTAGTAGCGCTACATGCTGCAATTCTTGGTGCTTGTAGAAGTTGAATCATTTTTCTTGTTTACTTGGAAAGACAGGAACTTTGTTGACCCTGCAAAACACCAATCAAAACATCCCTTTGTGTTGTTTTGCATCAAGGCAGGAACAGAAGAAATGCTGGCTGTCTTACCAAAATGTGGCCCATTCGCCTTATTATGACAATTTCCTCAACTTGTTCTGTTTTAAATTATATCGGCAATTAGCATATTTTCAACCTTATTTTTAGGTTTAAATTGCAGTGTGAGTGTGTGTTCTCCTCTCAGCTAATTAGTGCTATCAAGGAACAGTAGGTTAGCTCATTAGTACCATGTGCATTTAATTAGAGGAGAGAAAATTGGAGTTAACTCAGAGTTAATATTTTCACAGAGTGCTACAATGCCAACACCTTCATTTGGAGTCACACCCCTGCATAACTAATTATGGTCTAGTGGCATATAGAATGTGTGTTTAGTGTGTGCGTCAAACTGTTGACAGAATTGTTTAGAGAAATGTGTGGGATCTTTCCTGCTACCAACATTGCTGGATAAAGTATGTCATTTGCTTGATCATTGTACTTGAACCTGAATGAGCATTGTTCGTTATGCATTAGACAAAACCATAGCTGCATAGAAACAAAATAATTGCAGTTTTCAAAATCTGAAAAACAACTGATAGTATTATGTGCAAAAATAATTGATTGATTGATCTTACCGAATGACTGTTGGGCTGGGATGTTTAGGTAACTGGTCAACCTATATGATTTGGTGCAAAGAATTTCTAATTGTGGATAAAGCAAATATCAGTTGGGGTTCTACAATAGCTCAGCCACTTGATCCAATGATGACCTGATACATGCAGATCAGAAAGTCCCCAATCTGCATTGAGTTAGCCAAGCTCAATTGCACCACCATTAGGAATGTGACAATTTTTGACCAAAGGTTTGGCCAAAGAGATAAGCTTTAAGGAATGTCGTAAAGTAAAAAAGAGGCAGAGAGATCTCAAGAGGGAATTCCACAGCAGGGCCTCAGTTGATGAAGACACACTGCTAGTGGTACAGTGATTGAAATTGAGGGTGCACCGATATCTCTTTGACCATAGAATTCCCTAAAGAGCAGAAGGAAGCTGATGTACCATCAATGACTACAAGACGAATGATGAACTATTGAGGCTTTATTGCGCTAGATGTTAAGCCTCCTGCAGCTGGAACCAAGAATGGGGACAGCGCAGGAGAGCGTACACTTTTATACAGAGCCTGCTGGGTGGAGCCAGCAGGTCGGGATTTACTGTAACGACTGGAGTACAATGGCAGTACCGTAATACACGTAGTGTATGATCAGTGGTGTTTACCACAGAGGCCCTTTGGCCCATCGTGTCCCTCTGAAAGAGCACCCGACCTGGGCCCACTCCCCCACCACCCCACCTAAGCCTTTTGGACACTAAGGCGAAATTTATCATGGTCGTTTCACCTAACCTGCACGTCTTTGGACTGTGGGAGGAAAAGGGTGCACCCGGAGGAAACCCACGCAGACACGGGGAGAAAGTGCAAACGCCACACAGACACCCAAAGCCGGAATTGAACGGGGCCAACTCGCGCTGTGAGGCAGCGGTGCGGACCACTGTTCCAGCATGTCGCTCTCAGACGGGTTTAGGACTGCTGGAGATAGGAAAGGGGGGTCGGCAAAGGAGAGCTTTGAAAACAAGGATCAGCATTTTAAAATCAAGGCACTGCTTGAGCCAATGTAGGTGAATGAGCACAGGACGGAGGGTAATCAGGACTTGGTGCAAGATGAGCAGCCGTATTTTGAATCAAGTTCAGGAGAGTGGGTGATCGGAAACTGACCAGTAGTGCCTTGGTTTAATTAAGACTGGAGATAACAGAGACAAGGTGAGCTGAGACAAGGGCGGATGGTGGAGAGGATAGGCAGTCCTAATGGTGGCGTGGATATGGATTTGGAAGCTTATCTTGGGGCAGAATGTTTTGCCAGCAGGACTTTGTGGTTTCGCCAAAGTCAATGGATTCTTGAACAGCTCGTTACCCATTGTGATGGGGAAATCGAAGTCTGCCCTTGGAATTAAATACAAAACCAAGTTTGTGAACAGCCTGGTTCAGTCTGAGACACAACGAGCGGAATGGAGTTGATCGCTAGAAGATGGAGTTTGCGGCAGGGACCAAAGACAATTGTCTTCTCAGTATTTTGCTGGAAGAAGTTTTTGCTCAGTTGGTACCTGCTGTTAGATGAGCTGATTAGAGAGAGTGGAGGGGTCAAGAGATTTGGTGATGAGATGGTTCTGGATATCATCAGTGTACAGTTGGAAGCTGGTGCTGTGTGTTTTTGGATGTTGCAGCGATCTATAATGGACAGCTATGTGTTTGATCCAGAATTGAGCTCCATTGGGATGTTTTCACAATTGAATATCTTGTTAGAAACCAGTATTCAGATTTTCAAGTGAATAATTGTTTGTGGAATTGTTAAATGATTATTTATGGCTGTGTTCCATCATACCATCCATTAGAGCATCTATCTTTGTCTTGTGATTCAGGCCGGAATTCTCCATTCTGGAGCCTATGTGCTCCCACCAGCGGAGAATCACTACTGGTCTCCGCTGGCGTTAGGAGTGGGGCCTGGTATTCGGGTCACTCCCCTTACCATGCTGATTTATGCATTGGGGAGAGTTTGCCAGAATCTGTTGCAATCCCTGTATCGGGCCACCATTTTGATTGGGTGGCCCGATATCGAGATCTATTGGCGGGCTCCCATGCCCCCACAATGTGAATCCCACCCTTCTTACAGGTAGGGACATCCTCCTCCTCACCGTGGGAATAACAGGTCATCCCTCCCCCCATCGCACACAACACAACACCCCTCCTCCGAACTGACCATAATCAGATGCCTCCCCGCCTCATCGGACTCCTCCCCCTGTCAGAGACACCCAGCAGTCATCTTTCCTGAAAGCTGAAGAGCAGTTCAGGCTGTACAGTGAAAAACTCTGCATTTTCACTTACCCTTCCCTAACATCTGTTGCCTTAGTCAACAGTGCTTCAAGCAGCAGCTGGTACAATTGGCAGAGGCTTCCTCTAAAGCCAAGTACACTTGAAAGGGTTTAATCCCCTGACAGCCTTCAAAATGTAAATCTTCCATTCAATTTCACACACCAATACAGTACATTAGCCAGTGATTGACGGTTTTATTACTCCAGAGATAGGTGATTAGTAGATTGTCTATCTATCTTTCCCTTCACGCTTGAATGTATCTCAATCTCCCTGCTTTGATGGTAACCACAATGTTTAGAAACACTATGTGTTTTCTGCGGTGAGAAAGAGGAAGTGAAAATGCAATGTAGCGCGTCAAAGCTGCCGGTGGGGAATCGGAGCACTTACTGCCTGGCGGCAAACCTGGAATTCTCGACCGCAGCTACGGGAAATGGAAAATAGCGGCCTACGTGATGTGCTTATGAAATGAACAAGCAACTTTGACAACTTTTTTAAATCACGGAAGTTATCCTAAGCTCTTACTCCATTCTTTGAGAGTGTATAGCTTCATAGTAGATATTGTTTTCAGTTTATAATGTTGAGGGCTGCATTTGGCGCAGTGGTTAGCACTGGGACTGTGGCGCTGAGGACCTGGGTTTGAATACCGGCCCTGCGTCACTGTCACTACTGTAGAATTTAAACTGAATTTTCAGAAATAGTGTTGAAATATATATAGTTCTTTTGTCTCCTGGAATGCCTTGCCACATGTGAGTCTACATATCCCTCGACCCCGACACTCCCTTGTCGTTCTAACTCAGCCGCCACTGCTTTCTGGAGTTGAGAATTGAACAGACTATCTACCTTAGAGAGAAAAAAATATCCTGATGTTAAAAAAGAAGCTGCTTATTCTTAAACCGTGTCCTCTAGTTCTAGTCTATGGGAGGAAATATCCTCCAGGTGTCCATCCCATCTCCTCCCTTCGAACAGCTTTGGGAATCTCAAAGTTTCCTTTCATCAACCTGTCCTCAGTAAACTCTCAATTTCGAAACCCATTTTTAAAAATACCGATTCAGGATCCGTTGAGGAAAGTTTGTGATTTTCTATAAATTAAACCGCAGAGTGCTTCTAATTCATCGTTGTCGCGGGAATGCTGAATATACATTGCAGCGACTTGCAAGAAATATTTGTTTTTCAACCCGGTAACACTCTGACGCGTAAACACATTTTGAAATGTGCTATTCCTGAGGATGCAGTTTTGTTTAGGGCAACATAATTCAGCAACCGATTACGGCCCATCTAGTAACAATGATGTTGCGTGCTTCTGAAGCAGCCAGTAAGGCAATTAATCAACACAAAAATCCAAAAGTTCATATCCGGCTCAAGTGTTTTCAATTTAAAAACACAAGAAACAGAAGCCGGAGTCCATCTTCCTAGTCTGCCTCACCATTCGCTAAGATGACCTTGGATCTTCTACCTCCAATCCACTTTCCCACTCTATCCTTTCCCACTCTATCCCCTTACCCTTGATTCCCCTAATATCCAAAAATCTGGTGACCTAAATCTCGGATTTACTCAATGGGGAAGCATGCAGGGGAAAAGGACTTAGTGACATTTGAGACAAATGTGTTGCTGATGAGTGCCTGGACATAGAAGTAAGCTTTGTTCCAGAGGATTGCGAGCACACTTCTTGCAGACAGAAAGGTCCCTAGATACTCGGGGGAGGCAACAGCATGGCAACATTTCACAGGAGCAGTCAGCTGGATGTTAACAACTTTGAGCACACAGTAGGGGGCCTGGAAAATGCTACGCAATTTAAAGAGCTCAAAGGTAAGGCATGAATATTGGTGTAAATTAGCAGTACGGGATATAGAAAGTAGTAGTTAGAAATTACTAATGACACATGGAATTGTTAGCAAGAATGTAATATGTAAGGTAGTCGAAGTGGAAATTACAGGGTTATCCAAATGGCATTATGCATGTCATGAGAGAGAACTTGCTGTGTGGTAGCATTTTCTTTGATAAAACTCATTCACTTTGATTATAATTTACAGGCTGGGATTCTTCAATTGTGAAGGAAAGAGAATGCCCTCTTTATGGACAAAATAAGATCAACATTAAAAGCGGCACTGCTGACCCTCGTAACACATCTTGCTGGGTGTCCTGTCCATATAGATCAAGTGGTCCACCCCAGTCACAGCCTTCTTGAGGCTACTCATTCACTGCTTTGCTGTGTACAAATAGCTGGCTGTTTAACGGTACATTTACCGCCTGAGTTAGCCCCTGGTGGAGGTTTCACACTTGTTGTAGTTTCTGCATTTCCCAGCCTGTGTCGTTCGCGACACATCTTCGGCAAGATGCCTGCCAATGCCTGCTGCACCCAGGCTCCGTGGGGGAAAAAAACAAATTCTGTACGTACCGTGCGTAGTTCACCTGTTACTGCAGTGCTGCCTTTCTAAATCAGACCTAAGCGACATTGGTCACTTTAAAATTTGGCTATTGAGCTTCACAAGTTCATCATTAACAACCTGACGGACGTCTGGCAGCATCTGTAGGGAGAGCTTTGACAAAGAGTCATCGGACTCGAAACATTCGCTCTTTTCTCTCCCTACAGATGCTGCCAGACTTGCTGAGATGTTCCAGCATTTTCCCTTTCGTTTCAGATTCCAGCATCCGCAGTAATTTGCTTTTATTAACAACCTGATGAATGCCTTAATAAGATAAACTCAAACCATTTGGTCCAACTTTTCTCTTCTATCCATTACTAGAATTTAGAGGTGAAAAACCGAGCAGCAGAACTAAATAGTGATGGATTAACCAGTAACGCTTTCTTACAATATTATTCTGTCCCAAAAACTGGAAGAGGAAATAATTTCCCCAGGTGATTTATCTCAGTAAATCACTGTCCCTTTTCCATATCTTGTTCATACAACATATGTGGTGTTAAGTGCAAGGTACAATAGGAGTTTCAAAATGAATGTATACTTATTTGTCATTCTGTATGTGGGTGGTGACACATCGATCTTAATGTAGATAACACATAGATCTTGGGCGCGAATCTCCGCTCCCCATGCCGGGTGGGAGAATCGCGGGAGGGCCCCCCGACTAATTTCACGACACCCTGGTGCCCCCCACGATTCTCCCAACCCCCGCACGGAATAATCAGCGCTCGCCGTTTTTCACGGCGACTGGCGATTCTCCGACCCGGATGGGCCAAGTGGCCTGCCGTTCGCGACCGTTTCACGACAGCGGCAACCACACCTGGTCGCTGCCGTCGTGAAATCGCCGTGAGTTGCCGGTTTTGGGGCTTGTAGGGGGCCTGGTGGGGAACGACTGTGCTCGGGAGGGGACAGGCCCGCGATCGGTGCCCACCGATCATCGGGCCGGTGTCTCAAACGGACGCACTATTTCCCCTCCGCCGCCCCGCAAGATCAAGCCGCCACGTCTTGCGGGGTGGCTGTGGGGAAGACGGCCACCGCGCATGCGCGGGTTTGAGCTGTCAGCCGTCGTGACGTCAGCCGCGCATGTGCGGGTTGGAGCTGGCCAACCTGCGCATGCGCGGCTGACGTCACATAGGCGCCGCCGTCGCGTCACTCTCGGTGCGCCGCCCGGCGGCCGAGAGTTATGGAGCGCCACTCGTAGCCCCGCCGGGAGGGGAGAATAGGGGGCGAGGAGCGGCCTCCGAGGCCGTCGTGAAACTCGGCCGAGTTCACGACGGCCCTCACGATTTTTCCCGGGAGCGGAGAATTCCGCCCCTTAACTATAGTAATGGCGTTCAACACCATTAACCCAATGGGGAGGCATGGTGGCACAGTAGTTAGCACGGCTGCCTCACAGCTCCAGGGACTTGGGTTGAATTCCGGCCTCGGGTGACTGTGTGGAGTCTGCACGTTCTCCCCCGTGTCTGCGTGGGTTTCCTCCGGGTGCTCCAGTTGCCTCTCACAGTCCAAAGATGTGCAGGGTAGGTGGATTGGCCATGCTAAATTGCCCCATAGTGTCTAAAAAGTTAGGTGGGCGTTACTGGTTTTGGGGGATAAGCTGGAGGCATGGGCTTAAGTAGGGTGCTCTTTCCAAGCGTCGATGCAGACTCGATGGGCCGAATGGCCTCCTTCTGCACTGTAAATTCTCTGATAACTGACAGAAACATCTGGGGGTGGATTCTCCGATTTGGAGACTATGTCCTGACGGTGGCCGAACAATCGGCGCAGAACGCAGCGTAGAGCACCCAGCTTGCCGGGGCCGTGGCCGCGCATGCACGCAGCGGTGGCCTGCAGTGGCCGCACCGTGCAACATGGCGCCGGTCGTGTGCGGACTCTGCCTGCCAAATAGTGACCCCCTTTGGCCAGCCTTGCCACCCCCGGACCAACCCCCACCAGTATCCCCCAACCTGTGCCAAAGCCCCCCCTACCCCAGCTTTCCCCTGACTTGGCGGCTCTGGACTCAGACCGCAGCCACCACGGCGAGTTCCTGAAAACAAATAGCACGAGAGACCCACGCCGTCCGGAACTCGGCTGGTTGGGGCGGAGCATCGGGGGGAGGGCCTCAGGGAACATCCTGTGGCCGTCCATACGGCGTGCGTATGGAGGGGGCAGAGCAGTGCAAAAGAGGCGCCGCCCCTGATTTCGGCACCAACGTGGATTCTCTGGCCGATCACCAAATGCAATTTCGGCATCAGAGACCGGAGACTCCCACCTCGGAGTCCACGGGCTGGATTCTCCCAAAATGTGGCTATGTCTCCACGCCGGCGTAAAACCGCTGGTGTTTCACTCCCAAGTTTCCAATAAAAAGGAACAGTCGATTCACTCGCCTGCAGGGGGCTGGCAGGGACCCAGGGTGATTCACTTCAGCTTTAGCTGCAGATACGGGCCCCTGAACTTCCGGTCTGGGCCCGCACACGCAGACGGCGGCGGCCTCCAGCGGCCACGCTGAGCGCCATGACGGGCTCGGACGGCGGAGGCAGCTGCAAGACGCCGGAAAACCCGTCTGACCCGACCTCTCCCCCGGCCGCCCATAAGAACCCCCCTTGGTGCCTGATCCCCTCCGCCACCCACCAGGGCAGCCATCGTCTGAGTCCACAACTGCCATGCGAGAGTCCTGACCGGGATAGCATTGTTGTTCCACGCCGTCGGAAACTCGGCTGGTCGGGAGTGGAGGATTGCTGGGCGAGCCTCTGGCAATGGCCCTCCAGCCATATGGAGTACTACGCACACACGCCGATTTTCAGGGTCAGCAGAATCGCAGGATCAGCGCCAGGCCCAATTTCGGTGCCAAATTGGATTCTCCGTTCCTGTGCCAAACGCGATTTCGGGGCTGCGGAGAATACAGCCCCATTTAGAAATCCTGAGTTGCTATCAGTGATTTCACGATGCTCCAGAGGGTACGCTGTTGAGGTTCCCTCCACACTGCGATCAGTGAAAATCAATTTCAGTTGACCGAAGCTTCCACTCTTAACTGTTAGTGTCACTGTTAGAATACTCTTGGAAAGTTACACCTTTTGATGAAGCTAGGATTTTAATGGCATAGTAAATTCACTCTGGACACCTGAAGAGCTCGCTTTATATGTGGTTTGTCTCATTTTTCCATAATGATAAAACATATTCCATATATTTTTTATTTTTGTCCTTTTCAAAGGCTTGTTCATTTTTATTTTAGTTGCTGTCATAATCCAATCATAATCATTTTTTGAATTACCTGAAAGTTTAAATTAAAAAAGAATGATATTAAGTGCTTCCAACTTCCTCATTTGGCGTGTGTGAATATTTCAACGTGATTGACACCTTACAATGCTTGCTTCCATCATTGATGCTGCACACCAAGAGATTTATTGCATTTATATGGCGCCTGATTTAAACTGCCTGTGGGAAAGGGGAAAACCACAGCATCAAAATGGTTAGATCTTTGTGGGCAGTTTTTTTGGAGGTCAGCACCTGCGCTGGCCACAAATTCCTAGCCTAGATCCAGACAGAAAATTGTTTCTGTCTGACTGCGGGGTATGAAGAAGCGAAAGGCAGCAGAAAATAAAAATTCAAACAGATGAACAAGACCGCCAGTTTTCAGACTGAACGGTGGGACATACTAGTCAGAGGGGCTGGTTTAGCACACTGGGCTAAATCGCTGGCATTTAAAGCAGACCAAGGCAGACCAGCCGCATGGTTCAATTCCCGTACCAGTCTCCGCAAACAGGCGCCGGAATGTGGCGACTAGGGGCTTTTCACAGTAACTTCATTGAAGCCTACTCGTGACAATAAGCGATTTTCATTTCATTTCATTTCAGAGACTTTTGTAGCAATAGCAATGTTGTGTTTGATGCGGGAATGGGCTTGGTAGCACTGGTAACATAGGCTCCTTCGACGTAGAAATAGTCACTAATCCAATGAATAATGCTGCCAACAAGAGGAATGGAAACAATCACGGTTAAACCTACATGTTTTCAAAACAAATGCTACTAATTTCATTGTAATAGAGACACTTTGTATGTCTTGATCGTCACCACGCAAAGAATTCAAGCTTGGCACCTTGGCAGTGCCAACCTGGAACCCTGGCAGCAGGAAATGTCACCTGGACACCTTGGCAATGCCAGGCTGCCACCCAGGTGGCAGTGTCAGGGTACCACCTTGTCCAAAGGGCATGCACCCGAGAGGCATCCAGTCCCCTGGGAGACCCCCACAAGTGCCGTTCCGTCAAGTCCCCATTGATGGTGACCAGTACTGAACGGCGCTCGCCCAAGGTTTCCGAACTCCTTGGGTACCTCGAAAATCTGTACATTAAAGTGACACTAGCTGTCTCGCTTTGGTATGCAGATTTTCCAAAAAGTGATGTGGGCGCGATTTACATCGCAACGTCTCACGAGATGGCGTTAGATCCCCCGAGGCGTTGCGAGCTGGGTAGACCCCAGGAGCGGGGTCTCCTGGCATCTATTGGTCACACTGTGCCTTGGAGAGCTGTTTCCCAGACGCAGCCTGGTTGTTCGATCGCACCCTAAATGGTTGTAATCAAAATTTATAGAAATGTGGCCAATTAAAGGTAGGCAGCTGTTCTCGGGGTTAAAGATTTCTTCGAACTTCCTGACGGTTCAAGATATTTAAATGTATGAAATACTGTGGGGTTGAATTTCAGCTTTGGGAGTGATTGGAAAACTAATTGCCAATTGCGCTCAAAATGGTGCCGGTTTTCAGAACATATTTGTGTTCAAATTTCCACCCCATGCATTTGCATTCATGAACCAGAGGTAAGCAGGAAAGTGATACGTGCATTTTTGGAACATTTTTTACATTCGCTGGATGTTTCAAAGCCCGAAATGAAGCACTTTATTGAAGTGTAGTCACTATTGTACTGTCGGAAATGCAGCAGCCTGTTTGTGCTCAGTCAAATCACACCACCAGAAATGTGATAATGACTAGGTCATTTGTGTTTTGTGATGTTGAGAGAGGGATTAATATTGGCGAGAACACTGGGGATATATCCCATCCTCTTCTTCAAGATAGTACCGTGGAATCTTTTACATCCACCCAATCAAGGGGCTGGTTTAGCTCACCAGGCTAAATCGCTGGCTTTTAAAGCAGACCAAGCAGGCCAGCAGCACGGTTCAATTCCCGTACCAGCCTCCCCGGACAGGCGCCGGAATGTGGCGACTAGCGGCTTTTCACAGTAACTTCATTGAAGCCTACTCGTGACAATAAGCGATTTTCATTTTTCATTTTCAAGCAGATAGGGCCTCAGCTCAGTATCTCATCATAAGGACTGTGCAGCACACCCTCAGTACTTGGAACCTTGTGATTGAGAAACAATGATGCTACCAGCTCAGTCGTGACAATTGGGCAGTGTTTAAGAAAGTGTTTTTTTAAAGTTTTGCATTATAAATATTCCTTTGCAGAAATGAATTGCGACATTTTTGTCAATGCGATAAAACGTGCTCAGCACAAGAAAACAAGCATTTTTAGTCGAAGTTGCTCGTCATCTGTGAGAAGACTGATCTTAATCAACTGGAAATTACTTTTAACAATGAACTATACTGAACCATTTATAAGGTTTGCTGCTCAGTTTCGTGGTAAACCATGGGAGGAATTCTCCGCACTCCCGACAGTGCGGAGAATAGCGTGGCTCGTAAAATTTTACGGCCACGCTGTTCCGATGCCCTCCCGCTATTCTCCTCCCCCCCCCCCCCCCCCCCGACGCCCGACTCCCAATACGAATCGCTGCCGCCGTTTTTTTACGGCCGGCAGCGATTCTCAGCTGATGGATGGGCCGAGTTCCCAGCCCTTTACGGCTGTTTTTACGAACGGCAAACACACCTGGTCTGGCCGTTCGTAAAAACGGCCGTAAACTGTCGATTTTTAAAACCATGGCACCGATTGGCACGGCAGTACCATGGCCGTGCCAAGGGTGCCATGGGCCCGCGATCGGTGGGCACCGATCGCGGGCAGCGGGCCCGATGCCCGCGCACTCTTTGTCCTTCCGCCGCCCCGCAGTATCCATTCGCGGGGCGGCTGAGGGGCATCCCGGCCCGCGCTTGCGCGGGTTTCGCGCAAATGCGCGATGACGTCATCCGCGTATGCGCAGGTTGGAGTCTTCCAATCCGCGCATGCGCGGCTGACGTCATATGACGCGTCAGCCGGCGCTAACTCTGGCAAGCGGGCTTAACGAAATTCGTTAAGCCCGCGATGCCGGAGTTTACGGCGTCGGGATGCTAGCCCCGATTCTGGTCCCCGGTCGGGAAGGGGGGGGGCTGGCGTCAAACCCGCCCGGATTTGACGCCAGCCTTACGATTTCTCCCCATATGGGAGAATCGCGCCCCATATGTTTTTAAAGCTTATATTTGTGCCTGAAAAATAAGTTTAATTTTAAGAGCCCCCCTTGAAGACCTTCAAACAGGCACAATTAGCGGAAACCTGGCATGCTAATTACATAGAACATAGAACAGTACAGCACAGAACAGGCCCTTCGGCCCTCGATGTTGTGCCGAACAATGATCACCCTACTTAAACCCACGTAACCCGTATACCCATAACCCAACAATCCCCCCATTAACCTTACACTACGGGCAATTTAGCATGGCCAATCCACCTAACCCGCACATCTTTGGACTGTGGGAGGAAACCGGAGCACCCGGAGGAAACCCACGCACACACGGGGAGGATGTGCAGACTCCACACAGACAGTGACCCAGCCGGGAATCGAACCTGGGACCCTGGAGCTGTGAAGCATTGATGCTAACCACCATGCTACCGTGAGGCCCCAAAATTAATTCGACTTAGATCTGTAACCAGTGCTGTGAGTGGCCTGATTTCTTGCACAAGTTTTTTAAATTACTGTGAAAGATCATGGAGACTCAATCCACTGGATGGAATGTGCACTTGAAATTCCTTGATCTTTTGAACCGCATTAGCTGTTTTCAGGGGGCTATGCTGAAAAATAAACAATGCGGTGAGCAGGGACCCTAGACCAGTATCTTGTAATTCAGTCTCTGATTCTGTTATCGACATTCGCCTCTTTTCTGTTATAGGCCTGGTCAATTGGCCTAATATCCTGCCAACAGTGCGGGATGCTCACAGCACCCGAAACACCTAGACATGTCTCAGAGGATCCAGCTAGTGAGTTTGAGGAAGCAACATCAGGTGAATCAAAGTGTACCTGGCAAGGAGGACCAAGGGCTGGTGATAAAATCAGGGCACAGGTGGCTGCCAGCAACGTAGCATCTCTTTTGAGAAATCCAATCTGGTGACATTAGGCAGCTGTGTTGTGCTGCTGTTGCTATTAAATATGAGAGGAAAGGAAGTGTTAGGTATGCTGACCAATGCATCAACCATTGGCTTGCTGCACAACTGAGTCTGATACCTATGATATGGTGAATGTTGGGATTAAAACATTAAGGGATATAGCAGAACTGTGCATCAACCTCCTTATTGATTTGCAATCTGCAGAATCAGTTTGTTTCAGTCAAGGCCAAGAAGCATTAGGGGCCTGTTGATATAGTTAGTGGCTTGATGACAGGTGCAGGCAGTCTACTGTAATGCCTGCTCATCTCCATGGCATTCATTATAATCTGTGCCTCTGGAGGTGGGCAGACGTAATGTTTTTGGCCTTGTTTGTTAGTCTGTTTGTTTGTAAACAATATATCAGAAACTATTGGACAGATTTCAACGAAGCTTGGTACACAGTTAGACGATGTCCCAAGGAAGAACAAATTCATTTTTGGTGAGGATGCAGATCAGATCCTCGAATCGTTTGAAAAGATGGAAAGAACTATGGGATATAGGATGAGTCGACTTTTTTAAAAAGAATGTTGTGGGTTGTTTATGTTGTTGATTGTTTTGGGATATTCTGGATTGTCTGAGCTGCTGTGGTGCCATTTGCTATAGCTGTCAAGATGTGAGCAGAGTTTTTAGAGCAGATTGTTGGGTGTGGATTGGCCTCGAACCTCCTCAGTGAGATGGAGGCTATTAATAGAAGGATTTATTTTTTTCTTTGTAGCTACAGAGCATCAGCCAGGCAGGAAAAGGAAGAGGAAGAGCTGTGGAATTATAATAACACTGAGTTTATAGCGTAGTGGAGGAGTGTGTTACCGAGTGTCTTATTCTCTTATTTTGTTTTGTATAATTTGAATCATGGGGCGCGATCCAACGGTCTCTCTGCACCTGAAAAGCTGCTCAATGTCACTGATAGAAGCCAGTAGACTCCACTCCCGAGATCCCACTCCCAGGATCTACCTGGCTTGCAACGCCTAGTGAGATCTAACGCGATCTCGCAAGATGTTGCGAAGAAAATCCCGCCCATCATGGGAAGGATCACTTTTTGGCAAATCTGTCTATAACAGCAAGATAGCTAGTCTTACTTTAGTATACAGTTTCCTGAGGCACCTGAGGCATTGGAATCTATCCCTTTCAGAGATCTGGGGCGAGCGCCATTCGGTACTTGTCTCCATAAATGGTGACCAGATGGAACTGCACTCGTGGGGGTCTCCCAGGGGATTGGAGGCCCCCAGGTACATATCCTCTGGGCAGGGTGGTAACCTGGCATTGCTGGTGCCACCTGGGCACCCTGGCACTGCCAACGCGGTGCCCTGGCAGTGCCACCTGGTTGCCAATCTGGCACTGCCATGGTGCCTATGTGGTACTGCTAGTTGGTAGGGTTACTACAAGGTTTGCACTGCCAAGGTGTCGTGGCATTTTTCACGTGGCGGACGTGCTCTGTGCACGTGTTGGGAGGCGTGTGTAGGGGGGGGAGAGGCGGGGATCTCCTCATGATGAGTTAGGGCTTGGGAGGGAGTTAGGTTTTGTGTTGGCGGTCATTGCAATCGACGTCCCGATCTCTCGTTACACTGAGGAGTTTGGCCAAGCAGAACTCCTCACTGAATAAAACGGGGCTAAGTTTGGTCTTGGCTGCATGTTCCCCACTGAGGCCCTTTATCAAACCTGAGTGATGTGTTTCTCGGTGCTGTGAGCACCAAGGAACACACAACTAAACACGCTCGCTATGGGACATTGTTCCCATTGAGTTGAATCGCGCCCATAAATTGTTACATTTGGACACTTCAAAACCAACCACCATCATTAATTTTAATAACTTGCCGACTGCTGTAGGTCTCTGTGGCCTGCATGCAGATATTGTATAGTTCCCTGTGTCCCCCTAAAAAATGGGGTTCCAAAATTCCTTTCTTAATGCCCTCTCTTTTCCTTATTTTGTTATTGTTTATTCTTGAATTACAGTTCTCCTGTGAATTACCACATGATATAGATTCATCTACTTTAGGTTCCATAAATACAGTGATGAAACTTCATTAAAAAGGCTAAAAAGACGTACGGGAAATCATTTAAAAATGTTACGAACTTCCATAATACAAGGAGCCTCCATTAAACCTGCCCCAGATAACTAAAAAAAGTTCCCAACACAATCCTATCTTTAATGGGTAAGAAATTATCCTTTGCTTCATGTCAATGTATCGTCCTGCTTGAACCAAGCTGTTATCTATTCTGGGCGGGGACACTTTAATTCATCAGTAAGTTGTACTTGGCACAAAAGTGAAGAAGATTCATCCGAAAGAATCGTCAGGTTTTTTTCTGCCTCTTTGCGTATACGTGTCCAGCCGTGATGATCACCCTTCTATATTGCTGTTTTTGTCTGTACTCTTTGAGTTGTTGAGTTTCTCACTCACTCCAGTATTCAGGTGTGTTAGAACGCTTTGATCTGTCAGTGGCGTGCATGTGACTCATGGAGCAACACAGGCCGAGAGCATCAGTCACGGGGGAATTGCGCTGTGCGCTATTCTCGTCAGACAGCATATGCACCCCAATATTCACAGTATTCGGGCACCTTTAACTTAATCGGGAATTTTTGAATTTGATTGTGATAACTTTCCATTTTAAATTGAGCTTGGGATATCCACAAATGATCTGAGTTGGAATTTAAGGTTAAAATGGGAAGTTATTCTGGTGAGAATTGTTTTGAAATGTCTATTGTGTGTGCACAAGGTTAGAACCATTATCGTTGATTTTTGCGACAATGTGTGGTAAAAAGCTGAGAGTGGAAGAAAGGACAAGATGAAACCGTGCGCTTTGTGTTTTCACTGTAGAAAGGAGACCTTTTAAAATAGTTAACAGCAATATGGTTTGAGAATAAAATCACAAAGAATGTAGGCATTGAACCATATCAGAGAGATTGGGATCATGTACATTGATTTGAAAGTTAGCTGAACATTTAATCAATTCTATCATTGGTACCCTTTGTCCGTTAGCATCACGGGGCTGCATTTTATGGCCCCCCGTGTTTTCGGCCAGGAAAGGTGCAAGTAAAATATAGTGGGTGGGTAGCCCAGCTCCTACCTACCCACCCACAAGCTGTTCTCCGTAACACTGTGCATGGGCAGGCGCTGGAATCAGCAGCATCCACCCTCCCAACGCCATTTTTTACAAGATAAGTAATGGGCAATTGAGTTTGCTAACAAGCGAATTGACCCAAAAGTTACACTGCCCAAGTCATAATGCGGCCGGCTTGAGCAGCCGGATTGATAGGCCATTTCTTTTAAACGCATTTGTTAAAAGGCAGGAAGGAAGAGGATTATATCATTTGGGGGATGCCTTATACGTGGTTCACCGCCCCCACCCCCATCAAAATTTTCCTTCTCCCCATTTTGCTCCTTTCTACTCAGCCTCCAAACCTGACCCCCACACCCCTCGCCCCACTCCCTAGATTGCCCGGTCACTTCTCTCCCAGAAAGCCCACGACTAACCGCGGATGCTATCACCCTTCCTTGTGGCCTGTTTGCAATCCCAGCTGTGCCCAAGGCTTGAGTTCTTTTTTTAAAAATTGAGCGTACCCAATTCATTTTTTCTAATTAACGGGCAATTTTAGTGTGGCCAATCCACCTACCCTGCACATCTTTGGGTTGCGGGGGCGAAACCCACACAAACACTGGGAGAATGTGCAAACACAACATGGACAGTGACTCAGAGCCGGGATTGAACCTGGGACCTCGGCGCCGTGAGGCTGCAGTGCTATCTTGAGTTCCGGCTGTAAATCAGTGCGATTGGCCTTTGGCCCTCAAGGGCATGACTTTCACCCATAGAAGAGTGGCAGACCGACACTCACCTGTTCACCGGGGTCACTGGTAGCATGTGTGACAAAAGGGTTGAGCGTTGGTCAATGCAGCGCCAGCTTTCCTTATGGCCGAGTGAGCAGTATCTCCTCCCCCTCCCCCCCGCCCCTTTGTAAAATTCAGCCAAATGGCTGTTTTTTTCCTGTGTGCTACTTAGCAATCTTGCTGCAATTTCCAAAATCATCACAAAGTTACACAGATGAACTCTACTTTAAAAATTTGAATGGATGCATTTACATTTAAGAACTTACATCTGAATGATTGTTCGCAGCAGCCAGTATGATTGAAATGTCCTGTCACTGGATAATGCTCGCAACCAGTTGTTATAACAGATTACTGCAGTTGTTCAGTAAGTGAAAATCATGAAAGTTTTAAAGCATTTTCCTGTTCTGGTAGTTAGGAAGTTGAAAAATTGTAAGCACGTGCTGCTTCGAGCCTTGACTTCTTCACGTACAAACTTCTTCACAATACAGGAGCAGAAATAAGCTCCTGAGCCTGATCTGCCACCGAGCAAGATCATGGCAGACCTGTTCCCGTACCAGCCTCCCCGAACATGTGCCGGAATGTGGCGACTAGGGGCTTTTCACAGTAACTTCATTAAAACCTACTCGTGACAATATGCGATTTTCATTTCATTTCATTTTTGTTTCAAGTTCCACACCCTCATCTACCCCCCAATAACCTTATTATTGCCAAACAAGAATCTATCAGCCTCCGCCTTAAAAAGCATTAAATGACCCTCGTTTCCACCGCCTTCTGAAGACAAGAGTTCCAGAGGGAAATAATTTCTCCTCATCCCGGGGCCCTCTAAGAGTCGCCACTAATTTTGAAATAGTCCCTCCTAATTCTGGACTCACCCTCGAGGAAACATCCTTTCTACGCCCATCATGCTTTTGCTCCCCCGCCCCCCCCCATCTAAGTCATTGACGTAAATTGTAAAATGTTGTGGCCGCAGCACAGATGCCTAGGAGACTTCGCTCATCCCACCCAGCCAATCAGTAAAATGCCCATTTATGCATACTCTCTGTTTTCTGCCAGCCAGCCAATCTTCAATTCATGCTAATAAGGGCAGGACGGTGGAGCAGTGGTCGCACTGCAGTCTCACGGCGCCGAGGTCCCAGGTTCGATCCCGGCTCTGGGTCACTGTCCGTATGGAGTTTGCACATTCTCCCCGCGTTTGTGTGGGTTTCGCCCCCACAACCCAAAGATGTGCAATGTAGATCGATTGAGCACGCTAAATTAATTGGAAAAAATTAATTGGGTACTCTAAATTTATTTTTTAAAAATTCATGCTAATATGTTACACCCCCCCCTCCTTTATTTTTGCAATGACCATATCAGGTGCCTTCTGGAAATCCAAGCACATTCCATCAACGGTCATCCCTTTGTCCACAACATATTTTACTCCTTCAAAGAACTCATAATAAGTCAAACATGATTTCTCTTTCACAAAACCGTGCCCCTACTAGCCCCCAAAAATATACCTTTAGGCTTCACTTTTTTAGAACCTTGCTCTCTTAACTGCCAGGTTTCACTGGCCAGAGTGTCTGTGGTACACATTTCTCCCAGTGGACCCTCAGCGGTGTGCTGGGGTCCTACGTCATAGGACCCTGATTTAGATTAATGAGGCGCCTGCCTGATTCAGCCAGTGCCTGAACTCCGAAAGCCTTAGGTTAAAATGGTGATGAAGCAGATAGATTTCAAAGTCAATCATCTGCAATTTAACTTTGCTATCACACTCTATATCCAGCACACAGAGAGAGGTAACATTCCTACTCATTTTAAATTTGGAAATGCATATTTCATAACATGTTTTCTCAAGGTTGACCTCTGCACATTTTAACGATTCAAAGTATTGGACACAAAGTTAAATGCAGATGTTTGTGTTCAAGAGAGAGTCTGTACTGTTAATAGTTGTCTGCATTTGCTTTATAGTGTTAATTTAGGGTGAAGTCCCATCAATATCAAAGCTAATGCACAATCTGTGAGCATATTGTGTTTACATTTGAAGTAAATAATTATTTGAATATGGGTAAACAGGTACATAATTTGTGCAGGAAAAGGTATGAGCTAACAGGTGTCTACTGTTCTATCTCAAATAAAATGAGTTAAATTAGTTCATTGCCTAATTTTAGTGGATCTGTAAGGCCAAATTTTTAAAGAAATTTAGTAGTAGAATTTTCAATCCAGGAAAAATATGGTTGAGCATTTTTTCATGATTCCATTATGCTTTGACCAATTTAAATTAAAATACAAGAAATGCAGGAAATAAGAAACTGCAATAATAAATTGGGAAAATGTTTTCTATCTCTGAGGAAAAGGTGATTGTAATTTTGATTTTCCTTGACCCATTTTAATGTTTATTTCACCACATGCAAAAATGCAGTAATATTTTAACAATGCTGCAAAGCAGTTTAACATCAATTAAGTTGTTTGCCACAATGCGAAAAATGTGTGAATATAAAACTTGTTCAACTTCAAGCAAATGATGTGATCACTCACCCTTGAAATGTATGCGCAGTTGTTTAACTTTACAAGTTGAAAACTCACACCTAATATTAATGGAGAGCGTCTGAATGCATTTGTTTGGTATTCCCGTGTTTACAATTTTAATAGTCGTGTACTTTTGTCCACTCACGCTGCCAACTCTCATTTCCAAGCTATTGATTTCAAAGACACCCATGAGCTGTGTTGAAGTAGCTGGCCGTCTGTTTTTCCCAGCACATCCAGGGTTGATAATAATACCACAGGTGCCTACAGTGTGTCACTTTTATGCTTTAAATTTGAACATAAAATACTGTCACAAATTGTTCCCTGAAAATACATTTTATTCATTATTAGAGCCTTTGATGAATGGCTAGGCTGTTAATCCTATAAAAGCAAACACTTAAGCCATGTTTCATTTTCTTCTGGATATACTGTACAAGCTTATGTGACTTAAATCACTTCTCTGTATCCATTTCCCTTCAACGTTGTATCAGACCAATGCCAGAGGAGAATGGTCCCATACAGTGCAAACCTTGAAAATTATATACAGTTTAAAAAGTTGTGAAAAAAATAAGTTCAAGCTGTTTGTGGTGCTCTGTTGATTCATGTCTTAGAAAAATAGTTCATGTGGTTTGGAATAAGGTTCAAAGTTAGAAAGATCAGCGTTCAGATGGTCAAGTGCTCTGTAAAACAGGGTGAACTGATGAAAATGACACGTCAAGGTGGGTGTGCAATCAAGCATTTAATTGTAGTATATAAAATCATTGAATCTTACAGCACGGGGAGACCATTTGGCCCATCGCACCAGTTCTGGCTCTTTGACAATGCTATCCAATTAGGCCCAATCCCCTGCCTTTCTTTCCAAATTGTTCCTTCAATGGAAATAAGAGTAGACATAGAACAGTACAGCACAGAACAGGCCCCTCGGCCCTCGATGTTGCGCCGAGCAATGATCACCCCACTTAAACCCACGTAACCCGTATACCCGTAACCCAACAATCCCCCCATTAACCTTACACTACGGGCAATTTAGCATGGCCAATCCACCTAACCCGCACATCTTTGGACGTAGGATAAAGTAGGATAGGATATAAATGGGCCCCCAACTCCCGTACTGCACAAAGTCAAAATGTCACCTAATTGTTCCGAATTACCTTTATTACACAAACAAATCTTTTATTTAGGGGGCGATTCTCCGATATGAAGGCCAAGTGTTCGCGCTGTCATGAACGGCGTCGCGTTTCACGACGGTGCGAACAGGGCCCGGGCATGACCTATTCTGGCCGGGGCCAGCACGGTGCTGGAGCGGTTCACTCCTTATGCGGCGCCAAAGGGGCGCTGCGCCAACCCACGCATGTGCAGTCGGGCCAGCTCAATCCTGCCCATGCGCGGCTAACTTCTTACGTGCGCCGGAAAGTAGGCCCGTGGGGGGGAGAGGCTGGCCTGCCGATCAGTAGGCCACGATTGCGGGCCAGACCCCATCGGAGGCCCCCCCCCGGTGAAGGAGCCCCCATTTACCTCCCCCCCCCCCCACAAGCCGCCCACCAAGCATTCCCGCCGACAGCGGCCAGGGGTGAATGGCGCCGGCGGGACTCTGTCATATCGGCGCGGTCGCTCGGCCAATTCGGGCCCGCCGATTCCAGTGGCCCGCGGCCAGCGCTGTGCCAAACACGCCGCTGCAAATGACGCCGATTCTCTGCACCTCGGAGAATCGCATGCCGGCGTCGGGCATCGTGGCGCGGATGCACCGATTCTCCGGCGCGGGGCTCAGAGAATCGCCCCCTTAGTGTTTGGAAATGGTGAGATAGATTTTGGCTTTCGTTTGTTCACGAATGATGTCTGTGAAAGTGCATTGGTACAGGTGGTTAAGGTCTAGTCTCACTAGTCTCATGTACACCTGTCAAGCAAGCTACAGAGTGCCAATGAGGCATTCTGATGCAGCCTTTCCTGATAGATACCATAGAATGACTGCAGTGCAGAGGGAGGCCATTTAGCCCATCAGGTCTGCACCGACTCTCTGGAAAAGCACCCCACCTTGGCCCACTCCCCCGCTCTGTCCCTACAACCCCACCTGACCAGCGCATTTTTGGACATTAAGGGCAATTGTATCATGGCCAATCCACCTAAGCTGCACATCTTTGGACTGTGGGAGGAAACCGGAGCACCCGGAGGAAACCCACGCACACACGGGGAGAGCATGCAGACTCCGCACAGACAGTGACCCAAGGCCAGAATTAAACCTGGGTCCCTGGCTCTGTGAGGCAGCAGTGCTAACCTCTGTGCCACGCATTGCCAGATGAAATATAGCACAGTGGGAATCGGGAAGAGTTCGGGCGGGGCGGATTGCAATCTTGGAAAGTATGGTTTCTGAGGCGGCAGTGGCTAAGATTTGTTTTTGCCCCACATGAACAACAGGGCCCCACAAAGGTAATTCAAAATTTAGCCTTGCTGGGTTTTTAAATTTTAATAGCCTATTAGCGGCTGCACTTAAATGTAAGTCCGGATCCTTTCGTGTTTTCAAAGCCTGATCTCCATGTTAAAAGGGACCCATTATCTGATTCAGATGGAAACTGGCACTGGACACAGGCAGAGGTAGACTCCATTTAAAATGCCATCAAATTGAAGACGGTGATGAGGTTACTGACCATATTTTAAGGTGTTGCTATTTCATTAATGTATGGCATGGTCATTCAAAATTAACTCTGGTAAGTTGTGCGCTGAGCACAATAGTTTAAGTTATTGTTTGTCAGCTTATTGTTGTGCACTTTGTTGATTCAATTTGTAATGTGATGCTCTCATGGTGGTAGCAATGAAAACAAGGGTCAAAATCAAGATTAAGTCATGTTTCAAATGCACTTTAGTTCAGCTGTTGCTCTCAGGATATTTAAATTGCAGGGTTAATTATTACATATGCAGATAGGAAAAGACTGAGTTAGTGCATTTTGTTATCAATATGTGGGCCAGCGTTGGAACCTGTTATGTTCCAGAAATGTCATGAACAGACACAGAAAGTAATCAAAAGTTCTAATCGAACACTGGGCGGGATTTTGTGATCCTGAGGCTAAGTGTTGACGCCATCGGAAACGCCATCGAGTTTCTCAACGGTGTCAACACGGCCTCAGGATCAGAAACTGTGGCCCCCTCCAGGGGGCCAGCACGGCACTGGAACGGTTCACACGCTCCAGCTGCTGATCCCGGTGTCAACTGGGCGCCGCGGGATCCGCACAATCGCAGAGGCACTGGCGCCAACACACGCATGCGCAGTGGCTTCCTTCAATGTGCCGGCCCCAATGCAACATGGCACAGGGCTACAGGGACCAGCGCGGACGAAAGGAGGCCCCCAGCCAGAGAGGCCGGCCCGCCGATTGGTGGGCCCCGATCGCGGGCCAGGCCACATCAGAGGCACCCCCGCCGCCCCGTGTTCGGACACCCCCTCCACCCCCCCCCCCCCCCCCCCCCCCCCCCACAACAGGCCGCCCCCTGACCCTTCCACACCGAGTTCCCGCCAGCTGAGAGCAGGTGTGGACTGCGCAGGCGGGACCCGGCTTTTTTATGACGGCTGCTCGGCCCATCCCAGGCCGAGAATCGGCTGGCCGGCCGCATAGAGCAGCCCCTGACCGGCACCGCATCATCCATGCCGGCGCCAATGGCGCCGATTCTGCGCTCTGCGGAAAATCGCGTGCCGGCATCAGGGCGGCGTAGCGTGATTCGCACCGGTCACGGGGATTCTCCAGCCCGGAGAACCTGGAGGATTAGCATACAAGGGGTGGGGGTTATGCTTCAACAATACAAAGTCCTGGCTACTAGCCACACCTGGAGTATTGTGAGCAGTCTGGGACACCTCATCTTGAGAAAAGTATGTTCGTCTTGGAAGGAGGGCAGGAGAGGTTCACCAGAATGATTCAAAGGGTTACATTGGGAGAAGAAATGACAGAATCTGGGATTGTATTCCCTGGAATTTAGAAAATTAAGGGGTGATGTAAATGCAGCTTTCAGGCTATTAAGGGGAGTCCAGGATCAGATGACATATTGTCTATAAAATTAAGCCAGATCGTTCAGGAAGTGGATTACAAAACATCCTCCCTCTAAAGGGAGGTAGAAGTTTGGAATTCTCATCGGGAAGTGGCAATTGATGCCAGAGCAGTTGTTCATTTTAAATCTCAGATTGATCAATTTTTGTTAAGGGCAATGAGGCAAAGGTGGGTATGTGGAGAGTTAGGTAACAGGTGACCAATGTTGTTACTGACTGGCGTAACAGGTTTGGATGGACAAATGGCCTCATGAAAGATAGATTTGTAATTATTTGGCCACGAGACATCACAGAGCGTTTTACCTAATCCTGCTTCGGGCTCCTAAGTTGATCTTTACCGAACATACTTTGTATGAAAATGAAAATCGCTTATTGTCACAAGCAGGCTTCGAATGAAGTTACTGTGAAAATCCCCTAGTCGCCACATTCCGGCGCCTGTTGGGGGTGGCTAGTACGGGATGTTCAATAAAGTTGGTAATGTACATCTGCTTCATAGATACAGATACTAGTGTACGTTGAGAATCACAGCTTCAAATTGTTCAAGTATTTATCTGGATACTGCATTCTGTAGAGGGCTCCCAGCCTGTGGAGTGGAGCAGTCAGCAATAATGCAATAAAAGATACCTTTAATTCACTGCTGGCACCATAAGAGATTATCAAACTGTGGTAGTATGACTAGGGATATTACGGTACCTTGGAAGCGAGCTGCTATTGGTGCAGAAGACTCGCTGCCCATTGGCCCGGGTAAGTCATGTGCCTCTCTGCCGTTTGACTGGGGAAGTCATGTGCTTCTCAGCCGATTGGCTGAGAGGTAGGTAGCTCCACCTACGAGGCGGGGTATAAGAACCCGTACTGTTCAGTCGGCTAACAGCAGTCGGCTGTTCTTCTGTAAGTCTGCTGCCAGGCACATATCTTGTGCATTAAAGCCTATCGTTTGGATCTCATCCTCGTCTCGTGTCCAATTGATGGTGCATCACAAACTAGTGTCCATGTTAAGTTAAAGAGCGCGAACCAACAGCCACGCTGCGCCAAAAAAGCAGTTTGCCGCAGGGTGCAGCGTGGTCATTGAAAGCCGGGACACCCTGCTCCCGGGATCCACCCGGATCGCAGCACTTCAGGAGACTCAATCCAATTCGCTACCCCAGAGTAGATGCTGGAACAGTGAGGAAATTTGAGGAGGAGTTAGACAGATTTTAAATTGGTGATGGGTTGAAGGGTAAGGGAGAGTGGGCAGGACGATGGAGTTAAAGCCAGGATGAGATCAGCCATGATCGACTGGCGAAGCAGACTCGATGGGCCAAATGGTCAAATTCTGCTTCTAAATCTTCTGAACTTATGAATTCTTTGAATGAGCAATTTACTTGGTGCCATTCTCCTGCTTTCCCCTCATAACCCTGCACATTGTTCCTTTTTAAATAACAGTCTAATTCCCATTTGGATATCTTGATTGGCATTCCAGCCCTTAACCACTCGCGGTGGGAAAAAGTTATTTTTCATGTTGCTTTTGCTTCTTTTTACAAATTACTTTAAACCTGTGTCCTCTATACCCCTATTATTAAAGTTGGGTGTTTTTTTAGCTGCTCTCACCACCTGTGCTGCCACCTTGAATGATCTCTGCACAGGTCTCTCTGCTCCTGCAACCCCTTTTGGATTGTAGCCTTTATTTTGGATTGTCTCTCCGTGCCTTTCCGACCAAAATTATTCACTTCTCATTTCTCTGCTTTCAACTCGATCTGTCGTCTCTCCGTCCATTCCACTAACTTGTCCGTGTCCTTCTGAAATTCTGTGCCAACCTCCTCACAGTTCACAATGTTTCCAACTTTTGAATCATCTCCAAATTTTGAAATGTTGCCCATTACAACAAAGTCCAGGCCATTAAAAATGCCAAGAAAAGCAAGTGTCCCAACATTGATCCCTCAGAACTTCACCACAAACCTTCCTCCTTCCCAAAAAAACATCCATTAACCACTACTCTGTTTCCTGTCACTCAGCTCATTTGGAAGGGGGTCGGTTAGCTCTGTTGGCTGGACAGCTGGTTTGTGATGCGCAGCGATGCCAACAGCGTGAGTTCAGTTCTCGCAACAGCTGAGGTTGTCCATGAAGGACCCTCCTTCTCAACCTTGCTCCCCAGCTGAGAAGTTGCGACCCTCAGGTTAAATCACCTCCAATCAGCTCTTGAAGGGAAAAGTAGTCTATGGTTCTCTGGGACCGTGGTGACATTTACATTTTATTTTTACATTTTATTTGGAATCCAGGGGCTGGATTCTCTGGTCACCAGCCACGTATTTCGTGGCAGCGGGAGCCAGCGTGCCGTTCGCTGGTGGCGGGATTCTCTGTTCCCGAAGCTGTCAATGGGAATTTCCGTTGAAATCACCTCATGCCGCCGAGAAACCCATGGGCGGAGTGAGCTTCCGGCGAAACCAGAGGATTCCACCGCCAGCGAACAGCCGGAGAATTCAGGCGAGGTTGTCATTTTCTCTTTTATTCTACGAGTGGGAAGCAATCCACGTTCCTGCCCCGCCCCGGGCTTCAGTCCCAGAATCCCACCTCCTATATTCAGCTTGGTATCTTAATTGTACTTTCTACCTGGTATTTGTCATAAGCACACTTTTCCTTCCACATCATAATTTATATCACCTTTGTCATCCAGGGAGCCCTGGATTTGTTTGCCATCCCTTTCCCATTCGAGGGAATATACCTTGACTGTGCCTGAATTATCCAATGTTTGATAGCAGTCTCTGAAGGGATAACAGTCATGTGTATCTATCCTCTGCTTAAATGTTCCATTGTTGACCTCTGTGATGCTCTTCTCTTTCCCCTTCCCCATCCCACTGGAATGTTTCTATCCAGGACACCATGGATAGATAAACAGAACATCAGTGAGACAGTGCATATTCAATTTTTGCATCTTGCCAACCAGAAAAATACCCATTTATGCCTATCCTAACTATGTTTCCTGTTAGCTAGCCAATCTTCTGTCCATGCCAATATGTTACCCCTCTACACCACCAGCTTTCATTCTTCACAATAACCTTTGACATGGCACCTTATCAAGTGCCTTCTGGAAATCTAAATACTGTACATCCACCGGTTCCCCTTTATCCACAGCATATGTTATTTCTTCAAAGAACTCCAATAAATTGGATGAACAGGATTTCCTGCTCACAAAATCCTGGTGACTCTACCTGTACGCCCTGATATTTTCCAAGTGCCCTTCCATAACATCTTTAATAACAGCATCTAACATTTTCCCGATGCTAGATGTTAAGCTAGCTGGTCTGCAGTTTCCTGCTTTCTGTCTCCCTTTTTTTGAATAAAAGAGTTCCGTTCATTATTTTGCAGTCTCATGGAACCTTCCCTGAACCTGGGGAATTTTGGGAAATTAAGACCAATGCACCAACTATCTCACTAGCCACTTCCTTTAAGATCCGAGAATACAGTCCATCGGGTCCCGGCTCCAATTTGCTCAGTACCACTTCCCTGGTGATTCTAATTTTCCAGAGTTCTGCCCACTCTTCCATTTCCCAATATGCAGCTATTCTGGGATGTTACTTGTATCCTCTGTAGTAAAGACCAATGCAAAATACCTGTTCAATTAATCTGCCGTCTCCATTATCAATTCTCGAGATTGACTTCCTATTGGAACAATGCTCACTTTGTGAACTTTTCGTTTCTAAATATTGTTAGGAATTCTTACTACCTATCTCTATATTTTCAGCTTGCTTTCACTCGTACCCCAATGTTATCCTGCTTATTAATCTTTTGGTCATTGTTTACTGTTTTTCACTTCTTGTCTGATCTTCTGACCTGCCAGCTCTCTTTGTGCAATTTTTCTTTAAGGTTGATACTCTCTTTAACTTTTCCAGTTAACCATGGATTGTGGGTCCCCCTCTTGGAATTTCTCTTTACTGTTTATTCTGTGTATTCTGAAATATCTCCTTAAAGGTCCGTTCTATTGACCTATTCAGATTCTACAATTGCCCAGAATTAATCAATGTAAAAGGAATAGTACATGTAAAGAATGAAGGAGCGTACTATTGTTCTGGATTTGATTTGGCAATGATGGAATTATATATTTTTCTAGTCAGACAATATGGGTTCTGCCTGTACGGCCCCAACCTGTGCTGGGTAGGAGTGCAGATGTAGAATGCATGTTATGATTTTTCCCATTTGGATATTTGATTTGAAAAAAGATTTTTTTTTTCCCAAAGTAGATGCAAATCAGGAGATTTTCACCTTGCATCACAACTGCCAACGCGAATAAAATCCCCTGTGCAATTTTGCGTTAAAACTTTTCCTTCTTGTTATCTAAGTTAAGTACATGAGAAGACAATGTCAGATCCACTTGCGTGTAAGATATTGGGACAGGATAATAATGTCAATTTTTTTTTAAATGGACAAATATTCTTCCAGAACCTCTGATAGGCAATTGTCCTGCTCCCGAGACCCTTCTCGAATGTCTCCAACTATTTTATGTAGAGTTGGAGAGGTTAGACAGTTCCGATTTACTTACCGGAATAGATAACCAGGAAATGTATGAACCCAGCGGCAGATGGGGGCTCACCATGTGGGGAGCATGACAAGCAAACCTCTGAATGGTTGCTTGCATGCTCCATTTGGGGGATCCTCGTCCCAGTGCACTCAAAGCCTGCTCAAGGTACAAGGCATCAGTCGGGAGTTACCCCTCTTGCGCTTACCGCCAGTCCACTCTCTCCACAACCACAACCCTGTGACTCACCTCCCACCATCACTCACCTGTGGCCTGGGATCCAGCCGCAATCCTATGACTCGGGTCGGTGTAATGTCGGCAGCAGCCACTGCCTCCCAATGACACTGTCATTCAATAGAGCTGCCAACCTCTGATTGTCTGGCAGCTCTTGGTGGGTGGGACCTATGCTCCTTGACTCAGTGGCACATGAAGCAGTGGGCCTTCCCAGAAAGGGGAGACATAAGAGCATAAGAACTAGGAGTAGTAGTAGGCAATTCAGCACCTCGAGCCTGATCCATCATTCAATACGATCATGGCTGATCTCATCTTGGTCTCAACTCCACTTTTCTGCCTGTTCTCCATAACCCTTCAACTCATCATTAATTAAAAATCTGTCCACCTCTTCCTTAAATTTACTCAGTGCCTTGCACTCATCGCACTCTGGGATGGTGAATTCCACAGATTCACGACCTTTGAGAGAAGTAATTTCTCCTCATCTTGGTTTTAAATCTGCTACCCCCTTATCCAAAAACTATGGCCTGTCGTTCTAGGTTGTCCCACAAGAGGAAGCATCCGCTCTATGTCTACTTTATGAACATCTTTTGTCATCTCATATAATTCAATTAGATCTCCTCTCATTTTTCTAAGCTCTGGAGAGTATAGTCTTCAACTGCCCAATCTCTCTTAATAGACAAACTCCTCATCTCTGCAATCAATCAAGTGAACCTGCTCTGAAATGCTTCAATTTATGATAATCATCAATTTAATCAAATTTATCATCAATTTATGAATGATAAGAGGATACAGATTGGTTGGCAATTGGACTCTCATTGGTAGGGGCATTACCATGGAAGATGCACCAGGGGACAGTTAACTGCCAAGCTTTACTAAAACTTCAAACCAGGCATATCGGCTCTGATTGGTCAAGACATTGGGGAATGAACCAGGAAATGGCTGTTCCCCACACTTTTAGTTAGGCACAATGCACGTGCAAAGGGCAGAGCCCTGTGCGTGAATATATGTAGCTTCTAGCATGCATAAGTGAGCCACACGGAGAGCCAAACTGATTATCTTAAATTGTTTGTCAGTGAAATTCTTAGCACAATCCTGATTGTTTAGCAGGTGTTGCCCAATCATGGGATCATATCTAATGTTGGACAATATGTTCTAAGCTTTGCAAACACAGGCTGGGTGAGTATGGTCAGTACTTTGCCTGTTGCAAACAGCTGAAGGAGTGTGCTGTTTGATACAATCCACTAATCATTGAGATGTAGGGCCTACATACCCATTATCCCCATTATATTGTAGCAATTAGATATTTTACCCATTTCATTACTTTCTACACACATTGCCCATGGCAATGCCTTGACCAATTCGAGTTGATCTGTCTGATTTGAATTTAAATAAAATCTTGGCAATTAACTGTTTCCTGGTGCATTCTCCGTGGCAATGCCTCCACCACTCAGAGCCCACTTGCCAGCCAAGCAGCACACTTAGATTGTTTTTTTTTAAATTTGTTTCTTGTAAATCTGACCTGATGAGTGGAAGATGAAAAACTTTGATAGCACGTTTTTTTTGTAGCAGTAGTGATAATAGATTCAAGCACTTGCCTGACAATTGGTCCCAATCTAACTGGCATGTATTTCCAGGTTTTCTCTCTCCCTTCTTTTTGAATAGGGATGTTGCATTTACTAATTTCCAATCTACTGGGACTATTACAGAATCTAGGAAATTGTGGAAAATCACAGCCAGTTCATCTACTATCTCTGCCGTGATCTCTCTTGGAAAGCTAGAATTAGGTCATCGTGAACTGGACGTTTGTCAGGTTTTTGTTCCTCGAGTTTCTCCAGTACTGCTTCTCTGCTAATATTAATTATCTTAATTTTCTCACTCTTATTAACCTCTAGGTAATCATCTATTTCTGTTATGTAGCTTTCATATTTTACTGTGAAGGTAGTTACAACATATTTGTTCAACGAATGTCTTCATTTTGCACCAGTTACACGGGACCGTTGGCACTTTGGGCACAAGGGTTGCCCTCCAAGGACATGGTTGATGGCTCTTGTAAGTAACCCAGCAACTGATGAGCAGGAAAGGCGCAAAACAAGTAACAATGAGCTATGTATCATATTATATATGCATATATTGGGGGAGGCGGGGGCATAGTAGTATTGTCACTGGACTAATAAACCAGAGACTCAGGGTGGTGCTCTGGAGACCCAGGTTCAAATCCCACCACTGCTGGTAAATAAAAATCTAAAATTAAAAGTCTAATGATGACCATGACACCATTATCGATTGTTGTAAAAACCCTTCTGGTTCACTAATTCCTTTAGCGAAGGAAATCTGCCATCCTTACCTGGTCTGACCTACATGTGACTCCAGACCCACAGCAATGACTCTTAACTGCTCCCTCAAGGGCAATTAGGGATAGGCAGTAAATACTGTCCCGTGAACAAATAAAACAAAGTGTGTATAATTTATATGTTTAGATCTTGGAAAAATCTGAATACAAACACAAGAAGATCATTCAAATTCAGTAATACCTTTACAGACACAACAACTGAAGAATTGCCACTAGCTTGACACAAAGGCTTGGGATTGGCACATGATTTTGTTCCTGTGAATTCCTGAGCATTCAATCCAGTGCGTTTCATCCAACCCGTACCGGGCAGCACGGTAGCACAGTGGTTAGCACTGTGGCTTCACAGCACCAGGGTCCCAGATTCAATTCCCTGCTGGGTCACTGTCTGTGTGGAGTCTGCACGTTCTCCCCGTGTCTGCGTGGGTTTCCTCCAGGTGCTCCGGTTTCCTCCACAGACGAAAGATGTGTAAGTTAGGTGGATTCGCCATGCTAAATTGCCCTTAGTGCCCAAAAAGGTTAGGAGGGATTATTGGGTTATGGGGATAGCGTGGTGGTGAGGGCTTAAGTGGGTCGGTGCAGACTTGATGGGCCGAATGGCCTCCTTATGCACTGTGTGTTCTATGTTCTATGTTCCCTGGAGACAACAAAAAATGGTTGATAAACATTGACACAGTGACAACCCCATTGGCAGTCTTGGGCATTGGGACTGTCGTCAGTGTGTGGGGCTCTGATTGTAGGGGGTTGGGGCAGTAGGTTAGGAGAGTGGGCAAATGGTAAGGAGTGAGAACTCCTTGGGCTGACTCCCCATTTTCACGCTCCCTTTCTCCACCTTCCCTCTTATGTTGCACCCATATTTCCTTGCTAGCCAAGAGCTGAAACCCACCTTGCCACACTTCCGTGAGTTTTCTCTCCATTCTATTTAAACTGAAATGTGCAGGTGAAGATCAGCATGCACTCAGCTGCCGACAGCCGCTTTTTCAGCAGAGGTGGACAATGGTGCAAAGACCTGAGACATTGTGGCACACGCGCTGGAGACAGACTCATCCAGTCTCTTTCAGACAGTGTCTCGAGAAATGTTACTCGCACATTTTCTGTTCCTACTCCAGAATAGTCCTCTTCCTCGATGACCCGAAGGATTAGCACCTGCAGCCAGCTAACCAGAGTTTGGAATCCCTGCGCCATCCGATGGGGACCCCCCCCCTCCCCACTCCCTACATCACTTGCCTCTGCTCACTTGTGATGTGTGTAATAATGTAGCTCCCTACTTTGGAGACCCCACCAAAATGTGTGTATCTAAGCATGGTGAGCTGTATGATGATGCTGCTTCAGAGTGTGCTACTGCTTCTGTGAAGCCCATAGACTCCTCCTGCACCAGCTTATGTGGCACACTTACTCGACCCTGTGGAAGATGAAAGGCAGAAATTTAAATTGAGAGGTGGAGTGGGTTCAAAGTCACCATTACAGATCATCATGTTTCAGTTACTGGTGACATCAATTTGATGTGAGTGATTATTGTGTGTCAGGTGGATGTATGGCACATTATTCTGTTACTATCTCCCCATCTCTAATGGCCATGCAGTCATTTGACCCCCATCACTTTCCCCCTCTGCAATGAGGGGGGAATCGTTGCACATAGAAACAATTATTGGAGAGCCAATCAGATCCTCTTTCGCTCCCTGGTGTTCTGCAACCCCTTCTACAAGGAAAGGAATCCGGCAGGTGTAAGTGTGAGAAATGGAACATTTTGAGAAGATGGAAGCAAAGTACTTCTGGAGGGGTCACTGTGATGGATGAGTGCGAGATGGCAGTAAAATGGAGGTGAGTGCCAGTGGCGGCTGTCCAAATGGGGATATGGGCAGGTACCTAAGAGAGAGGAGCGTGTTGGGATGCAAGGTAGCATTCTGGATAGCACAATGGCTTCACAGCTCCAGGATCCCAGGTTCGATTCTGGCTTGGGTCACTGTCTGTGCGGAGTCTGCACATCCTCCCCGTGTGTGCGTGGGTTTCCTCCGGGTGCTCTGGTTTCCTCCCACAGTCCAAAGATGTGCAGGTTAGGTGGATTGGCCATGCTAAATTGCCCTTAGTGTCCAAAATTGCCCTTAGTGTTGGGTGGGGTTACTGGGTTATTGGGATAGGGTGGAGGTGTTGAACTTGGGTAGGGTGCTCTTTCCAAGAGCCAGTGCAGACTCGATGGGCTGAATGGCCTCCTTCTGCACTGTAAATTCTATGATCTAAAAAAAATTCTATGATCTGCAGAGTGCCCTCGCAGGAGAATGAGGGGGAAATCAGAATGAGGGGGTTGGCAATTCAATGTGGAATGTCGCTCACCTATCCTGCCCTGAAGAGGTCATCGTTTCAGAAGCTGGCCTCTTGCTCCTGCCCACTGTGTGACATCCAGAGGTGCCTCACAAAACTGGTCTGGGGTGGCGTTGCCCACATTAAGACTCCGCCATTGAATTTCTCTCCCTGTTCTGATACTTCTGCAATAGACCTATTCTGACCCCTGCTTTCAGTTGTGAGTCTTTAGCAGTTAGGTTTGGGCCTCCATCAGGCCTGCTTGCTTTAATTAGTCGTGAAACCTGGAAACGGAACTGCCAGTGTCCCTTATTGTGAGCGAGTCTATATGTTAAAATTCTGGCCTGTGTGCCAGTGTGTGACTGTAGTTTTGTTGCCATAGTTTGACATGTGAAGTCCAGACAAGAAGGGAGTGTAGAAAGCTATTCAACTGTACATTTTGTCTTGATTGTACACCCTGCTGAGACATTGGTATTCATAAGATGCAATGAAAGCTGCAAGGTTTTGTCAAGACTTGTCACAGATAAGCAATAGATGTCAAACATTTTGACAAGCCAAACTTTGTGGCAAGCGGTCATGAACCATCTGCCTGGAGCACTGGACTGTTGTACGGCCAGACTCGATGAGATATATTGTATCCTTCCTGATCTGTTCTCGATTCCTGCCGTACTGAGAAGCAATGAGGCTGGACACAACCTTTTGGCAGGCAGAGACCCAGATTTTCTGCCAGGATGTTCAGCTTCTCTGTCATGGGGAGCTATCGAACGGCTACCGTGCGCCCGAAAAGCAGCTCGTCGTGGCGCAGTGTGGCCGATAGAAGCCGGGAGACCCTGCTCCCGGGATTTACCCGCTGGCAATGCCTGGCAAGATCTAATGCGATCTCATGAAATCATAGAATCATAGAATTTACAGTGCAGAAGGAGGCCATTCGATCCATCAAGTCTGCACCGGCCCTTACAAAGAGCACCCTACTCAAGCCCACA
Source organism: Scyliorhinus canicula (assembly GCF_902713615.1). Lineage (NCBI taxonomy): Eukaryota > Metazoa > Chordata > Chondrichthyes > Carcharhiniformes > Scyliorhinidae > Scyliorhinus > Scyliorhinus canicula. The sequence continues at coordinate 9,962,886 of NC_052165.1, forward strand.
TCTCTACCCTATCCCTGTAACCCAGTAAGACCCCACTTAACCTTTTTGGACACTAAGGGCTTTTTAACGTGGCCAATCCACCTAACCTGAACATCTTTGGACTGTGGGAGGAAACCGGAGCACCCGGAGGAAACCCACGCAGACACGGGGAGAACGTGCAGACTCCGCACAGACAGTGACCCAGCGGGGAATCGAACTTGGGACCCTGGAGCTGTGAAGCAACTGTGCTAACCACTATGCTACCGTGCTGACCCAAATGTTGCAATGTATATCCCATGCATCGTCTCACTTTAATATGAAATATTCTCAAGGTACCCGAGGCATTTGGATCTATCCCCTTCACCTCGGTAACCTTGGGCAAACGCCGTCCAGTGCTGGGCTCCACAAATGGGGTCCGACAAAACAGCACCCTCGAGGGTCTCCCAGGAAATGGAGGACCCCAGGCGCATGCCCCCTCGTCAGGGTGGTGCCCTGGCACTGCTGGTGTCACCCGGGCACCCTGGCACTGCTAGCCTGACACCCTGGAACCCTGGGGGGATCACTTTGGGATCCAGAGAGGCCCTGAGTGCAGGAAATGGGGCTCTCTGTGGCCTCGCCCGCACGTTCCCCGCTATCTAACGCAGGTGCCGTTTCATATTGTTGTTTTTCTCGGCACTGCGAGCGCTGGGAAACACTCGGAGTTTATGGGACTTTGTTTCCATGTGGTTTAATCCCGCCCGTGGTTAAAAATAGGGAACTTCTCAAATTGTAGGCCATGCACCCATCCGCACACGACTCATCCCATTTTTGCAGAGGCAGCTGATGATTCAAATGGTCAGCTGCCTCCACTCTTGTTCAATTTAGATAGCCCAGGAATGTAAAACCCTAAAGTGTGCAAAGAGCAGTTCCATATGTAGCGGATTTCTTTGGATTTTTGAGAGAAGGTAACCGTGCGGAAATTGATTCAGAAGTGGCACAAGACAAATTCTGACCGGCTTTCCTTAACCCACAACTGCAGCAAACTCGTGCGCCCAGGTGCAGAACTCCATGACATTGTGCTGGAGAAGGGCACATTGTTCTCACTGCGAAGGAACATAGAAGATGGATAGGGCACCCTAGCACATAGAGGCCATAAAAGCCAGTCAGGGGGGCAGCATGGTGGCGCAGTGGTTAGCATTGCTGCCTCACGGCGTCGAGGTCCCAGGTTCGATCCTGGCTCTGGGTCACTTCTTATGGGCCAGGGTTTAGAGAACCCCAAAGTGTATCATGGAGTTCACCTGACCCACACTTTTAATAGATTGTGGTATGGGGCGCACACGGCCCACTCTACAGGTTGGAAAAGTATTTTTTAAAGCAAAACAATGTTTATTCTATGAACTCAAGTTAACCTTTTTAAAACATATGGTGAACATCTTAGTAACCATTAATTCAAATACAACCCCCAAAGAATACAGCACTAAATAATCCTTTAAGCTTTCCTTTTAACATCCATAAGACTTAAAAGTCCTTTTACCAGAAGCACATTAGGTTTACATTCACTACTGAGAACATTTATAATTCTGAATTAACCAAATGATCAAGAGATAGTCTTTTGATGGCAGAGAGACCAGCAGTACACCTGCTTGGTCTGGCTTCAGCACTTCCCCAATATGGTTCCACAAACCAAAATAATAAAAATGAAATAAATGAATTGAGAACAAAGGATATGCACAGGAAAGACTTTGACACCATCTCGTCAACAATTAAACACTGGGCGCAGTGCCACTCTGTCATATGGCGACAGTTTTATCTTGTATCTCCACATGGGTTCCTTTATTCTCTCCCAACAATTCGTTCCTTCGCCCATTAACACGCTTACGAATTTTGGAAATAACTTTTGAGCCTTTTAAAATAACAGTTCCAGCCACTTTTACCTTCTAAGCGGTTGCTGATTGTTAAAGTTCTGCTGCAACCTTTTAAGAATTGCCTGCTTGTGAAATGTTTTGGTTTGCCCTTGATCACAATTCCTATGCAAGCCTCAGTTGCCACCAGGAACGTATTTAAATATGATTCATGAGGTGCACTCCAGGCATTTAACAAGGCCAGCTGATTGCTCTGCCTGCTCACCACCCCTTGGGCCTCTGATCCCACACAGCAGTTTAAAGTCCTTATAGGTGGCGATACCTGTGCATTGGTTGAGCTGTGGCCTATATTCTCTGAGAACTTTGGTGTAGGATAAGGAGCAGTTTAACTGTGATTCTGGAGTGACCAGATTCTCCTTTTGTCTCACTTTTCACTTCAAGCAATGGGAGATAACAATTCAGTCACGCAGTCTTCATTTTTGTTAATGTTATAGAGTGTGTGCTGTCTTGGCAATACCCACCAACCAATGCAAATAGAATTAAAAATATTTTAAAAAATTGACTATGTGCGTGGTTTTGGTTTCAATGAAGTACTGGACTCGACTATTCTGATTTTGTTTCAATAGAGATTTGCTTTTAGAGACTTAGATTTATTGTCTCGTGCACCGAGTATTGTTCTGAGTACCTCTTGTTCTGAGAACGGTCCAGTTTCTCCGCTCCCCACGCCGGGTGGGAGAATCGCGGGAGGGCCGGGCGACTCATAACACGCTGCCCGCGATTCTCCCAACCCCGCTCGCAGAATCGCCGCTGGCTGTTTTTCACGGCGATTCTCTGGCCCAGATGGGCCGAGCGGCCTGATGTTCCCGACCTGTTCACGCCAGCGGCAACCACACCTGGTCACTGCCGTCGTGAACATGCCGCCAAATCTTCGTTTGTGGCTTGTGGGGGGCGGAGAGGGGAGTGAGCGCCACGGCCGTGCTTGGGAGGGGACTGGCCCACGATCGGTGCCCACCGACCGTAGGGACGGCGTCTCCAAGCGACGCACTCTTTCCCCTCCGCCGCCCCGCAAGATCAAGCCGCCACGTCTTGCAGGGCAGCGGAGGGGAAGACGGCAACCGCGCATGCGTGGGTTGGAGCCGGCCAACTTGCGCATGCGTGGCTGACGTCACTTAGGCGCCGCCGTCGCGTCATTCTCGGCGCGCCGCCTTGACGCTCCCGGCGGCCGAGATTTACAGAGCGCCGCTCCACTGGGGGGGGGGGGGGGGGGGGGGGGGGGGTGAATAGGGTGCGAGGAGCGGCCTCCGAGGCCGTCGTGAAACTCGGCCGAGTTCACGACGGCCATCCCGATGCCGCGCGGGAGCGGAGAATTCCGCCCATGGGTTGAAGCATACGGAATGAAGTGCTACTCGGTAGAGAAGATGCGTGTGGAGATCAGTTCAGTCCGTAAGAGGGACATTCAGGAGTTTGGTAACAGCGGCGAAGAAGTTATTTTTGAATTTGTTAGTGCGTGTTCTTCGGCTTTTGTATTTCCTGCCTGTGGGAAGAGGCAAGTATCATGAAGACCACATATCCCCATAGAATAGTATTTGCTGGCCAGTGCTATTTTTAAAATAATAATCTTTATTGTCACAAGAAGGCTGACATTAACACTACAATGAAGTTACTGTGAAAAGCCCCCAGTTGCCACATTCCAGCGCCTGTTCGGGTACACAGAGGCAGAGAGGTGCAGCTTTAAACCTTTTAAACAGTTACTTATTACTCAGGTAAAATCTCTTCAAGCGACATACTCGACTGCTTTGCAGGGCACATGCCTCATCGTTGTGGCAGGAATGCATTGAACAAACCAATACGGAATGCTTCCAGAAATCTCTACAAAAAAATATTTTTCTAATCGCTGACTTGTTAAGATTTAGTAAATGTTTGAAATTGCTTCTGGAAAGTTCTTCAGTGCACAGCTTTCCAAGCATTTTTTTTTAGGAATCCATTGCAATATCATTATATTAAACATCTAGGAATTCTAAATGTAGAAAAAATGAAATATTGCGCTTGCAAGGTGTGGATGGTGGTCAGATGTTGCAAATATGGATGTAAATTAATGAGGCATCTTAGTTAAAAACCTTCATCGGTATGCCCAAAACTGTGTGTGGACCCGCAACAACTTGTCTTGGTTTACAACAGCAGGACTATTGTTCAGACGTTACAAATTACCCGATTTCAAAAAACAAAATCACCTTTTAAAGGAGCACGCTGTCGTCAAATCTGAGATTTCATCTGGTCATTATTTTCTGTCACGGATAAACAAACCTAGAAATTGCTGTTGCATAGCAGTGGGTGGAATTAAATTCAATTAATTAATAAATCTGATATTAAAAACTAGTCCCAGTAATGGTGACCATAAAACTCTCATAGTTGTCGCAAAAACTCATCTCTTTAAGGAAGGAAATCTGTCATCCTTCCCTGGTCTGACCTACACGTAACTCCCGACTGCCTGTAATGTGGTTGACATTAAAATAGCCGAGCAAGTCATTCATTTGGACCAAAGTCGAAGTCGAACAAAACTGAACAGACTACCCAGCATCAGCATCGGCTCCGGGAACCATGACGGCACACGCAGTCTTATCATCCCCGAAAATTCCTCCTGATTAACATCGGGAGTCCTCTGTTAAAAGTGGAGTGCAGTCCCACATACTAATCAAGCAGCAACCTGCCATGTTCATGCTTACATTAACAGACACCATCGCAGACGCCACCATCACCATACCGACATACAAATTCAGAGGAGGAGGGACCTCCTCGGCCCCACGATCCTGCTCTGCCATTCAATAAGACCATCGCTGACCGCATTGTGACCGCAAATCCAGATTTCTGCCTAACCTCAATAAACTTTCACCCTACTGTCACGAATCCATCTACTTCTGCCTGAAAAAGACTCGCCTCCACCACCTTTTGAGGAAAAGAGTCCCGAATACTCACAACCCTCTGAGAGAAACAAATTATCTTCACCTCCTAAATGGGCTCCCTTTATTATTAAACAGTGACCCCTCGTTCTAGATTCTCCCACAAGCGGAAACATCCTCTACCCAATCACCGGGTCGAGACCCCTCAGGATCTTGAAGATTTCAGTCAAGTTGGCTCTTACACTTCTAAACTCCAACACATTCGAGCATTTGTGGGCAGCACGGTAGCACAGTGGTTAGCACAGTTGCTTCACAGCTCCAGGATCCCAGGTTCAATTCCCGTTTGGGTCACTGTCTGTGCGGAGTCTGCACGTTCTTCCCGTGTCTGTGTGGGTTTCCTCCGGGTGCTCCGGTTTCCTCCCACAGTCCAAAGGAGGTTAGTTGGATTGGCCATGATAAATTGCCCTTAGAGTCCAAAAAGTTTGGGTGGGGTTAATAATAATAATAATCGCTTATTGTCACAAGTAGGCTTCAATGAAGTTACTGTGAAAAGCCCCTAGTTGCCACATTCTGGCACCTGTTCGGGGAGGCGTGGGCGCTCTTTCCAAGGGCCCGTGCAGACTGGATAGGTCGAATGGCCTCCTTCTGCACTATACAATCCTATGATTCCATTAACCTGTTCACCCTTTCCTCATAAGACAACCCTTCCATTCCAAGTATTAGTTTTGTAAACCTTCTCTGACCTGCTTCCAACACATTTGCATTCTATCTTAACTTAGGACACCGATACCCTACACAATACGCCAGATGTGCTCTCACCAATGTCCTGTACAACTGAAGCATAACCCTCCCTGCTTTTGTATTCAATTCCCCTCGCAATAAACTATAACATTCCATTAGCTTTCCTAATTACTTGCTGTACCTGCATACTAACCTTACCCGATTCATACGTTAGGAAATCTCAGAGCTCCACAATCTCTCACTATTTGAATAATATGCTTATTTTTTATTTGTTCTGCCAAAATGGACTGTCGCACATTTTCCCACATTATACTCTATTTGCCAGATCATCTCACTTAACCATCTTCTTGTAGCCTACTTATGTTCTTTTCTCTCCCTATCTTTGTGTCACCTGCAAATTTAGGAATCACACCTTCGGTCCCTTCACCCAAGTCGTTTCTCTAAATTGTAAAATGTTGAGGGCTCAGCACTGATCCCTGTGGCACGCCATCTGTTACATCTTGCCAAGCCGAAAATGACCCATGTATGCCCACTCTCTGTTTCCTGTTAACTAGCCAGTCTTCTGGGACTTCCGGTTGCGGCTATGACTAGCTAAGCCGCACATTTGGAAGCTCCTGCAACAAAGGTGTTTTTGGGCCAATTGGAGGGCCCCAACGGCGCTGAAAAAACGAATCCCGGTGGGGGAAGGTCCCCTGAGGAGAACTAGACCGATTTTATGGTCGGTACCCGGAGTGGAGCGGCAAGAAAAACGGCAGCAGCTCCCCAAAAAAAGCGGGGGAAGAAAATCAAAATGGCGGCCGGCGGTGCATCGGAGGAGTGGAAGAAATGGGCGGAGGAGCAGCAGGCCACTCTCCTCCGTTTTTTCACGGAGATGAAAGTGGAACTCTTAGAGTCCATGAACGCGACGGCCACCAGGTTGGTGGGAGCCCAGGCGATCCAAGAGGCGTCGATTAAAGATCTGCAGCAGGAGATGACCGCGAGGGAGGAGGAGGCCACAGTCATCG